>NC_137914.1:30104304-30451804 GCF_963457725.1 Sprattus sprattus
TGACTTAGTCGGCGATGTCATGTTGTGTAAGATTTTCATAAGATTCTTTGCGTGATGGTCTGTCCCGGACCACAGAACTGGATAGTGCATAGTCTTAGAAGCTAGGGGGAGAGGCAGGTGTGCTTATCTGCCCTGTACATGACCATATAATGTCATCAAAACAATACAAACATACCTCACAATGTGCTGAATATCTGCATACTGTTGGCTTAATGGAGGATTATGTTCTCAAAAGGGTAGATTGTTGGTGGGAGGGAGGACACATTATTTTCCAGTGTACAGACTCAAAGAAGGCTGAAGATTATTTGTATTTACTGTGTCTGTTTCTGTGTATGTGTGTGTGTGTGTGTGTGTGTGTGTGTGTGTTTATGGTCTGCAGGCTCCATCTCCAGTGAACCCTAACGCCCTGGACCGTACAGCTGCCTGGCTGCTGAACATGAATGTGCAGTATCTGGACCAAGAGGGAGCCGAGGGCGACTTCAAGAGCAAAGATGAGCTCACACAGACGGAAAAGGTACTAGCGTCGGCAAACCCTGTGGACACGTCTGTGTGTGTGTTTCTGTGTGTGTGTTTGGAACTCTCCTGTGTGTGTGTGTGTGTCTATTGTGTGGTTTGCACTCTCATGTATAATGAATGAAATCCCCCATCCTTTCGCATTCCCTTGCATTTCTTTTCCAACCCAGTAAGGGGAGCTGTGTGTCTATGTGTCTGTGACCCCCACAACCAAGCTCTCCAAGTCCCAATCACATAGCAGATATTCTTAATTGCCGACCCTTGTTTGGATGGTCAGCATTTAAAGAGTGTGAGGCCCTTAGAAACACAGCACACACACACACACACTGATGCATTATCACAGCAGTATTACTCAGACAACGTGGTTACCCAGACAACGTGGTTACCCTGACAACGTGTTACCCTGACAACGTGTTACCATGTCGACGAAGGGCCAGGTCTAAGGAAGTAGTATAATGCATCAACTTGAACCCTAGGACATAACCTATGAAGTCTTGACTTGTGAAAGGGATCTGTGTCTCCCTGATGCATCATGGTGCTGTGCTAGGCTAATGCTGGGATGTGGTTGCCTAGGCAGTTGTCAGTAGTGTGAAGGAGCTCAACCCTAAACACACTCAATTCCACACACAGCCAACCCTACACAGCTCTGCCATCCCTTACTTCTCACAGCCACAGATAATTCTACTCTCCAACTTGACAACCATCCCTATGTGTATATGTGTGTGTTCAGTAGCAGCAGCAGATAGCTCTCCAGTCCTTTACCTCTCATAGTCACACCCATCTCTCTCTCTTTGTGTGTGTGTGTGTGTGTGTGTGTATGTGTGTGTTTGTGTGTATGTGTGTGTGTGTGCCCGCGTGTGTGTGTGTGTGCCCGCGTGTGTGCGTGTCTGTGTGTGCGTGTGTGTGTGTTTGTGTGTGTGTGTGTGTGTGTGCGTGTCTGTGTGTGCGTGTTTGTGTGTGTGTGTGTGTGTGTGTGTGTGTGTGTGCGTGTGTGTGTGTCCAGTACCAACAGGACATCGGCCTGCTTCAGGAGCGTCTGCGTGCGTCCGCACTGAAGCTGGAGGAGTACGAGACACGCATGTCGTCCCAGGACGAGCAGACGCACAAGATGCTGCTGGAGTACCAGGCCCGTCTGGAGGAGACAGAGGACCGCCTCCGCAGGCAGCAGGATGACAAGGAGCTGCAGATGAAGAGCATCATCACCAGGTACACACACACACACACACCTAAACACACACATATACACACACACACACACACCTAAACACACACATACACACACACACACACACACACCTTAACACACACACCCACACACACCTAAACACACACACACACACACACACACATCTAAACACACACACACCTATGCTATGGAATAGAAAGGAGCCTATAGCCTGGGAGGTTTCCTACTGAGGACAATGTAGATCTGCAGTATACTGTACTGTGTGTTAACAGTGAGTAAATGTGTTT
The DNA here is from genome assembly GCF_963457725.1 of Sprattus sprattus. NCBI lineage: Eukaryota > Metazoa > Chordata > Actinopteri > Clupeiformes > Clupeidae > Sprattus > Sprattus sprattus. The sequence goes on from NC_137914.1 coordinate 30,106,291, forward strand.
TGCAGGTTAATGTCAGTGGAAGAGGAACTGAAGAAGGATCACTCTGACATGCAGGCCATCGTGGACTCTAAGCAGAAGATCATTGAGGCCCAGGTATGTTAAACCACACACACATACACACAGACACAAACACACACACACACACACACAGACACAGGCCCATAGGATGCCTCTCTCAGACATGCTTGTGCACACACACGTACACTCTTGTGTTGATCCATCTAAAGCCATGGTATATTGATTGCAGTGTAATATCCAGAGAAATGTCTTGTCGTCTTTAATAAAAATGGAAATTCTTTGCCTTTCCATTTCTAACAATTCTTTTTGAATCACACCTTGGTGATGGAGGCGTAGAGTAGAGTCAGTCACGATGATTTCATTCAGTCTGGCCAGAGCTGTGGCCTTGCTCCTGTTCTCCGCATCTCCCCTGTCCTCCTCTGTAAATATTTCACAGCGCCTCTTACATTAGATCAAGGCTGTAGCAGCCAATTTCAGAAGGGTTCACTGGGCAGAAACGCTCTCTGGCTGCTGGTGTTCGACTGCAGCCAATTCCTAAAATGACAGTAGCGCCCTCTGGTGGTCATGTTAAAAACAACATCAGGGTGACAACACCAGCCTGTGTGAAGAGGAGTAATACTATTCATATACAGGAAAATATGTCCACTCCTTACACAAAACTCAGTCTTGTGATGGTCTGTAAATAGTCTGTTGAGTTCACTGTACCGGTGAAGAGTGGCGTACATTTGAAATCTTTTTAAAATCTTAAATGTTCTCTCACATTCTCTTTCTTTCTCCCTACCCCCCCTCACTCTCCTCCTCTGTCTGCAGGAGAACAGAATAGCGTCTTTGGATGCGGCTAACGCTCGTCTTATGAGTGCCCTCACGCAGCTGAAGGAACGCTACACCATGCAGACACGCAACGGCATCAGCCCTACCAACCCCTCCAAACTACAGATCACAGAGAACGGAGAGTTCAGAAACAGCTCCAACTGCTAGCCTGCACTCTCAACACACACACACACACACACACACACACAAACACACACGCCTGCTGACACATGCACACTCACACATGCACATGCAGCAAATGCACATGCAACACATGCACACACTCAGAAGCATCAGTCCAACAAATCCTACTATATTACAGAAGAGAAACTACTGGAATTCCTAGCACATACACAGCAATCCACAAGCTCTCACATACCAGGTCACACAGACAGCAGAAACTGTTAGCACACACATATACACATAAACACACAAACACACACATTATACATAAAATATCACCAGTCCAACCTACAAAGCTGAATATCAATGAGATCAGAGAATTCAGAAACAGCATTAATTAATAGCGAACTCACACACACACACAGCACAAATGCACACCCATACACACGCCAAGCCAATGCACACATGATCATAAACACATTGGCAGTCAGCACCTGACAGACCCCAAGGACAGGCTCCAGGCTCCAGGCTCCAGGCTTCTGGCTCCAGGCTTCTGGCTCCAGGCTCACGGCTCCAGGCCCTAGGCTCCAGGCTCCAGGCTCCAGGCTCCAGGCTCCAGGCTCCAGGCTCCAGGCTCCAGCCTCGAGGCTCCAGGCTCCAGGCTCACGGCCCTAGGCTCCAGGCTCACGGCTCACGGCTCACGGCTCACGGCTCACGGCTCACGGCTCACGGCTCCAGGCTCCAGGCTCCAGGCTCCAGGCTCCAGGCTCCAGGCTAAGGCAGTGCTCTCACTGAGAATCAGAAAGAAAACAAAAAAACCTTTATGGAAAGAAGCAGTGGAGTCCTATGGGGAATCCAGCACTTTCACGGACACACACACACACACCCACACAAAAAAGTATGTGAGAGGCCTGGAGAAACCTGGTGCGTTGACTAAAAAACGCAGTGGCTGAATCTCACATGCGCCCACATGCCCAGACACCCCTGCACATGCACCCCAATAGCCCAGAAACTACAGGCCATTCGCCCCTGCTCCCCGATCACTCCCTGATCACTCCCCCTGCTCCCTGATCACTCTTCATACTCCCTGATCAATCTCCCTCCTCCCCAATCACTCCCTGATCACTCCCCCTGCTCCACGATCACTCTTCATACTCCCTGATCACTCCCCCTGCTCCACGATCACTCTTCATACTCCCTGATCACTCCCCCTGCTCCACGATCACTCTTCATACTCCCTGATCACTCCCCCTGCTCCACGATCACTCTTCATACTCCCTGATCACTCCCCCTGCTCCACGATCACTCTTCATACTCCCTGATCACTCCCCCTGCTCCCCGATCACTCTTCATACTCCCCTATCACTCTTCATACTCCCTGATCACTCCCCCTGCTCCACGATCACTCTTCATACTCCCTGATCACTCCCCCTGCTCCACGATCACTCTTCATACTCCCTGATCACTCCCCCTGCTCCCCGATCACTCTTCATACTCCCCTATCACTCTTCATACTCCCTGATCACTCTCCCTACACTCTCCCTGATCACTCTCCCTGCTTGGTTCTTTCGTTGCTATAGACTTTAATGGGACGTTCCCTAGCAAATGCCTCAAACCATCTTCTGCTGGACATGCCCAGTGTGTCCTGTGAACCAACGCCTGACTGCGGACTCACACAGATCCTCCTCTCTGTGTATTACTCCATGTTCAGAGCATTGTTTGTTTGTTTGTTTGTTTGTTTGTTTAAGCATCCTGTGTCGTTTTAGAGCTCCTTGCTCACTTGTTCACTCTTATCATTTCAGCGTTGATGTTTTTGTTTACAGCATGTTGCAAATGAAATGTATTGTTATGAAAACCATAAAAATAGTCAAGTTGCATTTTCAATGTTTAATTGCACTTCATCTAGCATTGAAGGCTTTCTTTCAGTGCTTCCCTCCTCTCCAGGGCTCTCAGGTTCGGTTCTGGCTCAGATGTGGTCTAGGGTCCACTTCTGTCTGTCGGGGTCCAACCATCGGCCCCATATTGTTTCCTGGATATGCATTAATAGAGTTTGATGAATTTGTTCTTACCTCAAAAGTACTCTTGTTTCATTGCGTTCAGCTCACCAGGGCTTTAACAGCACAAGACGTTTGCTTTTTAATTAAGTGCTTGTGGTAAGGAAAAACAATGATAAAACAACAAAAAACACTTTCACTATATTCTTTGTTGCATACTTTTTATGTGCATAAATATCAGTGTATGTAGAGGCTCAGAGTCTTTGAGATGTATATAAAAAACTACGGATATTTAGCTTTTGGTTTTGTTGATTTTTCTGTTTTACTATTCAACTTTTAAAGAAAGACGGTATTTTGTACAGTGGGTGTAACCTGTGTTGAGTTTTGTTGCGCCCGTATTAGAGGAGGGAATCCCCAAGATAGTAGTGAACTCCGGTGTGGTTCTGGTGTGGTTCTGGCTCTTGCTCTAACCAGGCCTCGGTGGGGGTAAGAACCGAGCTGATCTGTGCCAGAGGCGCTCGCTGTGTAGGCAATAAGCTCCAGGTGTACGTTGTGGTGCGGCTTCTTTAGATGCATCAAGGTCTATGGTATCTGTGAAATCTATGGTACGGCTGTCAGTAGATCCCCTCTGCTGATCGTACACCTCCCGTCCCCCCTAGCAGTAGATCCCCTCTGGTGATCGTGCACCTCCCCACTAGGAGCAGCAGTAGATCCCCTCTGCTGATCGTACACCTCCCGTCCCCCCTAGGAGCAGCAGTAGATCCCCTCTGGTGATCGTGCACCTCCCCACTAGGAGCAGCAGTAGATCCCCTCTGCTGATCGTACACCTCCCACTAGGAGCAGCAGTAGATCCCCTCTGCTGATCGTGCACCTGCCCACTAGGAGCAGCAGTAGATCCCCTCTGGTGATCATGCACCTCCCCACTAGGCGCAGCAGTAGATCCCCTCTGGTGATCGTACACCTCCCCACTAGGAGAAGCAGTAGTGCAGGTGCTGTGCTGTGTGGCCGCCGTCAGGATCTCCATCTCAACAACATCAGCAAATATTTGCAGTCACAGTGTGGAGTTTAGATTGTGTGTGTGTGTGTGTGTGTGTGTGTGTGTGTGTGTGTGTGTGCATGGGTGTGTGTGAGAGAGTACTTGTCATGTCATTATTGTCATTATCCCTATTTTAAGCTTGTTTTCTTGCTTTTTTTACAATGCATTTTTCCAACTTGGCATTTGTACAGAATTATTTATACTTTGCTTTTAAATTGTGGAAATCGGTTACAGTTATTTATTTAACGTTATGTTTCTGTCCCAGTGCTTCAAAATAAATAAGAAATGTATTAAATAGAAAGCATTGGCTGTACAAGGAATCCACACTGACTTCCTGCTGCAGCAGAGAGAGAGAGAGAGTGGGTTTACACAAACACATCTTATCATCTAACCGATCTTTCAGTCCCAAACCACTAACTTATCAGCAAGTTCTGTTATTGTTCATTATGTTTTATGAAACTTCAATGGATTTGTCCATGAGGATATATATATATTTTTTTTTTACATAATTCTTCACTCCGCCATATGAATCTCTTTGAAGGCAATAGCAGTGCATATACATAAGACTTCATGACTTTTGAGCTGAGTGTTTCATATTCGCCCCGCGGCTTTCCGGAAACCCTCTTGTTCTCTGACATGCATGGATGTGGAAGAAGATAAATGCTTTTAACATTTTGTACCATCCCATATGAAGCCTTTTTGTATGTATGTCTCAAAAGTAACATTTGCAGGATTGCTTTGTGTAAATACATCAGAACTTAAAAACAAAAACAAAACAAAAACAAAAACACTTTATGAAGAGTTGTTTGTGTTTAAGAAAAAAATGTGTCTGTGCAATTCATGTACAATTGCAGCTAGAACTATTAAAGTTTTATTTAGCTATTTTAATATTCTACTTTGCTCATTTATTTCTCTTCAGCTTGTGCCTGTGTTAAAAGCTCTCTGCTTCTGTCACGTAGCAAACTTGGCTAACTGGCAAATAACCTGATGTGCATACTCCCTTAAGACTCTTCAAACGAACTTGCCTGGATTGAAATCTAATTAGTCGGGTTAGTGGCCTGTATTTAATTGACCCTTCTGTGACCACTCCCCAAAACGGTAACTGATCAATCATAGCATAGCAACGGTTACTAAGCTCGGGACTTCAGTCAAGCGAGCCATTTTGATGAATGGAAGTCAATGAGAGAGACGTCTGCTCGACAAGAGAAAATGAAATGTTGCGCTTATGGAGTGTGTAATTCTGGCAGCCGATATCTAAAAAGGCTGGAGGGAGGGGTACAATTGTATCCCTTCCCGAAACCCAAGACCCAGAGAGAGAAATGCCTGCTGTGGATCAAAAAATGTGGACGACCCCCCCCATCAGCTGAATGTCAGCAACGTAAACAGAAGCACCTACGTTTGTTCCAAGAAGCTATGTCGCTAAAATCTGCCCACTGTATCGAAAACGTGAGAAACCCCTTGCTTAAAATACGATTCAGTTTTACCACCTTACATGTTTGCGTAGCGGCGACTGTGTAGACAATAGAACACATAAACATAGCTGGAATGAACCTGTTAGCCTTAGCATTTGTCTGTCTACAAACACGGCATGTAATGTCGTGGTTGTAGCCTATATAAGCATATTGCAGACCCTTTTGCCTGCTTCGATCTGAAATCTTGCCGTTTTTCCAAAAAATGCTTGTGATTTCTTTGGGTAGAGCTGAAATTGACACGGGTGAAAACATGTTGCCACGCCATTCATACCAATGCTGAGAACCTGGGAAACGTGAATGCTTGACTGATATAGCAACCGTTGCTAAGGGGGGCGGAGTTTGCGGAAGGGTCCATTGTATGTGTTTAGCCTGAAACGTAAATGAGTTTGGTCGACCACCAGGCTGCTCCAGTCATCTACACACAGACAAGACAGACGTGACGGAGCTGGAACCACAAACATGTGACTCTCAGGCAGTGGGGTCGCAGCCAAAGCAACACCGCTCAGAGGGGTTGTGTTACAGACACCATGTGATTGCCGTTAGTGTGTGTGTGTGTGTGTGTGTGTGTGTGTGTGTGGGCCTCATTTATAAAACGTTGCGTAGAAACCATCCTACATTTTGTCTAAGACATTTCCTGAAATGAGCGTAAGTGAGATCAACAGTAAACAGACGTACACACAAAAAACACGTGTACGCCAATCCTTCAAATGGTCGTGAAATTGTGCACAACTAAATCTCCGCCCTCAAAACGCCCCTATTTAATCTAATCAGCATATTATCAATGCACAAACAGAGCACATCCTCAATGCACAAACTCTCTGTGACAGTGGCAAGCAAGAAAGAAACATGTAAACAGAATAATTAAAGTGAGGCTGGCATCGACGTTCTGCTGACGGAACAGCAGATGCGGGCCAAAACATTGTTAGAAAGCCTGTCTGGTGGCGTAATGGCAAAAGCAAAGTATTTGACATGTAGTAGACACGTCTCCGAAGCACCAGCACCTGCGGTACGAGAGGCACCAGAAGCCGCATCTGCGGCAGCAGCACCAAGGCTTTGGTGCGCTCCACTACTGACCTGTGCTGTATTGAAGTGGGCTTCCTAGGCTTTCTGAGTGTGCGAAATATGGACGAGAATACATTGGGAAACTTGTTTTACGCAGGAAATCCTCTTTCACATTTTGCTGGGCACTGTATGGAAATCTAATAAATTGCGGGCATATGGGATAGTATACTGCGAAGAACATCGGGCAAAATTCTGCTTAATGATGACGGGGATTGCTCGACTGGTCCCATCGGAACGTTACTGTAGGCAGGAATCCAAGAACGGACAATAGCCTGAACGTGTATGGCCTGGTTGCCTCTGGTGCGCCTCTCTAGACGAGAGGCCATTTGGGCACAACCAGTGGTGTAGTGGTCCCTGGAGAAGTGGGTGAACTCTTTATTTATTTTTAAGCAGCCCATACAGCACATGATAAACGCCCTGTTTTGAGAAGTGGTTAATCCAATGCTGACTGAAAAATAAGTGGGTATACTCCGTATACCTGCGTATACCCTGTACTACACCACTGTGCACAACGCTCTCGGCAAGCGGTAGCTACCTGCTTATCAGACATACATCCTCCTGTGTCAAAAAGTCTGCATAATCACAAAAAAAACTTTTCTCTCCTTATTGCGCAGTTGGCAATATCCTCTAACAACGCCAATGCAGCCATATCTCCTACTGAAAACTAAGCCACTTTTAGTCTTTTTACAGGCTATAAGTTTGAGCGAAATGTTTTACACGTGTGAAATTAAAACGGAATGCCTATAAGATGTGAATATCATTCATGTGTAAATTATTCTAATAGTTTATTTGATTTTATTGAGCGAAACATTAATTTGGCCTTTCACCATTAGCCCAAATGGTGACGTTGATGAAACTGCATGTCGGCTGTCGGCGCTCGGAGAGTCCTGAATTCCTGCAGTACTCCAGTATTGCCGCAAGGAAATGTACTTACAGGAACTGAAACCAGACAGAGGGCCTCATTTATAAAACGTACTTACGCACAGAATTGATCTTAGACTGTGCGTGCGATCAAATCCACGTCTAAGTACAGATTTATAAAAAACGTCTTAGACGTAGAAAAGGACGTATCTCCACGTCTGGTTTCAGTTCGCGTAAGTACATTTCCTTGTGGCAATACTGAAGTCCTGCAGGCATTCAGGACTCTCCGAGCGCCGGCAGCCGACACGCAGTTTCATCATCATATCATCAGCACCATTGGTGAAAGGCCAAATTAATGTTTCGCTCAATAAAATCAAATAAACTATTAGAATAATTCACACATGAATGAGATTCACATCTTATAGGTATTCCGTTTTACAGTATTTCTCTGTTCCTAAAACACATTTTTTCAAAACATGCCACTGTTTCTCTGAACACTAAACCCAAGTTCCAACTCCCTAAACCAATTCTGCTAAACTTTAAGCACAATTCTCTGCTTTAAACACAGATTTCAATTGTTAACCGCACTTTCTTCAAACCACAACACACAATTCTCTGCTTTAGACACAGTTTTCAATTGTTAACCACATTTTCTTCAAAACACTAAGCACCGTCCTCTCTACTTTGCATGCTTCATCAATGCCAAAACCTCATTGTGTTCAAACAGAAAACACTGCTAATCAAATGACAAAACTTCCATTTCCAAAGCTGTTGTGCAATTTGAAATCAAAACTTTAGCTCCTAGTTTGGAGAACAATTTATGGCAACATTGAAGTGAGTGGTGATCAGAGGGGCAGAGGAGTGAGAGTAAGAGGAGGAGGAGGAGGAAAATGATGAACAGGAAGAGCAAGACGGAGAGCCATTACTGTATCTCTGATGAGATTCAGGCCAATGTGTTCAACCATGTGGTCAACATGGGTTTGACCATGCAGGAGGCTGGCAAGGCTGGCCAGAGGGTTCAACCAAACATAAGCCGCTTCTCAGTTGCACCGATTCTCCGGACATTCAGAAGAGAGAATGGGTAAGAAACACTACTATGACAGTAAAACACTAGTTTGAATGCCTTACTGTATCAGGAGCATAGTATTCTTGTATTTTACTGTAGAATATTTTACATTGTACTGTATTTGTAAAATTACAGTATACGTAAACAAATACAAAGTGCAACCATTGATGACCAAGACATATTCCTAAACATCAATACAAAGAGCCTAGCCACAGTGGACCATGTTCTAAGGCAGAACATCTCGAGAATGAAGCAGGTGTACAGGGTGCCTTTTGACAGAAACTCTGATAGAGTCAAACAATTACAGTATGATATGACTATGTGCAAGTAAGTCATATACGTTTCCACAACTGATTACGTCCTATCAGCACAGAAACATTACTGTACTGTATTGTAATCCAATCAAATGTTCAAATCAAACTGTATTTTCAGATGTTTCACAACACAACAATTGTCGATATTGTCTTGAGCAAGAACAGGATGCAGTCTAGTTTTTTTGGCCTTTTATTATTTTACATTTTTCTTTCATTTTTGAGTTAAAACATTATACAGTTACAATATTTTACAACAGGAGAAAGTGTACAGTAACACTGGAGATGAAAAGGCATAATACTCCTGATAAGGCCTTCATACTAGTGTTTTCCCATTTCATAGTAGTGTTTTCCATTGAGCACATCAGTGTTCAATCAATGCTTAGAATGTCTACTCAAATAATGGTCTGTGTTTGTTGTTTGAAAACAAAATGCCCTTTTGAGGTGATATAATAGTGTTTTGAAACCAAAGTGTCATTTTGCAAGAGGTATAAAGGGTTTTGCATTTTGTGTGAGTGGTTTTGGGATTTGTGTTTAGAGCTAAGAGAAACCGAGGCATGCTTTGAAAAAATGTGTTTTAGGAACAGAGAAATACTGTAATTGCACAAGTGTAAAACATTTCGCTCAAACTTATAGCCTATAAAAATACGTATGTGGCTTAGTTTAGATATGGCTGCATTGGCGTTGTTAGAGGATATTGTCAACTGCGCAATAAGGAGAGAGAGGGTTTTTTTGTGATCGCACAGACTTTTTGACACAGAATGATGTATGTCTGATAAGCAGGTACCGCTTGCCGAGAGCGTTGTGCCCAAATGGCTTATCGTCTAGAGAGGCGCACCATAGGCAACGAGGCCATACACGTTCAGGTATTGTCCGTTTTTGGATTCCTGGCTAGAGGAACGTTCTGATAAGAAATTGGAGACCAGTCGAGCAATCCCAGTCATCATTAAGCAGAATTTTGCCCGATGTTCTTTGCAGTATACTATGCCCGCAATTTATTAGATTTCCATACAGTGCCCAGAAAAATGTGAAAGAGGATTTCCTGCGTAAAACAAGGTTCCAAATGTATTCTCATCCAGATTTCGCACACTCAGAAAGCCTAGGAAGCCCACATCAATACATTACAGGTCGGTAGTGGAGCGCACCAAAGCCTTGCAAATACTTTGCTTTTGCCATTACGCCACCAGACAGGCTTTCTAACGATGTTTTGGCACACATCTGCTCTTCCATCAGCAAAACATCGATGTCAGCCTCACTTTAATTCTTCTGTTTACATGTTTCTTTCTTGCTTGCCACTGTCACAGAGAGTTTGTGCATTGAGGATGCGCTCTGTTTGTGCATTGATAATATGCTGATTAGATTAAATAGGGGCGTTTTGAGGGCGGAGATTCAGTTGTGCACAACTCCATGATCATTTGTGATTTATAACCGAAGGATTGGCGTACACGTGTTTTTGTGTGTGTACGTTCGTTTCTGTGGATCTCCCATACGCTCATTTTCGGAAATGTCTTAGACAAAATGTAGGATGGTTTCTACGCAATGTTTTATAAATGAGGCCCATAGAGATACGTCCTTTTCTACGTCTAAGACGTTTTTTATAAATCTGTACTTAGACGTGGATTTGATCGCACGCACAGTCTAAGATCAGTTCTGTGCGTAAGTACGTTTTATAAATGAGGCCCTGTGTGTGACAATAGAGAAAGCGTGGCAGAAACTTATTTCAGGTGAAACTTGTTCCAAAGTAAAGAAGGTAGAATAAACATGTCCAGTAAAATAAATAAATGTGTGTCTCATTCTACCGTAGGCTTAATGAGTGTTTGATTGTAGAAACATGCTTCATTATCCTGATTGCCTTCAAGTCATATACCCTAATATGGCGTAATACAATGCCATGTAATATTAGCTTCAACATTCATATACACATGCAAATCTTTAAACGCATCTAACATCTTTATTGAAACTGCAAATCGCACATTTTTGTTCAGCCTTTCAAAGCAAGTGGTGCATTTAGTACATTGACTGTTGCTTAGTGCTAAAAGGTTATTAGAAGCATACATGGGTAAGTGTTTATCATACATTTGAATGACACGCCGGTGGAATACTCCAAAGATTAGTGGAAGTTGTAGTGCTTAGACACACCTTGAGAAAGGCCCTTCTTACGCTCCAAGCCAGTTTGAAAATATTTTAAAATGTTCCTCTGTGTCTTATAAAATAATGGGTAGCCTCTGTGGTCTCTACAGGCAACCCAGTAGATGGTTAGATAAGGTATCAGGAGATGCCATATTATGAACCGCTGTGCTCCTGGATGGCGGGATCAGGAGGTGCCATATTCTGAGCCGCTGTGCTCCTAGTAGGCGGGCATCAGCTCCTCTCGGATGGACGGCAGGTAGATGAACTTCTGGTAGCCCTGGTAGGAAGCCTGCGGGAACTCAACCAGCTCCACCGTCCTCCGGCGGCGAGGCTTCAGGCTCAGGTTGCACACGTCGTCCAGCGGGGTGCACATCACACACCCCATGGCGGCCCGCTGGAGCCCAAACTCTGCCCGCTCCTGCGGTCACGGCACTGCTCAGCTCCTACGGGCGAGTTCAGGCTTACGCCCACGCCAGTCCTGATCGGAGTACGTGGAGGTGAGGTTGACCGCAGAAATAATGGGCCATTCCGCGGCCCCAGAAGATAGAAATGTGTGTGTGGACCACCTGCAGTACATCAAACAAAGAGTGTCCATTCACAGAGTGCCCTCACTGTGGTCCTGGGAATAATCAATTGGGCCACAATCAAATGATAATGATATTTTACAGTTATTATTTTCTAAAAATATTCCAAAAGTGTTTTATTTAACTGATTTATGTTTTGATTTAAGTGATATATTGTTACATTTTCTGTTTTGGTGGGTTACACTATGCAGTCACTCAGTGGTGAATAAAAGTCTACAGGCAAGCTGGCCATGTCAACATTGTACACATTGCAATGAGATCTAAGACGTGTAGTTAAAAGTCACCCAACATGGAGACATAGTTCTGCATTTAGTAATGTGACATCTAAAAGTGACCTTAAAGCCTCTCAGCATCTCCATGCCTGTTTTACTAAGCTGCCACTCAGTGCACGGGACATAAAGACGTGTCAACAGCATGTCCATGGCTGACTGCACGTTGTCCTGCCACTAGCTGTGTCTTTAGACAATTTCACAAACATAGTTCAAACCAGCTGCACAAGTTGATGTCTCCACTGATTAAGACCTGCTGCAGGTGGGAGAACAGACAGTGTATGCGCATTGCCTTGACAGGTAAAGGAGAAAACAAGCCTACCTTGAGTGTGCTTCTTCCTCAGGACCGTCTCTTGACTGTCAGTGTGTGTGTGCATTTGGGGGGAAAGCCAGTGCTGAGAGGCAGTTTGTTTTTGAATGTGGTCTTTGTGTTCCTGTACTGGCTGTCCACACTAATTATCTATTTAGAATTAGGATTTATCCTCGTGATTCTCAGGACTAATCAGCCCCCACTCAATAAGCACTCAATGGCGTTTACATTCCTGGAAGAGGCCAGCATTTAGCATCACGCAGTACAGTATACCTGCATGTCCAAGCCAGACAGTGGACTCAGACACAGCTTTGGCCAAAATCTGACAGGCAGCATTATTGAATATCATCAGTCACAGACATGAAACACTTTTATCGTAACATTTTCTTTCCTCCATGTTAAGAGGATTATTTATTAGTGCATAGCTTTCAACAGTGTTTTCACACACACACAAAAATGCAACCATAACACATAAACAAGTAACAAGTAAAACCACAAAGTCAAACTTCCATCTTCTGTTAAGTGTCCCTTTTCTTTCTTTTTAGATGGTCACATACTATCTAGAATAGAGAACCATTATGTGCAGAATGCATACATACATATACAGTCCCACTCAGCAGTATTGGCACCCCTAGTGAATATGAGCAAACAGGCTATGAAAAAATATGTCTTTGCTGTTTATCCTCTTGGTCTTCCACTCAAAATATTCATAAAAATCTTACCTTTTCATTGAGGTAAAATAATTGAGAGAAAAGGTTTTTTTTTTTACATTAAATAAATATTATTCTTCAAAACATGTGTGCACAGGTATTGGCACCCCTTAATTTAATGTTTTGTGCAGCCTCCCTTTGCCAAGATAACAGCTCTGAGTCTTCTCCTGTAATGCCTGATAAGGTTGGTGAACACATGGCACGGGATCTGACACCATTCTTACATACAGTATCTCTCCAGATCCTTCAGATTCTGAGGTCAACGCTGGTAGACTCGGCTTCAGCTCATCCCACAGATTTTCTTTGGGGTTTAGGTCGGGGGACTGTGATGGCCATGGCAAAACCTTTATTCTGCGGCCGGTGAACCATTTTTGTGTTGATTTTGAGGAATGCTTCGGATCATTGTCCTGCTGGAAGGTCCAACCATGTCCTATTTTAAGCTTACTAGAGGGGGCTGTTAGGTTTTCATTTAATATCTGCTGGTATTTGATCGAGTCCATGATACCATGTATCCTAACAAGATGTCCAGGGCCTTTGGAAGAAAAACAGCCCCACAACATCAAAGATCGGCCACCATACTTCACAGTAGGTATGGGGTGCTTTTCTGTATGGCTATCTTTCTGTCTACGCCAAACCCACCTTTGTTGTTTTTGCCAAAAAGCTTTAGTTTTTTTTTTTTGGTCTCATCTGACCATTTAACTCAGTCCCATTGAAAGTCTGACTTCCATTTGGCAAACTGTAGGCACTCTAGTTTGTTGTTGATTGACAGCAGAGGCTTTTTTCTGGCAACCCTTCAAAACAACCTGTGGTGATGTAGGTGGCGTCTGATGGTAGTTTTGGAGACTTTCTAACCCCAAGACTCAACTAATGTCTGCAATTCTCCAGCTGTGATCCTTGGAGATTATTTTGCCAGTTGAACCATCCTCCTCACGGTGCGTGGGGTCAATGTACACACACGTCGTCTTTCAGGCTGATTCTTAACATCACCTGACGCTTTAAACTTCTTTGTTATTTCCATGATAGTGGAAATGGGTATTTTCAACTGGTACGAGATTTTCTTGTGTCCATTTCTTGATTTGTGCAGCTCAACAACTTTTTATTGCACATCGTCACTGTGTTCTTGGGTCTTTCCCATTGTGATGAATGACTAATGGAATTTGGCCTGTGTCATCTCATATTTGTACATCAGTGGAACAGGAAGTCATGGTTAACCTCTTAAGAGTTCATAATTAAACAGGTGAACTTAAAAATGTAAAACATGACTGGAAATATACTTCAGTTAGATTTCAATTATAAGATTTTTCTAGGGGTGCCAATAATAGTGGTACACATGCTTTTGTAAAAAATATTTATTTAATCTCAACCGTTGTTTTCTCTTACAATAATTTAACTTCAATGTAAAGGTAAGATTTTTGTGAATATTTTGAGTGAAACACCAAGAGGATAAACAGCACAGACATATTTTTTCATACCCTGTTTGCTCATATTCACTAGGGGTGAATACGGTACGGGTATAGACGACACTTTTGAAAAGGTCGCCGACACAAATGACGTCATGGAAGACACTTTAAACCGTCGTTTTGAAGTGTCGGCTACATGGAGAAATTTCTACTGGCGCTCAAGTCGTCACAAAGTGTCGCGCAAGTGTGATTGGCTAGATACAACTGGCCCCGGTGCCTGTGTGGGGATATTCTCAGCTTGGCTATGGTATCTGCTAGGGGGCGTCATAGAGACGCCATTTTGCCCGTCGCGTGTTGACGTATCGAGTGCTCATTTGTCAACGGAGCATTTACATTCCGCTACTTCATTGGTCAGAATTGTCTTTGCTGTCCGATTATTTTGCCGGTAGGACCCCCGTAAGCAATGAATTACCACTATCGTACAGTAGCTACTTAGCATGCTAATAGCTAAGTGATCAAGCTATTCAGGAAAGTCATGATTCATTCCCGACACGACACACCCGTTTTTTTCTTGTAATCAACAACACAAGTATCAATAATGGCTCGGCAGTTAGAAGGATAGGAGTTGTGCATACAACGTTATTGATACGTCCCTGTAGTTGTAAATAGCTCGCAGGCAATGATGAGATATGACCAGGCAAAACTTCTGTCTGGCTGGGGGACTACCCAGTTTTCCGAAAGCTCAATATTTCGAAAAATTGTCCGAAATATCTTTACCAATTAAACCATCTGTTCAGAAATGCCTTTGTTCCAACCAGTGGTGCGGGATTCATGTTTGTGGTGTGGCAAAAAGTGCGTGTGCAAGGTGAAGAATGCAAGAGGTCAGTTCACTGGAGGAATTTTCAGTTTTTAGCCTACACATAGGCCAAACAAGGAAGCTGCAAGTGCAGGCTCTGGCATAATTTAGAAATATTTTAAGTGGCACAAAACACATGCAGCATTTAATTTACGCAGCAGAGACGCTTACCGTATGGAAGTTTATTAGACTCTTTATTCAAATGGCAATTCAATGTGCAAATGACAATGCAATCCGCAATCCAGTTTGTATTATTTTGAATATCAATTTGAATGAGCGCTTATCGCATTGCGTTTCATATTGACACGGTCTTTTAGACTCTTTATTCAAATGGATTCAATGTGCAAAGTGGCAATGCAATCCGCAACATATCAATATCCACGTGATGTCAGTCACGTGATATGTTAGTATGAACCTCAACTGAGGGGAAAAAAACCGCCACCAGCACACAGCTGAATACAGGTGTTTACACGACTTTTATATGTCTACATCGACTCGGTTTGTTGTTTATATACTATACGAACACTGTCAGGGCAAACTGAATATTGTAGGTCTTAAATTAAGCTCTCAACCGTAGCATGTAGCGAGTGTCAAGTAGCAAGTTCGGCTGCAGTGCAGCGCTAATAGCATTTTAGCAGCTACCTTTTACATGGATCTTCAATTGAAGTGTTAGCAGCACGCTAACCATAACGGTCGAGAGCTTAATTTAAGACCTACAATATTCTGTTTACCCTGACAGTGTTCGTATAGTATATTAACAACAAACCGAGTCGATGTAGACATATAAAAGTCGTGTGAACACCTTTATTCACATACAAATATTTCCAGTTATACAGTCTCCCGAGACCTAGGATTAGCAGCTAGCTTCTACATTGATCTTCAATTAAAGCGTTAGCACCCAGCTAACAACAACGGTCGAGAGCTTAATTTAAGACCTACAATATTCAGTTTGCCCTGACAGTGTTCGTGTAGTATATAAGAAACAAACCGAGTCGATGTAGATGTATAAAAGTCGTGTAAACACCTGTATTCAGCTTTATTCATATCAAATATTTTCCAATAACAGACACGAGAGGCTCCGCCATCTTGTTTGAATTCACCGGGCTTCTGCACTACGTCGAGCTCCAATTCTGACACACGCCGCGCTGATTGGTTATAGGGGTAGAGACCCGCGCTGATTGGTTATAGGGGTAGGGACCCGCCTTGATGGGGCGACTGACAGATTGCATTTTCATTTGAATTTTGCAACAAAAAGAACGTGATGACAAGTAATGCTTATGCAATATACTGGGGGTGCTGTTTAGCTACTACATTGAATTCCCATTTGAATAAAGAGTCGAAAAGACCGTGTCAATATGAAATGCAATGCAATAAGCGCTCATTCAAATTGTTATTCAAAAATAATACAAACTGGATTGCGGATTGCATTGTCATTTGCACATTGAATTGCCATTTGACAACTGCTTTTCCATTTGAATTGCGGATTGCATTGTCACTTTGCGCATTGAATTGCCATTTGACAAATGCATTTTCATTTGAATTAAGAGTCGAAAAAACCGTGTCAATATGAAATGCAATGCAATAAGCGTTCATTCAAATTTGTATTCAAAATAATACAAACTGAATTGCGGATTTCATTGTCATTTGCACATTGAATTGCCATTTGACAACTGGTTTGCCATTTGAATTCCGGATTGCATTGTCACTTTGCGCATTGAATTGCCATTTGACAAATGCATTGCCATTTGAATAAAGAGTCTAATAAACTTCCATATTACCGGGCCTTTACGCATATAACTTTTCCTATTTGTTAACTTAGCCTACTCTGCTTTTGAATATAGGGTACCAATCGTGAGAAGGAAATCACCGGCAGATTGTCGCAGGACATTACGCAGATCTTGTTAAGCACTGACAAAGCATGCATGCTAAAAGCACATCAAAGGCTTGATTTATTCAATGCAATGCCATTTTGGAAAGTGTTGTGCGTGTGTCTGCTGGTAACAAGAGGTAGGCTAATCAGCGAATGTTGCATTTGTTTCGCCAACTTTATTAGGAGACGGGCAAACCCTGTCTCTGCGCTTAAGCTGCGTCCTCCACATGAGAAAGTGGAGGCGCCTGGAGAGAATTGCGCGTCTCAAACGCGGTTACAATCAAGGGTTCCGCACGCTGCAGCAGCTGGGCAGCAGTTCAGATCTTGGTCCACAACTGTGTTTGACTTGTTTTGAAAACATACATTTTACCCAGGCCAGAAATCATCATTGCAAATCTGAATAGCCTAATACAAAAATACCAAAGAAAATAAGAACGTATTAATTTCATTGTATCGTGTTTTAATAGTTTATGTAGTGTATGTTAGATTAGCATATACCTTTATTATAGCTTGCTTCCTCCACAAATAATACCTACCTGTTAAAACGGATATATATATATATCACTAATGTATATGTATATTTTATATACACTCTTCATAATTATGTCAGTGTGATTAGCTAGATAGACGGCACGCGCCGTTGATTTTCAAAAAGTAAAATGTAGTGGCAGAAAAATGTCGTTAGCGCCTCTCCCATTATGACGAACTCGGCGACTGTTCACCTGAAGTATAAACAAACCTGGCCTGGAAGACACTTTTTTTTGTGTCGGCGACCTTTTCAAAAGTGTCGTCTACCGAAGTATAAATTAGGCTTAAGAGTGACACATTAATCATATGGGCTATTCTGAATAAGACTTGCACAGCGATGATTTCCACTGCTGATACTGATCCTGAGAGTATTATTCATTTAGCACTGAATGGTACATTATAACAACATTATTCTGATGACTTGTAACAGACAGTCTATGGACTCTGAGTTCCCCTGTCTTCAGGGTGCAGAAAGAGTTACAGAAATTGTTACTACAGTAATAAGAGTTTGCCAACACAGATTCAACGCTCATGAGACTGGTAAGTATAGATACACACAATGGTAGGTAACAGAACCCCACCAGTTAACAGATATCACCATTCCTCCTTGTACAAATGCTTAGTCGCTTTGACTGACACATGCTTGATCACTCTTGATCAGCGCTGCCAAGTCACTCAGCCTCAGACCAGGCTCCAGGCCCCAGGCTTCAGACATCAGGCTCCAGGCTCTTGGCTCCAGGCTCCAGGCTCATGAGGGGCCCATGGTGATGGCCTGCAGGGCGCTGGTCTTCTTCATGATGTTGGGCACGAACAGCAGCCCTGAGGCCCTTTCGATGCTCTCTATGGGCACCAGGAAGCGCTCCAGCGGGATCTTCTCGTCCACGGGCATGTTGGGCATGACGTAGGAGCGCAGCTCCACCTCCCCCCGCTGCTTCTCCAGGATCAGCACCTTGAAGAAGTGCGTCGGCACGGCAACGTGATTCTTGCCCACCACCTGGTACTTCACGTACAGCTTCCCGTCTTGTTCTTGCCTGGGTATGAAAAGAGATTGTAATTGCATATGCCTCAAGTTTTATGTCAACATCAAGGTCCAATGATCTCTAACACACTTTGCTATTTTTCCCAGTATTACCTCGGCAGGTAGAGGGGTCCAGTGCACACAAACACATTCAGGTAATGCTTTGTGAGAGAGCGGCAGTATTGCTCCAGGTTATTCCATGCATTCCGATTCATATGGGGATCCTAGTTAAAAGAAGAAAAGAAAATGTTGGTACCCGTGGGTCTATAATATTATGGCAGTTTAAACATCTAACAGACTATGGTTACACACATTAATTAAGATGTCAATCACGTATCTTTCCACCTCGTGATTCTCTCCTGTAAACTCACCTGCGGTGACACATTGCTGAGGTAGAACGTGTCGTCCATTGCCTTCTGACTCCACTTGTGATTGGCAGCAGCGGCTAGGTGCCCTCGGTCAAATCCGGTTCCTTTGTAATCTGCATTAGTCGCCCTATGGTACATATGCACTGAATCATCAGCTTTGAAATCGCAATTTTTCCGGTCTGAGGACCCCGTGAGTGTTTCGGGGTTCAGTTGCTCTATGACCCACGCGGCAGTCCTATTCCTGGGGTCATAAGATGTCACATAAGACTCTCTGGTTTTAATGTTTGCCAGAGATGGGAACCCATACTTCATGGCTGCAGTAGATTTGGAGACCCCAGCCTGACTTGGCTGATACGGTATCAAATTGGAAGCGGCATCAACGCTGGGGATAGGTATGACAGGGACCCTCTCGAGAAGTCCTCGGTGTGATTTAAGTCCCCGGCTCTCATCGTTAGTATTAAATCCTACCAAGGCAGCACCTACACCGACGCCAACTACCAAAGATGCCCCAGACACAAATGACTTATAGGAAAACAAACGCTGCATTTTGTTACAATAATTTACGTACATTTATTTTAAAAACAGAATGCACTCAGTCCTGTCAGTCCATGACCCTGAGCTCGCATAATCTACACATGCTGTTGAGTCTGTTTTCGGCGCAGAGTGATGACGCACTCTACTTCTCCGCCAACATGGTGCTTGTTTTAGTTTATAATTCTTTTTTCTGAAGTAGTGCACAGCCTTTTCAACATGATTTTACTTCGCGCTAATCTGTCTTAAACGTTTTGTTATTATAATTATTATTGTAGAATTTCACAGTTTTCTTACATTTTCATTTATAGATTTGTGTTTGTTTGTTTGGCTTTAGTTTCACATAGCCTACAGACCATGGAGCAAAATGCAAATGTCTCAAAAGAGAAAAGGAAATATCTTACTAAATAATTCACTGTTAAGTACAAGCTGTAGCCTACTGTAGCAAGAAATATGAGGGTTGGTTTATCAGTAGTGCTGACATGAGAGTTCTGGGCTCTTTTACCTGCAGCAGAGTTAAGGTAGAGGAGGCTTCCATAGCAGCAGAACAGGTTAAGGAGTGAGCTGGAGAATGACAGAGTGAGACAGACAAAGACCACTTCGATAAGAGTTCTCCTGTGGAGACCGAAGAGAGCTGAGGTAAGAGACAGAGTGGGGCGAGAAAAGAGGAGACTAGCGGAGTCCTAAGAGACACTGAGAGGGACAGACGAGGAAAAGGATGTTGAGGAGGACAAGAACCAAGAGAGCAGAAGAGATGACAGACAGCAGGAGACTGATAAAGTGGAGGAAGAGATAAATTCAGACCTGGAGAAGACATCTTGTGCAAGGAATAGACTGAGTGTAAATGGAGAGAAAGCACCAGAGAACAGAGAGGGTGGGTCAGAGGGGGCGGAGGGGGAGGCAGAGATCCCAGAGCCCATGGGTCAGGTGGTGGAGCAGACGGTGTAGATGCAGTGGGGATTCTGGGCTCCATCCCAGAGGATGCTGGGTGTGCCACAAGTGAGTATTTACACATCTGGTCCAGATCTAGCAGAGAATCACCTGAACAATGTGTAGATATAAATTCATCTAACTCATTGACCTGAAAACTATTTTGTAACATTATAAACAACCCATCTAACCGTTTCACCTGAACACTTTTGTGTTACATTATAAATCGACCTATCTAACGCATTCACTCAGTAAGCTATGCTCTCTGAAGTTGATTTAATAACAACTCCTATTGAAACTCCTGTGTGGTATTTTTAGCTATGACAGAGAATAACAGTTAGTGATGATAGAAGGGTGTTGGGGTCAAGTCAGTTTGTACGATTGAACGTCTGCAGTTGTTCATTCATGTCTACTACTGAACATTATATATTCATGTTCCTAAGCATATCTCTCCTATCACAAGAAACTTCTTTGAATGGTTGGAATAGATGCCCAGCACAATATTTCCATTCGATTCTAGTAGGGCAGTTTGTGCAAAAGAACAGTACAGGAAAGAAAAGGAGAGACTTAAGAGACAAAGAAGCAAAAACGTATTCCTCGTCTCTAAATAACACATTGCCTGAACCTGCACCTGCAGGGGACCATAGGAGGTTTGTATCCAAACCTTTTTGGCTGACTTAATTTTAAACTCTTGGATGTCAAATGAACATAATAAATGACTAGATAACATAGGACTTTAATAGACTAAGAGTGTGATGGATTTAACCCCAAACTCACACAGGAAGATGAGAGGACATCTGGAGTTGAAGCTGAGGTAGCAGCCCTCTATAACCCCAGAGAGGGCCTCCGCCATCTGGGTGAGTGAGCTAGAAGACTCCCTGTGTCTGACTCCAGACCTAGAATGATGGAGAAGGGGGGTGAAGTCCTTTTCTTACTCAGTGGTCTGGTGTTGGTGTGGGGATGGCATGAAGCCAGATGGCCGGGTGGGTCCTATTTATTATTCACCCCCTTGGATGTTTTACCCTTTTATTGCTTTTATAAATCAGTCATGGTCAATATAAGTTGGCTTTTTGGACAAAAATATCCACAAAATAGCCTTCTTTAATGTCAAAGTGAAAACAGATTTCTACACAGTATTCACCCCCTTTAAATACTGAACTTATTCAACCGAGGTCCCGCCAATTGGTGCTAGAAGTCTCACAATTAGTGAAATGGGGATCAGTGTGCAGTGAATGTGTCTCGACACCTGTGTCTGGAAGGTCCATTCACTGGTCAGTATTCAGTAATCAGTATTCCTGGCTACTGTTACACCATGAAGACCAGAGATCACTCTAAGAAACTCAGAGAAAAGGTTATTGAAAAGTATAGGTCAGGGGAAGGATACAAAAAAAAGTCCAAGGCACTTAACATCCCCTGAAATTCTGTTCAATCCATCATCAAGAAATGGAAGGAATATGGCAGATGTGTAAATCTGCCTAGATCAGGCCGTCCTTACAAACTGAGTGACCATGCAAGAAGGAGACTAGTAAGAGAGGCCACCAAGACACCTATGACTTCTCTGACGAAGTTTCAAGCTTCAGCAGCTGGTATGGGAGAGACTCTGCATACAACAACTGTTGCCTGGGTTCTTCACCAATCAAAGCTTCATGGAAGAGAGCCACTGTTTAAAAAATGCTCCACTTTGGTCTCATCAAACCACAGAACCTTCTTCCACTTGACCATGGAGACTCCCACATGCCTTTTTTCAACAGTGGCTCTCTTCCATAAAGCTTTGTTTAGTGCCTTGGACATTTTTTTGTATCCTTCCCTGGACTTATACTTTTCAACAACCTACTACTCTATCTGCATCAAAACCCTGGAAATCGCTTACACATGAAGAAAATATTTGTGATAAAAAAGATAGTCATCTCTTTGTCTCTTGCAATCGATTGAACTGAATTCAGAGATTCAGTGATTAAGTGTACTTCCTGTAGGGAGTCATTGGTTTGACTTTTTATGAACTGTGCTGTACTGATCACTTTGATTCCCCCTCTGCAGTGAAACCCAGAGTCAGGCTCCTCCAGGAGAAAACTCCCAGACCAAAGTGCCAAAGTGACCTGCCTGGCCACTGGTTTCTACCCCCGTCACATCAACTTGACCCTGCTCAGAGACGGCCCGCCCGTGTCTGACCACCAGATCACTGGGGGGGAGCTGCTACCTAATGGAGATGACACATACCAAATGAGGAAGAGTCTGGAGGTCAGCTTAGAGGAACTAAGAGAGAAACACCTTTACTCCTGTACAGCCGAACACCTCATCCTGGACAATAAACTAGACATTTACTCAGTTATGCCTCTTGTATGTGATTTCATTATCTTCTACCTAGGCAATTATCATACAATTATCATACCCTTACATTGCGCCATACAGATTTCCCTTGAGGTCAAAATTGTTTTCTTTAGTGTCTCATTTTATTTGCAGATATTGGTCCAGGTGTAGATCCTGTGCCTACAGTGCCCCTTGTGATAGTGGTTCGAGTTGCACTGCTTTTGATGTTTGCCATTGGAGCTACAGTAACTGTTGTCATGTGACGCAGACATTATAGACACACGCGCACACACACACACACACACACACACACACACACACACAATCACACACAATCACACACACACACACACACAAACATAGTGTCATGTGTTTACCAGTAGTGGCTTGTGACCAATGTTGGTGAAGCAACTCATTCACCCCATCAAACCCTACAAACACACCCACACACACACACACACACACACACACACACACAAAATTCACCTCTCATTCTTGAAACAAAATAACAACTGAATTTACAAGTGTGTTTGTTTGTTTATTACCCAGTGACTGAAAGAGAGTGTTTGAGACCTCCCCAGTGACAGTGACTGTAAGAAATGTTTGAGACCTTCCACGTGACTGTGACTGTGAGAGAGTGTTTGAGACCTCCTCAGTGACTGTGTCTGTAAGAGAGTGTTTGAGACCTCCTCAGTGACTGTGACTGTGTCTGTAAGAGAGTGTTTGAGACCTCCTCAGTGACTGTGTCTGTATGAGAGTGTTTGAGACCTCCCCAGAGACTGTGACTGTGAGAGAGTGTTTGAGATCTCCCCAGTGACAGTGACTGTAAGAGAGTGTTTGAGACCTCCTCAGTGACTGTGACTGTGTCTGTAAGAGAGTGTTTGAGACCTCCTCAGAGACTGTGACTGTGACTGTAAGAGAGTGTTTGAGACCTCCCCAGAGACTGTGACTGTAAGAGAGTGTTTGAGACCTCCCCAGAGACTGACTGTATGAGAGTGTTTGAGACCTCCCCAGAGACTGTGACTGTGAGAGAGTGTTTGAGACCTCCTCAGTGACTGTGACTGTGACTGAAAGAGAGTGTTTGAGATCTCCTCAGTGACTGTGACTGTAAGAGAGTGTTTGAGACCTCCCCAGAGACTGTGACTGTGACTGTAAGAGTGTTTGAGACCTCCTCAGTGACTGTGAGTGTAAGAGAGTGTTTGAGACCTCCCCAGTGACTGTGAGTGTAAGAGAGTGTTTGAGACCTCCCCAGAGACTGACTGTATAAGAGTGTTTGAGACCTCCCCAGTGACTGTGTCTGTGAGTGTAAGAGAGTGTTTGAGACCTCCCCAGTGAAATCCATGTAACCGTAAATATTACTGCGAATTGAAAAAGTTTTGTATTTCTTTTTGTAAAAAGAAAATGTGATGCGTAGATCAGTAGACCTCCTGGAGTCCTGTGGTAAACCGTGGTGAGGGAAGCTACCTGATTTGGCTGGTCGGCCACAACCTCATAACTGTACAGATCGACTCCAGAAATATTCGGCTCAGATCGTATCCAAGTCATCTGCTGTAGTAGACTGTCTTCATGCTGTCACAGTTGGTCTCCTTGGAATACTTCTCAGCACTAGTCCAATTTTTTTTCTTGTGTTACGCACCAGATCCTGTCCATAGGCTTGGTTTTATTGTGTGTTAGACTGTGGAACAAGCCTACTATAACAGCATTATTGTTCCCAGTGACAAAAGTACTTTTGCGAGGTCTCAAGAATCCAAATTGAATTACTGTTTCAAGTTTTTGTGTGAAAAATAGTTTTTTAATAAATTTACTGGTTTTTGCAGTGTAAGAATGTTCTGCAATAATTAAGCTAGAATTCAAACAACTCCTTTCCCTTTTTCTAAAAGATGGAAACAGACGTATACAAGAGGAAAGAGAAGGAGAAAAAAACAACCATGCCAAAGCTCCAATTTATGAACTTCTAGTCCATTGCGCCCTGTCCTAGACAAGTCATTTCGGGGAGACGCAGCTAGAAAGTCATACTTTAATGTTTCAATGTCAAAGTAATGTTTATGATGTGCAAAATCGTTCATCTCCAACAGATACAATGTCTTACATACATGATACAAAATCTTCATTCTTGTGTGGGTTTGATCTTTAATGCCCCTTCCAAAGTAAGTAACACAAATATGTTTTCTACCTGAACTCTTCTCTACTGAAAAACCTCTTCTTTGTGCCATGTCCTTCTGACACCCGTACAATAAGGGAT
The DNA here is from genome assembly GCF_963457725.1 of Sprattus sprattus. Lineage (NCBI taxonomy): Eukaryota > Metazoa > Chordata > Actinopteri > Clupeiformes > Clupeidae > Sprattus > Sprattus sprattus. The sequence continues at coordinate 30,131,097 of NC_137914.1, forward strand.
GGCTAAGAGCAGTACAGTAAGGACACATTCCTATAGATGTGTCTTGGTTCATATCTTACAGTATTGTCCACAGACATTGCTCTTTCTAATGCTGTACAAAAATATCAGAATATGTAGTTTTTGGAGAAGACTTTATTGATTCATTAATAGAGAATTAAGAAGATTTTATGTCCATTTAAAGAAGTAAGAAAAAAGGTTTGAAAATGAAGCTAGTGGTTATGGAGCCAACAATGTAGCCTCAAGGCCTGCTGTGTAGTCATCTGTGCTTCAGCTCCAGGAATATCCACTGGTCGTGTGTGTCTGTGTGTCTGTGTGTCAGTGTGTCAGTGTGTCAGTGTGTCAGTGTGTCAGTGTGTCAGTGTGTCAGTGTGTCCGATGATGTGTAAATGGGGGACTTTTGTACTTGCGGGCTGCACAGAGAGATGACACACGTCAAAAACTCAACAGCAATATAAACTTTAAACTCGCTAACACTACATGTTCTACAGACTACTCTACTGATCTCTACAGACTACTCTATTCAAATCTACAAAATTCTCTACTCAACAAACTTCACATTACACACAAACGGACACTCTACATTCCACAGCAGATCATGATGACAATCTAAGGCTCCAACCACCAAAAGTTCCAGAGTCTGCTGCTGTGTGCTATGTTGCCCTTGGAGATGATGTGATCAGTCTCACCTGTCCTTCTTCAGACGCCCTCAGACACACACACTCCTTTAAGTCCTTCAGTCAGCTTCACAGAGTCCATATTCACTGGGTCTGTGCTAGAGTTGAACAGGTCGGAATGTAAACTCAGACACTACAACACCACAGCCAAGAGTTAGGACACATAATGCAACACTAAGCAATATTATAAAATAGAGCATTTCAATTTTTCGATTTTAGGGGAGAACATTGATGTTACAAAATGGAACATTCTAAAACAGACATAATAAGGGACTATGAACAGAACTAGCCAATACTATGCTCTGGCCTTTACTTTACTTTGGACTATGAAGAGCTGGTTTTAAAAAGATGTTTTAAAAAGTTATAATATTTGATTGAAAGGACCATACTGAAAACGGCAAACATATTGTTTAAGTGGAATTGTAATAGCTCAGTGTCCTACCTCTTGCTGCAGCCCCTCTGGTCGGGAGCGCAGTGGGATAGTCCCTCACAGGGTGCAAAGGTGAGAGGTCACTCTCCCACAGAGGGGCGCGCTGGACTGACTGAAGGGGGGTTATCCCCAGAGCTCACCGCTTGAAGACGCGGTAACCTCGAACAGGGAGTCGGGTTTTCATGGTGAAGGGGTTGGGCCTCAGTAGATCCAGGGTGATGAGGTTGCTGTCAAGACCAAGAACTCTTCTGCCTGTAGAGGGGACCTTCTCCAGAGGGACGGCCTCCTCCAAGATGACATTTCTGCTGTCATCCTAACCTCCCTTCTTCGTGCCTGGTGTGGACAGGTTTGTGGTTCCCAGGGCGGGGATGAGGGGAGGGATGAGGATCCTGAGGTACTCCTTATTGAGCGCCCGCTGGCCTGGCACACATAGGCATCATCTCTGGGCAGCTCAGGGCCGCTGTAGGGGGGGAGCTGGCATGCAGAGTATCCACCCATCAGCACGGCGATGCATCTCCGCCCGCAGCTCCAACAGGGGTCACCTCCCAGACAGTTGGCGGGACAGGGTAATGAAGCAGCGGCACAGGTCGTCACGGCGCTTGCATCACTGTCAACAAACGCACGGATCTGACTCTGACTGAATTGCTCTAGGGGTGGGGGCTATGGGTAGTGTGTGATGCCTTTTCTGGGAGGCTTCAGCTCAGGGTGTAGTTCCTCCATGTGGTTCTGGTTTCGCTGGCTGGCTCTGTCTCCGCCTGGAGGTGGAGTCGGTTCCTGAGAGGGCGCGCTGGGGATAAAGACAGAGGAACTGGATGCCTTCGGTGGCGGCTTGGGCTTGTAAAGAGCCTCATCAGTTAGGGTCAGGCATGGCTTTAAGGCTCTGACTCTGGTTCTGACAGCAGCGGTTGTCCTCTCAGGCTCCTCAGCCTTTGGGAGACTAGAGCAAGTCTCTGCCTTTGCAGGAGGTTTGGGCTTGAAGAAAAGAGGCTGAGCAATGGTGCTCTGGAGCAGTTCCACTCTTCTGTTTCTGCGCCTGACAGAAGATTTTTTAACTGTCTCTCTGGTTCTGTTACTCACGGTGGAATTATTTGGATTGAACGGCACCTTTACCTCAAAGGGTGGCACCAGTCTTCTGTATCTTCTGACGTCTGAAGCTGGGGATATCTCTCCCTCCTGGCTAACCACAGCGGAACTTGAGCTCTTGACTTCCCTAGCTAGAGGCTTGGGCTCCCAGAGAAGCTCATCCATTGGTCTTGGGTGGCGCTTTGAGAGACGTTCCCTTCTAGCTGCGGCTTCCTGGACAATCCCTCCGGCCCTGTGAACCCCAGAAGAGCTCTTGACCTTTGCTGACGACTTCAGATCAAAGAAAAGCTCATGATTGGGGATGACAGGAGGCTGCTGACCTCTGGTTCTTCTCCTGACGGCTGCTGATGCTACCACCCCAGGCTGGGCAATGCGCGCAAGACTGGAGAGTTTAGCCTCTTGTGCAGGTGGTGTGGGCTCAAATAGAAGGTCATCACTGGCCATCACAGGAGGCTGCTGGCCTTGGTTGTCCCTTTTCTGGCCAGGTGCCAGGGAAGCCTTCGTAGTCTGGCAAACCATATTGGGCCAAAAGGAATTGGCGTCTGGGCTTGGAGGCTGTATATGAAGGATGAGTACCTCTGCAGGGATATGGTTATATTGGGTGAGTCTGTCCCTTCTCCAAGCGGCAGAAGTCTCCTTCGCAGCAGCAGCCTGTGTCAGCCTTCGGTCTGATAACTGTGGGAAGCTCGTGTTTTCATCACAAGCTGCAATTTTACCACTGTCCTGTGTGCTTAGCACTTGCAGATGGTTCAGCCGACGTCTCCCTAATTGTGCCTTCTGACGTGTCTCGCTGGGTGGACCTGGGACCTTCATACCAGGGAGCAAGTTCTCACTTACACCCATCTTGGCTTAATCGTACACACTGATTTATTGTTGTTTTTCATTAGATTAACGCACATGCGATCTGATTGGAGTTACTTACTAATCTCAAGTGCTGCATGCAAACAAGGTACGTGCGTTAAATGCTGCGCTTGCGCTACCATTTATGACATAAGAGGACCTTTTGTCTATGACGTTATTGTCGCACCTAATGGGTTGTAGAATTGAGCAATAAGCCCCAAGAGGCCGTGGTTTGCGCTGATTTTAGAACAGGTAAGGGGAGTTGTTAGGCAATATACTACAAATATTTTATATGGTTTCATAAATAAAGACAATTCAATTTAAGAAACAATAGTTTAATGATAAACCGTCATTCTTCCGCCACTAAAAAAATCGTTGCCACGCAACCCTTGAAGCAACGCAACAGCCAGATAGAACACTGGGTATGAAATGCGCTATATGAATACACAGCCTTGCCTTGCCATTCGCTGCGCAGTTATATGGAATGTTATCATAGAATGTTATGAGGACAAATTGTAAGGTTATGCTGGATTTTACAACGGCTTTTAGCCAATCACAATCAGTTTTAGAACGTCTAATAATGGGTTAGACATCGTTTTCAATCAATGCGTCGTAACCGTTAAACGAGGCCATTCCTTTCATGAAAAGTCACCTGACACTGTGTTGTAAAATGTATTTAAATAGGCCTGCATTCTTTCAGTGAATTACGAAAATGTAAATATATGTTTTATTATTTAACAGTTAGTTTGATGTTTTCTTCTGATTCTTCATATGTTGGTTCGGGCGATTACCTTCGAATGTGCTTTTATTTGGCTATATGGCTGAATTTGTAAAGGATACAAAGTGAAGTATTTATTCAGTGGCAACGCCAGGGAGATGCCATACCACCTGATCTAGGACAATGACCACGGGTCAACTGGACTAAATTACCTGGGCCCTGTTCGGCGTACAACTGAAGCTAATGTCACGGGGTGACTATGTTCTGTGGGGGAGGAACCACGCCCTCGGGAATTGGGTCCCCAGGGGAACACTTTGAGCGTAGCACCCTGGACCTAGAAACAACAGCCCAGGTGTAGCCCATTATCTGCCGTATCAAGCAAACTAGCTACAGCTGCAAAGCAGAGAATAACCTAGCTAGTCATTGGCTAACTGCAGGAGTGGAGTGCTTTTATACACAGGTAACCGTCAGTATGGAGAGGGGGGAAGGACTTGGAAGATGGAAGGAGCTAGAGAGGCAGAGAGGCCGAGAGGCCTGCGCTCTGTTCCGTTTTCCCTACCTACCGTACCTACCATCCTTAGTGTGAGTATGTAGGGTGTTCCGTATCTGGACCCGTATCTGGGTCCGTATCTGGACCCGTATCTGTACTCATAACGGTCAAAACGCTGAGTGTGGAAGCAGGGTACACTGTCCATTCTCAGCGGCCGCCATCTTGTCAACGTAGCGGAAAAGGCGGACCCAGGCAGAGCCGCTCAGCTCGAAAAAGACGAACGCGGGGCTTGTCGCGATCGTAATTTCCGGTAAGTGCACCACGGAGTATTAGATTTGGAGCAGCACTCACCTGCTGAGAATCTGCGTACCTAATGAGTGTGTACTGTGTACTGCGTATAAGTATAGGTACGGTAGGTACGGTATGTAGGGAAAATGGAACATAACGCTGGATCTGAACGGGGTACGGCGCCTCAGTCCCAGACGACCAAGGAAGGTCGGACGGACTGACAGACCGACAGACCGACATGCAAGCCACGGAACGGAGCTCACAGAACGGCATACTGCCGGAGCTGGACATCGTGGTCTTCCCCAGACAGAAACCGGCATTGTGTCGGAGCTGAACGTCGCGAGCTCCCCCCTGTAACGCTAAGTAACCTAACTCCTTGTTGTTTTACAGACTGTCAACTTCAGGTTAGCCGCTGGCTAACGGTTAACCTGTACTGTTCTGAAGGAAGCTACCTTTTGTCTGCTGCTGCGTTCGCTTTACCCCTGCTCCCCAGAAAGACATTGGTGCACCACCCAGCTAGCCTATGAAGCCTATTGCCCGGACTGTTCCAATTGTTTTACTTAAGTCACGTGAGTTCACTGTGTTGAGTGCCACTGTTGGAGTGACGTTACTGAGGTACACGTAAGAGTGATTGTTACAAGTTTCCACCAAGTCCCTGCACTGTCGTTCTACTACAGTTCCGAGTGACTGGCTATACGTAGCCTGGGTAGGCGTTACCAATGCATATACAGGGCTCGCCTGATGACTTGTTTCCGCTAATCTTCCACGGCCTAAGGTCCCCTGCTGAAGGAGGCGAGGAGCAACACGCACCAACTGCCCCAGACCCCTCTACAAGAGGCATGGTGAACGAACGCCGTGCCACGGACTAGGCACCCACTGCACCATTCCTCGGCCCTCTACACCACCATTATAGAGACTCTTCTTTTTAAAACTATTTAAATAAACTAAACTTTTGAAATGTTGATTCCTGCAGTCTGGCATCATCTTTGGGGTGGGGATACGGTTTTGCTCCTCAGTCAGGGTGACAGTTTATAAATTAAGTGGAGGCCCCAGCGCCTCCTACCTGTGACACTAAGATAATTAATTTAGCTCGCGACTGGAGATTAACTAGCTTGCTAATTGAGAACAGGCCAAGCCCGTCTGGCGACGGGCGCTAATTTATTTTAACCTCTCGTTAATTTGTCCCAGGCTAAAATCATCAGCTAAATTGCGCGTGCACGTTTACTTCAAAAGGCAGGATAGGTCGATCACTGAAACCATGATTTTTTTTCCCGAACAAAAGTCTAAACTCAAAGAAAAAGACTCATTTTTTTTCTCCGCTAAGGCAGGATATGACCATGAACGCGTTATGAAGAATTCAAGACCATAATCATGTCAAAATTCAACACTGTCTCGTCTGTGACAGCGATATAAGAAACTGTCTTTAGGCTGTCTAAGTTGTGATTTCTTTTCCAATGTCTAATATGTGACTCTGGTGCAATGGGTAGAACTCATGGTTTGCATGCTACAGATCGCTAGTTCGTACCCCTTTGATTCCCTAGAAATTGTAGTTTTACATCTCCTTGTAAATAGCTTTGAATAAACCGTCTGCAAAATGACTAAATGTAAATGTATTTATAAGAAATTCAATAAATTGAAGCATGAAAATATATTGTGTGCATTTCTCTCTTCTTATCATGCATCCACCTTTTCTACAAAAAATATATGCTGTGAAGTAGACTGAGGTAGACTTTATTAACTAGGCTACTGCACAAAAACTAGACACGTTTGCAAAACTATACGTTTGCAATGATGTAAGTTGCATTTGTTGATGACTATGGTTAATAACATCGTGATTGTGGGACAAGATCTTAAACAACTTTCGCCAATATCTCCGTAATGGAGATGGGTTGTGCTCAAATTTCCTGGGATCAAAGAAAACGTTAGGCTATTCATGTGCAAACTAAAAATCACATCTCAGGCTGCGAATGAAAGTTATTTCGGGTTTATCAACTGTACCAATATCATATAATTATAAGGTAAAAGGTAAAGGTAAGGTAACTTTATTGATACCCGGAGGTAGATTTGTTTGCAGGTGAAAAGTAGAAAGCTTGCAACAACAGCACCACACAATACAATGACAGTGACACAGGACAACAGACAGGAAAATAACAAACCAAACATTGACAAACAAACAGACACACAGAACAAAAACAAATGCTCTGGGTACTGTTCGGCGACGCTCGCTAAGCGGTTTAGCGAGCTAAATTCCAGGCTAAAAAAAGACAACACCGCTTTAGCCAGATCGGCGTACCAACTTTTGCTCAATAACCATGGTAATTAATCGCTTAGCACTAACCTGCTCCAGGGCAGGCTAACCAAAGTTTAGCTGGCTAAACGTGCCACACCCACGCCAAAAGGAGGGATCCCATTGACAAGGAGTCATATTAATAGTTTGATTAGCGTAGGAAGAGTTCTTTGCGATCGCCAAGAAGATCCATTTTTCCATCATGATGAGTTCTTGTATGAGTGCTACCGATCCACCCGACAAGGAATAATTAATTTAAAAGACCTTCTCGAGTCAATTATTGCATACACCACCGTCGAACATTGAATGTCTTCTATTTTTGTAATGTCGGTGATGCGGAGAACAAAGCACTTATAATTATATGACATTGGTACAGTTGATAAACCAGAAATAACTTTCATTCGCAGCCTGAGACGTGATTTTTAATTTGCAAATGAATAGCCTAACGTTTTCTTTGATCCCAGGAAATTTGAGCACATACCTGTTATATCTCCACTTTACCATAGCATTACTGAGATATTACCGAATTGAATCTAAATAATATGGACCACACTTGGACACGTCTGTTGCTTACCGAGCACGAATTTTTAATGAATACCCACCACCTCCACCTTACCCATAATACCATTGAACATTCTAATAGGGCGTGTTACTCATGGACATGACATCCCCCCTTTTCTTAGAATTAAACTGTTTCAGTTACAGAAAATAAAACTCAAGATTATTCTTCACTTTCCCGGAATTCTGAAATCATAAACTTCCTGGGCAGTCAGATTTGTAACATAGCTTAAGCATATTCATTTGTGGTGAAGCTATCAAAATCACTTCATTGCTTAGTAAACATATTGCTTTCACTTAAGAAACCTTCAAAATCATGAACTGTAATATTTTTCTATTACTAGATATCAAACACATCCTGTATATCTACCTATAGATTTTAACTCATGTACAATGTGAGAAAGCTCTTTTTAGTTTTTAAATCATTCAAGAATGAATTCAGACAACCCCTTGGGTGTTCGTTTGACCCTTTGTGGCCTGGATGGCATGTGTGTTTCTATCTGTGTGTCGTCTTTGTTTTTGGTTTGTGGACTCTGAGTGTCAGTGGTGTGTGTGAGTTGTTCTGTCGCCTCACTGGTTCCTGCGTCATCCTCAGCTTCCTGTATTTCCCCCTTTTCTTGGAATGTTCCTTGTTTCAGTCCATTTTCTTCGTATTTCTTCACGAAAGTGGTGTTTCTTGCATACCTCACTCCGGTTGGCGATTCCACTACCACCTTGTTTCCTGTCTTGCTGTAGATCTTGTGTGGTGTTGCATTGAATGTGGTGGAGAATTTGTCAGTTTTGTCTTGTCGCAAGAGCACAGTGTCACCTACACTGACCTCTGATGGCTGTGCTCCTCTGCGAGTATCTGCATACAGCTTGCTCTTTGTCTTTTGTTCTCTGTCACGATCACATACTTCCTGATCAGCGTGTATTTCAATCAGTTCAGGTAGTTTTCCTCTTATTTTTCGGTTGAAGAGCAATTCAGCAGGGCTTTTACCTGTCGTTGGATGGCTGATGCTCCTGTAGACTGAAGCATACTTTCGCAGTTCTTTTTTCCAATCTAGTCCATCTGATTGAGCAATCCTGATTCTTTTCATGAGTGATGCGTTCTGACGCTCAACTTCTCCGTTGGCCTGAGCATATTTTGGTGTAGTTTTCAAGTGTGTTATGCCATTTTCCTCACAGAACAGTCTGAATTGTTCGGAACGGAACTGTGGACCATTGTCAGATTTACATGTGACTGGCAATCCGTGTCTGCTGAACATGGATTCCAGACTGTCTATGACTTTCTCTGCTGTGGTGGTGGTCATGACATCATACTCATAATATCGGCTAAAGTAGTCTACTACCACTAGAATTGAGTGATTGGACGGAAGAGGTCCCAGTAGATCGACTGCGACGTCCCGCCAGGGTCCATCAGGTAGCGGTGTAGGCCTCAGTGGTTCAGGCAGGTCAGGTCTAGCGACTATTTGGCATCCGTGGCAGGCTTTACAATGTCTTTCAGCTGCCCTGTCCACGCCAGCCCACCACACTTTAGTCCTAAGATGTTGTTTTGTGCCAACTATGCCCAGATGTCCCTCATGGGCTAGTGCAAGTGCACGTGTTCGCAAGGCCTGGGGCAGCACTATACGTGTGCCTCTAAGAACAAGATACCCTATTTTGCAAAGCTCATTTGCAACAACAGCATACGGTTTGCACTTCTCATAGTGTCCAGTTTCTATGGCCTTGCGTACCTCTTGTAGCTCTTGATCAGTGGCAGATGCTTCCTCCACTTCTCGTGTAGTGAGTGCCTTTGGAGTCGCGTTCACTGCCACAAATCGTACGTACTCCTCAGCTCCATGAGCATGTTTCGCCTGTTCCCCTGTGTTTGGCAGAAGTCTTGATAGAGAGTCAGCGATATTGTTTTTTTCCTGCTATGTGTACTACTTTAAACTGGTACGGCTGTAAGCGAAGAACCCACCGCTCTATTCGTGCACATGGTTTTGAGCGGGGACCGTATATTACTTCCAGTGGCTTATGGTCTGTGACTAAGTCAAACTGTCACCCATACAGATATGGGTGTAGCCTCTCACAGGCCCAAACTAGACCTAGTGCCTCTCTCTCTGTCTGGGAGTATCTCCGTTCACAGTCGGTTAGGCTACGGCTAACATAGCACACAGGGACCTGGATTCCCTTCTGGTTCTGCACTAAGACTGTACCTAACCCCACAGGGCTTGCATCCGCTATTACCTGGGTGGGTGCCTCTTTGTCGAAGTAAGCAAGGGTGGTTGCTTTTGCAAGGGCTGCTTTGAGAGCACTGAATGCTTGCTTCTGCTCCGGTCCAAAATCAAAAGGTATGTTTTTCCTGGTCAGGCGCCTCATTGGCTCTGACAGAGTTGCAAACTGTGGGATAAAGCGGCTGCTGTATCCAACGAGCCCAAGGAAGCTACGCACCTCTGTGGCGGTCTCCGGCTCCCTTGCTTCTGTCACAGCTCGCACTCTCTCCTCTGTTGGGCCAATGCCTTTTTCCAACAGCAGAATGCCCATAAAAATCAACCTGTCCATGTTGAACTGGCATTTTTCTGGATTCAACGTCCATCCTGTGTCTCTGAGTCTTTCCATGACTGCGTGCAGCCGTTTGTTGTGAGTCTCTTGGTCAGACGCATGTATGATCACATCATCAGAGATGTTCTCCACCCCTTCAATACCAGCTAATGCACTGGCTATCTCATGTTGATATTGTTCGCTGGCGGAGGACACACCAAACAACAGTCTTTTGTACCTGTACACTCCGTTGTGCACAGCAAATGTGGTGATGTCACGTGAATCAGGAGTCAGTTCAAGTTGATGGTAGCCCCATTTTAAATCTAACTTGCTGAATATGACTGAGCCATTCATGCCTTGAAGTACCTCATCCACTGTGGGGATCGGAAAGCGTTCCCTCACTATGGCCTCATTGGCCCGTCTCATATCCAAGCAAAGTCGGACATCATTCCCTGGTTTTGGGACAATCACAACCGGATTCACCCATGGGGTGGGTCCATTTACCGGCTCAATGATGTTCAAGTCCACTAATTCTTTAATTCTTGACTTTACTGCCCCCCTAAGGTGGAATGGAATGCGCCTGAGTGGCTGGGCTACTGGTTTCACCTCTGGGTTAATGTGTAGACTGACCTGTCTTGTTTTCAGTTTCCCGACTCCACTGAACACTTCGGGGTATTGCTGCTGGAGTGTTTGTTTGATGTCTGTGATGGCAGCAATGTTGGCACCTATTCTTAGCACCCCCAGTCTCATTGCTGTCTCTTTTCCTAGCAGCGGTTCACCACTTCCCCTGACTACGATGAACTCAGCATGTTCCGTCTTTTTTCCTATGGACACTCCACACGTGAATGCCCCTTTGACTGCTAATGGCTGATTAGAAGCATATGAGTAAAGTTTCCTCTCTGTCTTAGGCACATAGGAATGGCATTTAATGTTTTCTGCTTTCAACTTTTCCCATGCATCTTCTCCCATCACATTACTTGTTGCGCCAGAGTCAATCAGCATTTTTATATTTACTCCCCCAACACAGAAGTTAAGTCTCTCTGGCATGTGGTTATTTTCAATGGCAAATGCAAAGTCCTCACGTACATCAACCTGGTTCACGCTTTGTTTCGGTTTCCCGCCTTTAGTGCGGCATACTTTTGCAAAGTGATCTTTCCCTTGGCACTTGTGGCACGTTTGTCCTCGTGCAGGGCATTTTGGATCACGGCCCATATGATCAGTGTTCCCACATCTGTAGCATTTCCCATCATTTCTACTGTCTCTGTTCGGTTTACCTTTTGCGTTCCCATATCCATGCTTTCCCTTCTTTTCTTTAAGCGCAATTCGGTTGACGGTGTCTGTGGAATGTTGAGTCGACACGTACATGTCCGCCATCTGTTCATCGATGCTCTCACAACGGGCAGCTATTTCCAGTGTAGATGCTAGCGTCAATCCACCACCCTCTTCTAAAAGTTTTCTTCTCACATAGTCTGACGTTCCTTTGCTTAATATTGCGTCCCTTATCTGATTGTCAGAATCACCCCCGTAACCACAGTCTCTCACAGCTTGTCTCAGGCGTGTAGCAAATTGCTGTACTTTCTCACCTGGCTTCTGGTGCAGTTTTTGAAATGCGTGTCTTGCTAACGCTGCGTTGACTTGGGGTACGAAGTAGTCGTTCAAAGCATTCACTGCCTCGTCGTATTGGGTTGGCTCACCAGTGGACGGTAGAGTTGAGAAAATGTCCTGTACGTCTGGTCCAGCAAGATGAAGTAGCAGTGCACGTCTCCTTTGCTTCGTAGCGTCAGGTGAATCCCCGGTTAAGATGAGCCCTTTGCCATCAGCATATAGCTGGAATGACGTTAGCCAACGCTTCCATCTTGAGCCTAGCGTGGCTGGCTCAGTGTAGCATGCAAAATGTTGAATCCCGGATTTCTCCATACTAACTAACTAAACTGTAATTTTAACTAGCTAACGCAAATTAATCCTCGTCGCCAATGTTATATCTCCACTTTACCATAGCATTACTGAGATATTACAGAATTGAATCTAAATAATATGGACCACACTTGGACACGTCTGTTGCTTACCGAGCACGAATTTTTAATGAATACCCACCACCTCTCCACCTTACCCATAATACCATTGAACATTCTAATAGGGCGTGTTACTCATGGACATGACAATACCCATCTCCATTACGGAGATATTGGCTAAAGTTGTTTTACCTACTTCAACTTATATCATTGCAAACGTTTAGTTTTGCAAACGTGTCTAGTTTTTGTGCAGTAGTGAATGGTGGATGGTGGAGGTGGATGGTAAGGTGGATGCATGATAAGAAGAGAGAAATAAACACAATTTATTTGCATTGCTTCAATTTATTGAATTTCTCACATTTAGTCATTTAGCAGACGGTTTTATTCGAAGCGATTTAAAACTACAATTCTTACGAAGGTGAGGGGAGTCGAACCGGAGATCTACTGCATGCAAGTCATACGCTCTACCCGCTGCACCAAAGTCACATATTCGGCGTGAGAAAAGATATCACTTCTTAGACAGCCCATAGACAGTTTCTTTAATGCTGTCGTAGTCGCAGCAGAGTTGAATTTTGACATGATTATGGTCTTGAATTCTTCATAACACGTTCATGGTCATATCCTGCCTTAGCAGAGAAAAGAAAATAGCCTTTTTCTTTGAGTTTAGACTATGGTGCCGTTATAAATATCATGGTTTTGGCGATCGACCTCTCCTGCCTTTTGAAGAGGGACGTGCACGCGCAATTTAGCTGATGATTTTAGCCTGGGATAAATTAACGAGAGGTTAAAATAAATTGGCACCGGTCAATTTAGCTCGCAACTGGAGATTAACTAGCTTGCTAATTGAGAGCAGGCCAAGCCCGTCTGGCGACCGGCGCCAATTTATTTTAACCTCTCGTTAATTTATCCCAGGCTAAAATCATCAGCTAAATTGCGCGTGCACGTCCTGCTTTAAAAGGCATGAAAGGTCGATAACCAAAACCAGGATTTTTTGAACGGCATTATAGTCTAAACTCAAAGAAAAAGACTAATTTTTTTCTCTGCTAAGGCGGGATATGACCATGAACGCGTTATGAAGAATTCAAGACCATAATCATGTCAAAATTCATCACTGTCGCGACTGCAACAGCATTAAAGAAACTGTCCATAGGCTGTCTAAGTAGTGATATCTTTTCTTGATCCGAACATGTGACTTTGGTGCAGCGGGCAGAGCGTAGGGCTTACATGCAGTTAATCACAGTTTCGATTCCCTTCACCTTCGTAAGAATTGTAGTTTTAAATCGCAATTGAATAAAACCGTCTGCTAAATGACTAAATGAAAATGTATTAATAAGAAATTAAATAAATTGAAGCAATGCAAATAAATTGTGTTTCTTTCTTTCTTCTTATCATGCAACCACCTTACCATCCACATCCACCACTGCACAAAAACTAGACACGTTTGCAAAACTAAACGTTTGCAATGATGTAAGTTAAAGTAGGTAAAACAACTTTAGCCAATATCTCCGTAATGGTGATGGGTTATGTGCTCAAATTTCCTGGGATCAAAGAAAACGTTAGTATTCATGTGCAAACTAAAAATCACGTCTCAGGCTGAGCATGAAAGTTATTTCTGGTTTATCAACTGTACCAATGTCATATAATTATGAGTGCTTTGTTCTCCGCATCGCCGACATTACAAAAATAGAAGACATTCAATGTTCGACGGTGGTGTATGCAATAAATGACTCGAGAAGGTCTTTTAAATTAATTATTCCTTGTCGGGTGGATCGGTAGCAGTCATACAAGAACTCATCATGATGGAAAAATGGATCTTCTTGGCGATCGCAAAGAACTCTTCCTACGCTAATCAAACTATTAACCTTGTCAATGGGATCCCTCCTTTTGGCGTGGGTGTGGCAAGTTTAGCCAGCTAAACTTTGTGGCAAGTTTAGCCAGCTAAACTTTGCTTAGCCTGTCCTGGAGCAGGCTAGGGCTAAGCGATTAATTACCATGGTTATTGAGCAAAAGTTGCTACGGCGAACTCTCTAAAGCGGTGTTGTCTTTTTTTAGCCTGGAATTTAGCTCGCTAAACCGCTTAGCGAGCGTCGCTGAATAGTACCCTGGTAGAATAAATGATAAAATAAATAAATAAATAAACAGGCCTAGATGGAAGATGGCTGCTCCTAACAGGAGATCATATCCTTACAATTACTATTCAGGGCCTTAATAGCTGAGGGGACAAAACTAGATCTATACCTTTTGGTTTTGCACACAGGTATTATGAACCTACGGCCAGAAGGGAGATACTGGAGTTCACCATGTAGTGGTTGAGATGGATCATCTAAGATGGACTCAGCTAGTCTCAGTAACTGCCCATTAAAAAGGCATTCTGAGTTTTGTTGGGGCTCTCCAATTACTTTACTGGCCCACCTCACAATCTGATTCAGGGAGTTTTTGTTTTTTAGGGGTAAGTTGCCAAACCAGGACACTAGGCTAAATGAGATTATAGATTCAATAAAACATCTATAAAACATAGTGAGCATCTTTTTATCAATGTGAAAAGATGACAGCTTCCTTAAGCAGTATAAACGTTGGTTTGCCTTTTTATAGACGGCCTCACAGTTTTCCACAAAAGAAAATTTGCTGTCTATGATTGTCCCAAGATATTAGTACTTTTCAACACATTCCACTGCCTGACCTTTTATGCTGATTTGTTCCTTGTCTTTGGTGAGTTTCCTGAAGTCAACATGCATATTTTTTGTTTTTAAGATGTTTAGTTGAAGAAAGGACTGCTCGCACCAATCCACAAAGTCCTGGACAATTGGACCATGGCCATTCTCATCTGCCCTCCCTGCTACTCTGGCACATATTAGTATAGAGAATAAACAAAAGAGGGGAAAGAACACAGCGTTGAGGGGATCCAGTGGAGGTACACATCTGGTCAGACAGTACTCCGTTGACCCGTACTCTTTGTGTCCTATTGGTTAAAAAATGTAGCACCCAGCCCAAAAGATTTTTGCCCAGATTAAATTGGTCTAAAAGTCTTTCTATTAAAATATGGGGTTGAATCGTATTAAAAGCAGAAGAGAAATCAATAAATAAAAGTTGGGCATGTGTTCCTTTACCTTCCAGGTGTTTAAAAAGCGTGTTTGTCAAAGATAGAGTTGCGTCTTCAACGCCTCTTCGTGGCCTATAAGCAAACTGGAATTGGTCCATATCGGACTGAGTCTCTATTAAAATTACATTTCTTACTAATTTTTCAAAGGTTTTCATGACAAGAGAGGTCAGAGCAATAGGCCTAAAATCATTCTGTACTTTGGGGCACTTTGTCTTAGGAACTGGAACAATAATAGCATCCTTCCAACATTTTGGTACGTGCTGGGTTTGTAGAGACTTATTAAAAATATGGTGGAGCATAGCTTGAGGAGTTTACCACAAATGTTGTCAGGACCACAGCTCCTGTTTGCATTAGTGTAGTGTAAGGCTTTTTCAACAGCATCCTTCACTATTTCAAAATGATTCTGATCTACTAAATTAAGACCAAGCTCCTGTATTTCTGTACTGAAATCATAAGTATCAAAACGACAAAAGAAAGTATTAAGAACATCAGCAAGATCAGAATCTGAATAAAAAAATTCTAAAATGACACTTCTCACATTCTTCGGGTTACTAATACCTGCAATAGATTTCATGCTTGACCAGGCGGAACCCAAATTATTAGCAACCATTTTATTTTCCACAGTTGTTTTGTAATCCTGTTTAGCTCTGAGGATTTCAACTTTCAAGTCCTTGGTGGCTGTATACAGTTCAGAGGCAGTCCCATGTTTAAAAGCATGTCTCTTGGCCTGTATGCAGGCTTTCACTGATTTTGTGACCCAAGGCTTGTTATTTGAGTAAACTTTAACCTTTTTGCATGGAATAATTAACTAATTCAACTAATTGATCTAGGTCATCACCACAGGCCTCTGTGAACACATCCCAGTCCGTACATTTAAAACAGGCCTTTAGACACATAACAGACTCTTCATTCCAGTCTTTAATGTTCTTGGTATGGACTTTTTTTTTAATTATGGGTGCATCGCCGACATTACAAAAAGTGAAGACATGCAATGATCTACGGTGGTGTATGCAATAAATGACTCGAGAAGGCCTTCTAAATTAATTATTCCTTGTCGGGTGGATTGGTAGCGCTCATACAAGAACATCATGATGATGGAAAAATGGATCTGCTTGGCGATCGCAAAGAACTTTTCCTACGCTAATCAAACTACAATATGACTCAATGGGATCCCTCCTTTTGGCGTGGGTGTGGCAAGTTTAGCCAGCTAAACTTTGGTTAGCCTGCCCTGGAGCAGGTTAGTGCTAAGCGATTGGTTACCATGGTTATTAATAAAAAGTAGCTTCAGCGAACTCGCTAAAGGGATGTTGTCTTTTTTTTGCCTGGAATTTAGCTCGCTAAACCGCTTAGCGAGCGTCGCCGAACAGTACCCTGGTCTCTGAATCAAGTCACACACCAAGGTTTAGGGACAAGATGTTTATTTCTTATATTTTCTAAAACACCTTGGAGAGGGAGCAAATTAGGTAACCTACAGGGGGCAGCAATTAGGCTTGTTTAAAGCCCCTGTACAACTGCACCCTGACGTTTTTTTAATAGTTGTTTTTCCATCACTCATGTTTTCCCCTTTCTAAGCAGGTGGCCTAAATGATGTCCGCTTATAGCCTATCAAGAAAAAGATGTAGAATAGGGCACTGATCTCCTAATGTGAATCATCAATGTGCCTACTATACCCCATCCATACAAAACTACTGATCTAATTACGTCTTTCCTTGAGCTCATGATGTTTTCCATTGAGGTTAGGGAAGTGGTTAGGAAAAGATGATCCTATCTACTTTTCCTGACAATTTTTCCTTAACCTCAACTGAATAAATACACGCCATATATTCCACCAACACTCTTGTGATGTTTATTTTGAAGAATAACACAATAAAACAAACTCCATATACAGCAAAAAAAAAAAAAAAACTTGCCATGCCCAATCTTTTCATTATACTTATTTTTCATCTTTCATTCAAAATATTGGGCTTCTGGACCCATATATAATGCAGATTACTCCTAATGGTGATTTTTCTGGTACAATATTGAGCTTCACAATAATCACGAAAAAAGTCAGGGCCATCTGCAAGTTTCAAAAATCCTAACTTTCATGTAGGCAAATTTACAATACACCTGAACCCAACCATTATGTGAGAAAATTGTCCTACAAATTTCTAAAGACAAACCTGAAAAAAAAAATAGTTTTTAAGTAGTCTGCAGTCAGACAACAGACAGTGAAGACAAAAACCCTGCATACAAAACTAGGACAAAATTATGATTGGGCCAAAATAAAATGCATACAGCATATGCCAACAGAACTAGATTTGAAGCCCAAACCAGTTATATTTGACTGGATTAAATGGTCTGTGAAAATAAATTGCGACATCACAATTTAAAATGATATTGTGTATATACACACACATCTCAAACTTCATATATGCATATATACACTATGCATGATGGTACATCACAGGAATTTAAACATATCAGCTAAGTTTTACAGTCACTGCATTACAGCTGATGTATATTTACAAGCATTTTTACAAGCCAAAAACACTGTTTTAATACAATGCTGAAATGTCTTGTTTGTAGCCTCTGACAAATGTTTCCTCATGCCTTGTTCTCCAGAAGGGCTTGGAAATCAGGGGAACAAACGAGCTTATGCTTGATGTGCCCCAATACAGACATGGTTCCACTCCGGCCCTCAATGCCCACTGATACTAGCTCCTGAAAGACCAAAACATTAGCTGATTAAGAAACAAGTACAAGCAAGTAAGGTAAGGTCAGCTTTACAATTCAGTATGCAAACATTGCATTGAACATTCATGAACATTCAATTAATTAATTGACTATGAAAACAATGGCACTCATTCTCGACAGCAGTTGGGAAGACTTTCAGAAGGAACTCCACTTCGGTGGATTTAGGAAAACATTTGCCATTCTCCATAGTTTTTTCACCTGCGATTTCTTCTGAACTTCAGAAGACTTTCAGAACGCGAAATAGCAGTCGTAACTCTTCCGGAATCTTCTCAAATGCGAGTCCACGGGGCCATCTTGTGGTTATTTGAGGAATCGCGTTGAGGAATGACATTTGAAAAAACTGTGTTTAAAGGGTTAACGTCACGGTATAACCTATAGGGGACCAAATAGGGACATCACCGAACGTCCCCAGGACGTCCTATGTTAGGTGGGAACGGTTGAATTTGTGAGAACCCGTTGGTGATTGCGTTCAGGTCAACTCTACAGACATCCTCGGATTAAAATAATTATGATAATAATAAATACGAGAATATTTGTATCATTAACAATTAGGTTTCACATTTATAGTCATATTTCTACGAGGTAGTTTTTATTGTTACACTAGGTCTCTATTGCTCGTAGCTTGACTGTTCTCTCCCTTGTACGTCATTTTGGACAAAGGCGTCTGAATGCGAATGGACACGAACACTGCAAATGTAAGTGAATAGATAAATAAACGCTAAACCCAATCTATAAGAACCAGGACTTAAGAATGCACTTACTGCATTTTATACTCCTACTCGTGACCAGTCTTCACACTTATGGTGGCCATTTAGATAGTCGGCACTGACTGCATTTTATACTCCTACCTCTGACCTGTCTTCACACTTATGGTGGCTATTTTTCGATTTAAAAAAAAAAAGTGACTACTTAAATGTGTTTTACGGACTTCGGAAGTTCAACCTAATAAAAGATCTCCACCTTATTAATGAACACCACGAGTTGCTTTCGTGTGGATTCGGGAGATTGCGACAGCACACGTTTCTAAAATTGCGTCTCCTAATAAGGAGCTGGCGGGGCGTGTATGTATGCAAATCCACTTTCACGAGAACGCGCATCAATCTAATCAGAAACTAATCGGAAGGAACCCAGCTGAGAAGACTTCGGCTGCTTATGAACGCATTTTCAAGCGTGCGGGAATGCAGTGGAAACGTTTCCCTACGTTGTTTTTGCGAAGTCGTGTAAGAAACATTTCTGAAGAATTACAGAAAAAGATTGAGAATGAGGGCCATTGACAACAACAAGTGTGAATTGTTAACAGTCAACCACTGCCCCAAAAATATGATGTCAGCCTGTGTGATACTGAATTCATCATAGACATCTGTATGAGTTTGAGATTTGAATGTGGGCATGTTTGTTTGAATGTGGGCATTGCTGCTTCAGTGTCTTTAGATAATTTTGTCAGATGGTAGTGCTAGTGTTAGTGTGCAAGACTGAAGTATAATTACAAGCATTTTACAAGTGTCAAAGGCTTTTATTGACAATCAATTGAAGTTAAAGGCACAATATGCAACAATTATGCTTCAGGATTAGGGTTAGGATAAGCAGTTTAACCTTAAAATAACAGCTTAAAAAAAATTGGGGTGCTACAATGACTTTTAATATGGAGAATTGCGTCCGTGTCAATGGCATAGCAGGGTCGATAGGCATATAACTGCCTTCTGTAGTTTTGCCTGCCGATGCCCGCCGACCTGACTTTGATTACCTTCTGCCGATCTAGTAAGTAGCTTATTTGCCGTCTTGCTTAGTCTTGTGTTGCACATGATTGATGTTTGACTGTGTAAGGACAGTCGTTGAGTAATTAGTTTGTCATAATGTCAAAGTCAGCACATTTCAAGAGATTTCGTTAGTTTTAGCTGCTAGCATACCTTTAGCGAATAGCTATTAATCCTTAATGCACCTTTAAAGAGTCAATATTTGCAGTGTTGACCCTTCTTTTTCAAGACCTCTGCAATCCGTCCTTGCATGCTGTCAATTAACTTCTGGGCCACATCCTGACTGATGGCAGCCCATCCTTGCATAATCAATCAGGGTTCCCACACTTGCCTTGAAAAATAATTCCATACTACCTCCTGATTTTCCAAGTATCATATTAAGTGATGATTTATAGGCCAACTGAAGCCTTCCGCCCCCATCCGCGACCCCCTCCCCTCACACACTCAACCCCCTAGGACAACTGACTACTTACTTGATTTAAAAGATGTGCCAGTCAAGTCTACATTGTAAATGCTTAGAGATAATGTCTTATTGATAATATCAATGCATGAAATAATGCAACAAGCTGTAGTAGACTGCTTAACAGGGGCGAATCTAGGTTCCGATTTTTTTGGGGGGGCTAAACCCCTAGATAAAACCTATTATTATTATTCCTGTTACCCAGCAAACCTAGGGGGGTCTGGGTGCATGCTCCCCCATAAGCATTTTTTGAAAATATCCTTTTAAATAGTGTCCTCTAGTGGGTTTTAGAAAGAGAAATTAACACATTTATAACAATAAACACATTAAAGACATCTGCTGAGATACAGTGGGGAAAATAAGTATTTGAACCCCTACCGATTTCGCAAGTTTGGCCACTTGCAAAGAAATGTGTGATCTAGAATTGTATTGGTAGGTGTATTTTAACAGTGAGAAACAGAATATCAACAAAACATTTCAGAAAACTGCATTTTATAACATTTATGACTTAAGTAAGTAATAAGTATTTGAAACCCCAAGCAAACAGCAAGAATGCTGGCTCACAATGACCAGTTATGTGCCCAAGAAGCACACAGATTAGTCCTCCTCATTAGGTCTAACAAGGTACACCTGATCTCAACTGGTGACATTTATTAGAAACCTGTCCAAAGAATCATACTTCACACCTTCAACCTCACCACCATGGGCAAGACCAAAGAGTTGTCCAAGGACGTCAGAGTGTTAAGATTGTAGACCTGCACAAGGCTGGAATGGGCTACAAAACCATTGACAAGCAGCTTGGTGAGAAGCAGACGATAATTCGTAAATGGAAGCAACACCAAACAAATGTTAATCGCTCTAGGTCTGGGGCTCCATGCAAGATATCCCCTCGTGCGGTATCAGTGATCATTCGAAAGGTGCAGAATAACCCCAGAACTACACAGGGGGAGCTTGTGAATGATTAAGGCAGCTGGGACCACAGTCACCAAGAAAACCATTGGCAACACACCATGCTGTCATATTTTGAAGTACTGCAGCACTCGCAAGGTCCCCCTGCTCAAGGAAGCGCATGTACAGGGCCATCTGAAGTTTGCCATTGCACACTGGAATGATTCTAAGGAGGATTGGGAGACAGAATGTGGTCAGATGATACCAAAATAAAGCTCTTTGGCATCAACTCGACTTGCCGTGTTTGACAGGGGGGGGGAATGCTGAATATGACCCCAAGAGTACATCATTCCAGGTGGAAACATTATGCTTTGGGGCTGTTTCTCTGCCAAGGGTACAGGACCACTCCACCGCATCAAGGGGACTATGGATGGGGCCATGTTACGTGGAATATTGGGCTTGAACCTCATTCCCTCCCATTGAAAACGCAACCTTAAAGATTTGGAGAGGATCTGCAAAGAGGAGTGGACCAAAATCCCTCCTATGATGTGTGTAAACCTGGTGACCAACTACAAGAAACGTCTGACGTCTGTGCTTGCCAACAAGGGCTATTCCACCAAGTACTAAGTCATTTTTGTTTTCTAGGGGTTCAAATACTTATTTTTTGCATCAAATGCAAATAAAGTCATAAATGTTATAAAATGCATTTTTCTGGATTTTTTTGTTGATATTCTGTTTCTCACTGTTAATATACAGCTACCATTACAATTATAGATCACACATTTCTTTGCAAGTGGCCAAACTTGTGAAATCGCCAGGGGTTCAAATACTTATTTTCCCCACTGTAGGTGCTAATTATACTGTAGCATGATAGGGGTTTGTAGTTCAAGTGAGTAGGTTAGCGTTGTAGGCTACTACAGTTCACTAGCTAGTTATAGCTGGCGGAGCTACTGAATAGGGTAGCATACCCACAGGATCAATGACCGGCATGATAAAAGAGAGCCACGACTACCATTCTACCATTAACTCGTGGTGATTTATCCATTTACTTTCTTTTACTATTTTAAACTTCATGTGCTATACCTTTATATCCAGCAGCTGATTATGGAAGTTTTTACCAGCTTAGGTCGGACAGTTGCTCCAAGTATGTTTACTAGACGTTATCACTGTCTACCTGCACGCTGGCTCACTCACTCACTCACTCACTACCAAACAGAGCCGTGCACTTGCCACAACAGTCTCATACAGGCGGGAGTCCTGTGCTACTCAAGACTATTTTATTCTAACTCTAAACTTTAAACTAAATAAGTTCATTAAATCAGTTGCAAGGTGTGAATTTGACGATCTCAAAATAAAACTAGAATGCGTTTCGTGAACGAACTGCAAGAGTGTGCTTGCTCTGTTGCAGCTATGACCGAGAGAACAAGTGCCTTGGAATTGGGGCAGGTGTCAGCTCTCCAGCTCTCCCTGCTGGATGAGCATGCACAAATGAGTATGCATGAGTGAGTATGCATGAGTGAGTATGCACAAGTGAGTATGCACGAGTGAGTATGCACGCGTGAGTATGCACGAGTGAGTAAGCACGAGTGAGTAAGCATGAGTGAGTAAGCATGAGTGAGTAAGCATGAGTGAGTAAGCATGAGTGAGTATGCATGAGTGAGTATGCATGAGTGAGTAAGCACGAGTGAGTATGCATGAGTGAGTATGCATGAGTGAGTAAACATGAGTGAGTAAACATGAGTGAGTATGCATGAGTGAGTAAACATGAGTGAGTAAACATGAGTGAGTATGCATGAGTGAGTATGCATGAGTGAGTCAAAATGAGTGAGTCAAAATGAGTGAGTATGCATGAGTGAGTATGCATGAGTGAGTATGCATGAGTGAGTGTGCATGAGTGAGTATGCATGAGTGAGTATGCATGAGTGAGTTAATATGAGTGAGTATGCATGAGTGAGTATGTATGAGTGAGTATGTATGAGTGAGTATGCACGAGTGAGTAAACATGAGTGAGTATGCATGAGTGAGTATGCATGAGTGAGTATGCATGAGTGAGTAAACATGGTGAGTAAACATGAGTGAGTAAACATGAGTGAGTATGCATGAGTGAGTATGCACAAGTGAGTATGCACGAGTGAGTATGCACGAGTGAGTAAACATAAGTGAGTATGCATTAGTGAGTAGAGCCCTGGTATGGAAGGTGTCTCTTAATATTCCTAGTTATACAGTTGAATGGAGAGGGACAGAGAGAGAAGAGGAGCCCTCAGAACTTTGCGCAGGTGGGGGGGGGGGGGGGGGGGGGGGGGGTCGGGGGGTCCAGCCCTGCTGCTTACTAACTAACGTTGATAAACCCAGGTTTACCCGACAGTTAAAACACAGCTACTTACATTTGAGGATAAACTTGCATAAGAAGTTTCATTGTAGATGTCAAGGCTCCCGTGTTTGCTGGGATATGCATGTATTTGACCCTTCTATTGAGATCGCGAGTAACGTTGCTCGGTTATTATTCCCGAAGTCCACCAATCCTAAACTATACTTTTAAAGTCCATATCACCAGGTTGCCTGCATCATCCAACTTGTGGTCAATCCTCAAGAGGCAGGAAAAAAAGAAGAAAAAACTATTTCTGACAAACTCCAAGCATTGATTATGCAAGAATGGGCCGCCATCAGTCAGGATGTGGCCCAGAAGTCAAAATATTGACTTTTTGCATTAACTTCATGTAATTGCCAATAAAAGCCAGTGACACTTATTAGGTTTCCTCCGGTAGGAGGTAACCTATTGTTATTGTAGGCTTTCTTATTATTATGTTAGTACCATGGGAGTCAATGGCAGCCCCTAGAACCATATGGTAACTTTTTGTGAAATTTGGCACACTCATTAAGGACAGTCCCTTCTTCATTCACACTAAGTTTCATGGCTCTCATTACACCACTCTAGCGCCACCAACAGGTCAAAGTTGGACTTTTGTAACACACGCAACTTTTGAACCGTGTGACCGATTTTCAAAAATGAGGCACCATTGGATTCCCTAAAACCCAACCCATGGCGTCAATTTCCGGTTATATAGATTTTTCGCTATTTCCGGTTTCATCAAAAACCTTTGAAAGCCTACTCCTCCTACAATTTTTGGCAAATCTTCTTCAAAATCACCAGAGATGATCTTCAGACCTAGCCTCACAAAAGTTACTATTTAGAGTTTTGATCCTCATAACCGTTTGTCCGGTACAGCCACTCAAATTCAGCAGAAAAGGCGCCAAACAGGAAGTGAATATTTGAGTGATATTGACGTTATAGAGTGTGTTTAATTCGTCTTGATCCAGGGAATCTAATGGTACCTATTTTTTGAAAATCAGTCAAACGGTTCAAAAGTTGCATGTGTAAACACAAGTCCAACTGTGACCCGTTGGTGGCGCTAGAGTGGTCTAATGAGAGGCATGAAACTTGCTGTGAATAAAGAAGGGACTGTCCTTAATGAGTGTGCCAAATTTCACAGCTTTCTAGCACAGTATTGCATTTGAAATTTAATATCCCATTGGTAAGTCTGCAGCATGAATTTTTCTTTACGGTGACAAATTGTCACAAAACTACATTTTTCCCTGGTTTGCTATGTTTGGAGGAGGAAACCGCCATCGCTGCTTGCAGCTATATTTAAATGTTTGTAATTATACATCAGTCTTCCAAAGTAACATCTGACAAAAATATCTAAAGACACTGAAGCAGCAAACTTTGTGAAAATGCATATTTGTGTCATTCTCAAAACTTTTAGCCACGACTGTATATCAATAGACAGCTGCCTGCTCTGGTTTCCTTTTTCTACGGTGATGACTTGCCTGTTCTTCAACCCTGAAAGTCAAAGCTAAAATTTAAGTTTTTTAAATTAAGATTATAGGAATGCTTTAAAATAAACTCATAATCTGGTAAAACAAGATTTAGTTTTATACTTAAAAAATAATTAGCGCAGATTCATCATTCTCAATCATGTCCTGTTGCATTCCTTAATTTATATTGATTCATGTTTAATTACTAAACAGGCCTTTTCTAGATCCCATATAACAGGAACAATGATGAACAAAATAAGTGTTTGACCTTTTCTTTAAAACTGCCATGGCTCATATATTTGTTGTTACACAAGTATATCTTCCTTTAACGCTATTCCATTTGTTTTCATTGAATTAATGAGTTTGGTGATATGAGTAAAGACATCAAATATACACAGATACACAAACTAGTGTCAATGCTTTTCATTGGTAGACCTGGAGGAAGGAGCTGCTGGTTCCCAGATCCACATCTAAGGTCACGTTCCCAAGCACAAACTGCACCCGACCAGACTTCCTCACCAGCACACGTCCCACCAGACCCTCCTGCAGGTCCCGCAGGTTACAGCTCCCGTCCTCCTCCACCTCCTAAAACACCCACACAGAAAAACAGATTGCAGCTCCCGTCGTCCTCCTCCTAATACACCTACATAAAAGAACAGTCAGATACCACTCTGAATTCTAGTCCATTAAGACATTTTGTACTGCGCCTAGGCATAACCTCGGTGTGAGAAACTCTGAGTTATGATATTGATCAGTTGATTGACCCTTGACTGGAAGAGGAGGCTGATTACTTCTGAGTTATGAGATTGATCCGTTGATTGACCATTGACTGGAAGAGGAGGCTGATAAATTATGTGTGTTATGATATTGATCAGTTGATTGACCCTTGACTGGAAGAGGAGGCTGATTAATTCTGTAAATTCAAGTTTAAGTGCTTTATTTGTCACGTAATGGACATGTAGTGAAATGTAAAAGGGTCTACGCTCCAAAATGTGCAAAAAATAAATAATATTATAAGTGAAAAGTGCTGAATTAAAAAAACTTAGTGTGTAACTAAAATTGAGATCAATAGTCTCACTGCCTGTGGGTAAAATCGCCTCCTAAGTCTCTCAGTCCTTGAATTGAGACTGCGGAGGCGTCTACCCAACAGCAACAGGGTGAAGAGGCTGGCATTGGGGTATGAGTCATCCCTCGTGTAATACCCACCGGTGTCTCTGTCTTCT
Organism: Sprattus sprattus; assembly: GCF_963457725.1. NCBI lineage: Eukaryota > Metazoa > Chordata > Actinopteri > Clupeiformes > Clupeidae > Sprattus > Sprattus sprattus. The sequence goes on from NC_137914.1 coordinate 30,156,959, forward strand.
GGAGGACCGTTTGACCGCACTCAGACGGGACCTCTGTTTTGGTTTGTCTGACATCAGTTGTTGGTGGCTGCCCTGGAAGGGAATCAGGAAGTTGCATAAAAAACAACTCAACACCTTTGGGCTGATTCCAGGACTCCAGAAGCTTTGAGAGCACATCAGGTTGAGGGGTAGGCGGAGGCCTGTAAGAGGGCTCCTGTTTTTTCACTTCTGCAAGATCTGGCTCCTGCTTAACTGAAAAACAAAGAAAGGGTCATCATTAAACTCAGATCCAACTAAGACAAAGAATCCATTTCTTGAGGTTTTTGCACTCACTATTAATAAGAGGTGAAGTTTCTGTACTTAAATTTCCAGAATTTTCCTCAGTACTCTCATGCTTGTCATCCTCATCACTGTCTTCTCTGAACTCCTCCTTGAACACCCAGCCGGACACAGCCAGGGGAAGTTGCACAGGACAGCTCTTTGCATCATTCTTCAGATGGGGGTCATCCAAGAACTGTGAGATGTTATTAAAAATAAATTATTCAAAATGTGAGGACACGAATTAAAAAAATTAAAAAGTTACACACACTTAAATCACACATAATGTTTGAAACTGAACTGAATGAGGAAATCACTCTATAAGGAGAATAGAACTAAAATCTTGCACATTTCAGTCTCTGAGTGAGGGAGCAGCTCCTAACGACCCGCCCATTAGCAAAATGATGGCTATCCATTTGATAGGGGTATGGTCATTTTAAATGAGGGCTATCCATATGATAGGGGTATGGTCATTTTAAATGAGGGCTATCCATATGATAGGAGTATGGTCATTTTAAATAAGGGCTATCCATATACGGGGGGTATGGTAATTCGGTATTTGGTCATGTTTGAGACCTGAAGTATGGTCTTCTTGGCACGTTTGTATTTCAGACTACATCATGTCAGCTCCCGCATACAAAACAGGCTTCCAAACCGATGCTCCTAGTGTCACACAACTGTCCTCGAAATCGATAAGACCTCACCTCCGAAGCAAAAGTAATGAGTGCATTGAAAAACTACACAGCCAAGTTGCAAACAAGTGCTTGTGTGTCTTTGCATCTTCTGTGATTATTGTAAAACTATCCAAACATTTTCATGTTACATCAGCACTCGGGTGGTGTACGTCTTCCTTCTGCACCAAACTAATAACAACCACTGGGTTAACAGAACATTATCTTAGAAATGGCTCTCCTTGCTCAAATGTCATTTTCTGCTGTGTCTTTTACACACTCCACATAACCCTAAAATATACATTCAATGTCACTACGCACACTTGAAAGTGGACAATTCAAAGTTTCTGAGGATGTTTCTATTGTTTTCAATGGCAAAAGTCATATATTGTCAGAGACTATATAAGGGAGGAGATAAGTCACTGACGGAAGAACAAATGGGGTTGAAAGTGGCAAATTTGGAAGTCCTGCCTAGAGCCAATCACATTAATTTAGATGGGAGCCTGATCTCTTCCCATTAATTTAGATAAGAGCCTGATCTCTCTCCCATTAATTTAGATAAGAGCCTGATCTCTCCCCATTCATTTAGATAGAAGCCTGATCTATCCCTATTCATTTAGATACGATTCTGATCTCTCTCCCATTCCTTAAGATAAGAGCCTGATCTCTTACCCCATTCATTTAGATAGGAGCCTGATCTCTCTCCCATTCATTTAGATAAGAGCCTGACCTATCCCCATTCATTTAGATATGAGCCTGATCTCGCTCCCATTCCTTTAGATAACAGCCTGATCTCTCCCCCATTCATTTAGATAGGAGCCTGATCTCTCCCCATTCATTGAGATAGGAGCCTGATCTCTCCCCATTTATTTAGATAAGAGCCTGATCTCTCCCCATTAATTTAGATAAGAGCCTGACCTATCCCCATTCATTTAGATAGGAGCCTGATCTCGCTCCCATTCCTTTAGATAACAGCCTGATCTCTCCCCCATTCATTTAGATAGGAGCCTGATCTCTCCCCATTCATTGAGATAGGAGCCTGATCTCTCCCCATTTATTTAGATAAGAGCCTGATCTCTCCCCATTAATTTAGATAAGAGCCTGATCTCTCCCCCCCCATTCATTTAGATGAGAGCCTGATCTCTCTCCCATTCCTTTAGATAAGAGCCTGATCTCTCTCCCATTCATTTAGATGAGAGCCTGATCTCTCTCCCATTCCTTTAGATAAGAGCCTGATCTCTCCCCATTTATTTAGATGAGAGCCTGATCTCCCCCCCATTCATTTAGATAGGAGCCTGATCTCTCTCCCATTCATTTAGATAAGAGCCTGATCTATCCCCATTCATTTAGATATGAGCCTGATCTCGCTCCCATTCCTTTAGATAACAGCCTGATCTCTCCCCCATTCATTTAGATAGGAGCCTGATCTCTCCCCATTCATTTAGATAGGAGCCTGATCTCTCCCCATTCAATTAGATAGGAGCCTGCTCTGTCCCGATTCATTTAGATAGGAGCCTGATATCTCCCAATTCATTTAGATAGAAGCCTGATCTATCCCTATTAATTTAGATAGGAGCCTGATCTCTCTCCCATTCCTTTAGATAAGAGCCTGATCTCTCTCTCATTCATTTAGATATGAGCCTGATCTCTCCACCATTCATTTAGATAAGAGCCTGGGGCCTCATTAACAGAAAAAAATCCAAACTGCTCATCCTAACTTAAATTAGGGACTCAAAGATAGGAAAAATCCTAACTTCCTATTACAGAAGCAATCCTTAACCTGTTGGTCGTTTCCTATCTTATCTTTGGCCTCCTATCATATCTTAACTTAGGAAATCCTAACTGTTCTGTCAATCAAATTTTATCGATCGTCAATCGTTAAGTTATGTCTTTTTCTGCACTTAGAATGTGCACGAGATTGATGGAACACATCACTTTTAACGTTAAAAAGCGTTGGTTGTTGCGCTCTATGATCTTTGGTGAACATACAAGACAACACAGAGGGCAAAAAAAGAAGGGCATTCAATTTTAATTCTGATGAGCTTGAGGCTTTGGTTGTGGCAGTGGGGGACAGAAGAGATATATTGTTTGGGCAATGTACCCCGGTATTAACATCTAAAACAAAAGATGTCAAATGGCAAGAGGTCACCGAAGCGGTCTCGGCGGTTTGTGGAGTGACTCGGGCGGTGGACAGCATAAAAAAAAGTGGTCTGCTGTGGCCAGTGATGCTAAGATCAGAGGGGCGTTACTGAAGAGGGACCAGGCTAAGACAGGGGCTGGTGTCCCTGAAGTGAAGCCCCTTACCACCTTGGAGGAGAAGATCCTGGCCGTCATGGGTCAAGTCTACACCCAAGGTAAGCTGAGTTCTAAGCTAGTTTCTATCGCTAGTTTGCCATCTAGCTTAGCAATCGCTGCTAATTTTAATGTCTGACTTCATTAAGACATATTATTATTATTATAAGGAAAGAACGCTCGCAGTAAAGTTAAATTAGGCATAAACCTGTAGAGTGAAGTATTACAGGTTTTAACAAGTATTAACTAGTGTCAGTGTGTCCGCATTTAAGGGGCGGGGGTGTATAGTCAGCTGGTACCTGCTAGTGCTAAGCTGTAACGAAGATACTTCAAAATGTAGCAACTACGTTAAGCCTGTCGATAACGGCTTTGAGGAGTGGCTACATAGTAACCATAACCAGGGTGACCAATTAACAGCAAAACAAAAGCCAACGCTGATAACTCCCCTAACATTAAATAATTTCTGTATCATTTGTGTTATGTATTATAGGCATTCCAACCGGCACAGAGGTGGGCCTGAATGAGGTGGAACACGACAGTGTCAAGCTTCCCGCCTCAACTATCATGCTGACATTGATAAGTTCAGATTGTGATAGCAGAACTCTGCCACCTGCAAGAGTCAACCCATCGCCTGGTAAGTTGATTTTTGCTATTTAAATATTGAAATTACTAAATGTGCATTTTTACAATGCTATCTCCATCATGACCAGTTGAAGTTTGTAATGTATCTGTTAGTCTAGGCCAAGAGCGTAGTTTATGTTATGGACGGTAGGGACATGTCCACACCCACTTTGCTGAAAGCTTGAAATTGTCCCCACCACTTTTTCTGATATAAACTTAACTGCACTTGCGATTAAATCGTGGTGCGCATATTGAAGTCACATCAATTATTCTCGGTTGAATTACTCAGAGACAAATAGGCTACATTCCAAAAAAAGTGAATCCATAGGCATACCATGAACCTTCATCTGTACAGTAAGGCAAGGTTGCAGGGGGGGAATGTCCCTACAACTTTTTGATACAGAACTACACCCTTGGTCTAGGCTACTGTTTCACAGTTTTAAATTTTTCTCTACAGCTAAAAAGAAGTGCACAGGCCTACAGGAGGAGCTTCTGGAGTTGGAGAAGGAGAAGCTGACAATAATGCGTGAAACATTAAACATTGAGAAGGAGAGGCTACAATTAGAAAGAGACAAATTCCAATTTATGAAAGAAAATTTTAAATCTGGAAGCTACTTAGATCTCTATGAAATATAAAATTAAGTAAATTGCACACTTTAAATTTGATTGCACTACATACATATTTATTCACAATCTGAACTCATTAATGTCAGCATGACAGTTGAGGCGGGAAGCTCGACACTGTCGTGTTCCAACTCATTCAGGCCCACCTCTGTGCCGGTTGGAATGCCTATAATACATAACACAAATGATACAGAAATTATTTAATGTTAGGGGAGTTATCAGCGTTGGCTTTTGTTTTGCTGTTAATTGGTCACCCTGGTTATGGTTACTATGTAGCCACTCCTCAAAGACCGTTATCGACAGGCTTAACGTAGTTGCTACATTTTGAAGTATCTTCGTTACAGCTTAGCACTAGCAGGTACCAGCTGACTATACACCCCCGCCCCCTAAATGCGGACACACTGACATAGGGCTGGGCGATATGACGATATATATCGTGAGGACGATAGAAACGTGTCTATCGTGACCTTTCTCCTCTATCGTTTCTATCGTGATAAACTTATTTTTTCACTATTACAGCTAATATACATTTATAATATAATTTCACATCCTAATATAACATTTTGCTTTTCTTATTATGCAAACTCTAAGTTTATACAACTGTAAAAAAAGAATATTAAGATACATTTTAGAGAACGTGGTTTTGCGACACGACACCGCTTTACATTACGCTGCTTTGCATCATACGCTTGCGACATGATTGACGGTGAGAGCCCGCGAAATTTAATTCTGGTTTAAAAAAAAAAATGAATAATGGACGCGCTGCAGGAAGGTGTAACTGTTACCACAGCCGCTGTTATACAATTGGGCATCGACACCCATTGCTAATGACAGCGTCATTACTTTATTGCAGCAGTGAAAATCAAGACATTACAGACGTGCAAATGCTGGGGTGGCCCATTCAAATCAACGGAACTTTTTTGAACATTTTGGAGAGCCGTATAATACGAGTATAATACAAGTGTAGCCATTTATTAGCAGATTCTGTTCCATTTTTCTCAATGATGGTCAAATAGTTGTAGTTTAAGATGCACTATTTCGTTAGTTTAGATTTCTTTTCAGTATTTCAAAAGTGAAGGAGCTGTGGGAGCACAAGAACAGTGAGCATCTAGCAGCGATTATCATAGACATAGCATATGTGTATATGTCTTTGGCGTTTATAGCTTAACTATCTAGATTCTAAGTAGCATGGAGGTTTTTTTTGGTACTCCACGTAGATCATAAACCCTTGAAGATAAAAATGAAATTGGTTGGGAAATGTAAACGCTAATATGCTTTTTATCCAGATAAAACGCAGCTCCATCGTTTACTTGCGTTTGTTTACAGGACCATCTTCACTGTTGCACCAACGGGCTGAAGCGGTCAATGGGGCGTATGTGTAATGGCCAACTTCTTAATTTTCTTATTTTTATACGTGGCCATATAAGAAAATGTTTTTCTCATCATTATTGCTATAGCATATGAACAAACATTGAAAAGAAAGTTTTTTAATTAAATTAAACTTGATTTATCTTCTGAAAGTAGGCCTACATTAAAGAACCACTAAAAGTCACAAGCACTGGACTAAATGTCATGCACTTTGTTTTAATCTTACTATTTAAAGATTCAATGGAAACGTTCAGTACAATCTGCGTAATTGTGGTACAGGTCGTGATGGATCACACTTTTAAGTACACCCCTATCCAGTAAAGCAAGAGGGCATATCGTGATATATATCGCTATCGTGATATAAAATAATCCATATCGTGATATATGTTTTTTTCCATATCGCCCAGCCCTACACTGACACTAGTTAATACTAATTCTGTGAATCTGTGGTTCACTCTACAGGTTTATGCCTAATTTAACTTTACTGCGAGCGTTCTTTCCTTATGTCTTAATGAAGTCAGACATTAAAATTAGCAGCGATTGCTAAGCTAGATGGCGAACTAGCGATAGAAACTAGCTTAGAACTCAGCTTACCTTGGGTGTAGACTTGACCCATGACGGCCAGGATTTTCTCCTCCAAGGTGGTAAGGGGCTTCACTTCAGGGACACCAGCCCCTGTTTTAGCCTGGTCCCTCTTCAGTAACGCCCCTCTGATCTTAGCATCACTGGCCACAGCAGACCACTTTTTTTTTTATGCTGTCCACCGCCCGAGTCACTCCACAAACCGCCGAGACCGCTTCGGTGACCTCTTGCCATTTGACATATTTTGTTTTAGATGTTAATACCGGGGTACATTTTCCAAACAATAGATCTCCTGTTCCCCACTGCCACAACCAAAGCCTCAAGCTCATCGGAATTAAAATTGAATGCCCTTCTTTTTTTGCCCTCTGTGTTCTCCATAGCTTGTTGTCTTGTATGTTCACCAAAGATCATAGAGCGCAACAACCAACGCTTTTTAACGTTCAAAGTGATGTGGTCCATCAATCTCGTGCACATTCTAAGTGCAGAAACAGACATAACTTGACGATTGATAAAATTTGATTGACAGAACAGTTAGGATTTCCTAAGTTAAGATATGATAGGAGGCCAAAGATAAGATAGGAAACGACCAACAGGTTAAGGATTGCTTCTGTAATAGGAAGTTAGGACTTTCCTATCTTTGAGTCCCTAACTTAAGTTAGGATGAGCAGTTTGGATTTTTTCTGTAATGAGGCCCCTGATCTATCCTTGTTTATTAAGATAGCAGCCTGATCTTGTTTGCTCTAAATAGCCACCAAGAGGCATTGCCAAAATGGCTGCCAAGAAGTGAGACTTCCCAATTAGGTCTTTGATATAGTTTTCTGCACTTCAGAAACATCTCCGTCCTATGTTTTTGGTAGGATATCTGACTCCACGGTTAACAATTCCTTAAATACATCATCACAGAAGTCTTTGGCCAGTTTGAAATGGGAAGCGGTTTTCTTGTAGAGGAGGGGCTCCCTCCTTGCCCTCCTCTCATGCAAACAATGATGCAACCGCTAGGACTTGCAAACTCCAACAAACCACACGAAAACTAGTACCAAAGTCATATGTGGAATGGAAATGTTTTCATTGTCTTGAACTGTTAGGACAAACTTTTGTATTACCGCCACTTACAGGACTTAGAGGATTAGCTGATAAAACAGGCACAAAATGTCAATACCAAGAATATTTGTTGAGGGCGTCACATCATCTGTTTCTGGGCCCCAAGGAAAAGCAATGGCCTTGTTTCTGAACCATTTTGACTAGAGCGACAAAAACAAACAAACAAACAAACAAAAGAAAAATAGAAATTTCGCTAGAGCTACAAAAATTCTGCAAAACAATAATAAAGGAATGGAAAAAAGTAGAATCCAACAATTCCAAAGGACTATGTTTTGATTGACAAGGGTAGCCATATTTGCCTGATAGTCTGGGTGGACAGTATTCTAAAGTTGCATGGCAATTACAAAATGAATGACAAATACTCCATAATAAGGGAACAGCACAAATAGAAGCTTACATTATCTTTCTCCAACTTGCGTAGAATCTCCTTGGTCTCTTCCTCAGTCTCCCTCTTTTCTTTTTTAATGTTGATTATGGGACTTGGGCCAGAGTTGGGGGTTTCTCGAGCATCATCAAAGCCAGCCGCAGCTTATTTTAGGGTGAAATTGTTAGATAAGCTGTTGCTTTAAGAACAACAGTACAATTTAATATCAACTGAGTGATTAAGCATGCTGTGTGATTGCATTGTTATGCTGATTGCTCAATCACACTAATTACATAATAGTTTCCATACATTAATTACGATGATGTGTAGGAAATAGATACCTACGTCACGCTTTCAGTATGTAAGTCACAGAATAATAATGTTTTCTTTTTTTCTATGTAGGGCCAATAGTTTTCCGCGAAAACGGAAAACGGACGGAATACGCGGAATGGACCATCTGAAACGGAATGGACCACTGAAAACGGAATTGCAACTTTTCAAACGGAAACATAATTTTGTGCATCAAAATCGCCCAAAACCCCCTGTATTTTATCCTGTAAGACTGAATTTCTTTCAAATAAACACAACAACGATCGCAACAATGAACAAACATTAATTAAAGAACAAAAGCAGTCAGAAAATGTCACGTCTGCGCTGAACTCTGCTCCGGCCACGCCCCCCTTTTCAACGGTAGTCACAGTCACGTTCATTTGCTCATCTTCCCAATCGCATTAAAAACAAAAAATGTTAAGTCTTCTGTTGTGTTGATGGCTGGCAAACAACAATCTAAGAAGGGCACGTATTATTCACTGAGTTACCAAAGCAGTCTCATTTATGGGGACTAATTAGCACTGCATTGCTACACAATAACAATTACACAACTAATATTACTAGATACATATAATAGTGGACATTACACTAGGCAACATGGATCTCATTCATATCTCATCCAGTCGAAATCTTAACAGGATTGAACGCATCTTTATTACAGCGTATCAACATAAGAACAGAACATAGCTAAATCTCTGCTTAGCATCATGCTAATCACTACTAATAGCACGAGCAGGTAGCCCAAAATTTGGTATTAATACACGATCTATCACAGTAGCAACTTCATGAAAACCCTTACTTTCATTAAGTATGCACATAATGCCTCACATACAGGTCGAACAATGATGATTTAAGCATTGGAAATGTATAAGGCACAGTATGGTCAACTACTTTGCGACAAACTGAACTCGACAGTATCTTAACTGAGGGTGCTGCACGCACGGAAACAGCGTTGCTAGGCAACATCACTATCAACAGAGTTTTTCATACAGTTAACGTGCGGAAAGGCATTATACGGCTGTTTTTATTTTTTTGACGCGGAATCACGGAATTACCAAAAACGTGACACGGAATTTGCTTTTTTTTGACGCGGAAAACTATTGGCCCTATCTATGTTATTGTGTATGAAAGGGGCCATAATCATAAATGTATGTAAAACACAGTCACTGTATAATAAAAATGCCTATATGTAAAATATATATAAACTACTGAAATTCATCCCATTTTCATGCGGACTTAAAACAGCCAGCCTCTAACAATGCTTTTATAGTTTTCAAAAGTTCCTTACTTCTCCTTTTTGCCATCAACTCTGCAGGGCCTTGCTCAAAGATGGAGTGTGACTGGATAACCTCTGGCCGCCCACGTCCTCTACCACGCCCGTCTCTTTGTCGTCCTCTATCATTGTCTTTCTTGTCTCGTCTTTGTCCTCCATCAGCCTTCAGCCTGCCGAAGACAATTGATACAAAGTATCAAAGTATCAAAGTATTTTTATTTGTCACATACATCTATGGTCACCATTACAAGACAGAACTAACAGGTGAAAAGGATACAAAGTTTAGCTTGAGGGTTGGAAGTGGACAAAAGATACGGCCATACACTGATTATTCCATATATTGGTCCTATCTAAATAGATCCCCTACAAAGACTGTACATGTAAAAATGTGCATGAAGATGGACAAATGTGTCCATATGGACAACATCTGCATAACTTGTGAACACTTGAATTTGTTTAGTCGCAGGTATTGTGATTATTCATTGCTGATGTCCAGATATTAAAATGGTAGCGGATACTAGGAAACATTCTTCTAATACACTCCAGTGGCTACACTGGCTCAGAATCCCTTCAGATCAAAGGTTGATAGACACCTCTGTTCTCCTTAGATATACTAGGAAAGGACATGGTGTTGCTTGTCTGGTAACCATTACAATACAGCAGTTTCTGGTTATGGTAGGTTTCTTGTTGATTCTTTATCTGAACAAGAGTGAACTACCTGCAGTGCAGCAGGTCTTCAGTAGCCTGGATACCAGCCCGAACCCCGCCCACAACATTTTTGGTCAGGGAGATTCGGTCTGGCGTTGTGCATATTGGGGAGGCAATATCAGTTTTCAGCAAAACGATCTGACCAATGAAATTGTCAGAGCAGGCTTTATACGATGATGGACAGATGATCAACCAACGCTTGAGGTGAATTAACCGGTAGATTTGAACTAGTACCAAGATGGCGGCGTCTCGGCCTGTTAGTGGGAAATATTTTATGTGAATTAAGCTATCTACAAGACTTTTTAAATGTTTACTTTGACTTGGTTAGTTGTGTATGTGCAACACAAATGTTGCAGAGTATTGTTTGTCTTAACTAAAGCTCTCTAGACCATTATTGTAAGGTTATTGCTAAACCAAAAATCCATTAAAACACATAGTAGCTAGCTAGCCTTGCTGCTAATAAGTATAACGGGAGCGAGCATATCTCACAGATATTGACGGCGCATTCATTTTGAAAGAGGAACAGAGAAACGCGATAAAGGCATTTGTCGATTGAAAAGATGTTTTTGCCGTCCTTCCTACGGGATCAGGTAAAAGTTTAATGTATCAGATGGTAATACTACGTTGCTCTGATTGGTTCTAGGTACCCAATTCAGCGAAGAGGCATTTTCTTTCCTGGTCCGTTGAAACACGCCCCATAATCACAGCCCAATGGGTCAGGATCAGACTCATATTCTGACTAGAATTACGAGTATGACATCGTCAGGCTAGGTCTTCAGCAGTAACCAGAGCTGTTGCATGTTTATGATTAATCAAAGTATATGTCAATGACAGCCTTTACAAGTTTGCTTCTGTTCTATGGTGCTTAATCAGCTTTTTGTTGCTGGGAGACATTTAACATGTTATTAAATAGTTAACCCATTTAAGCCGGGAAAGCATTACCGCTGTTCTACCTTTAAGGACGGGAAAGCGTTTGTGTCGTTTTCCGGTATAAGGGGGGTTTTTGCCCAAATTGTCGGCCTCTGGGCCAATGAAATGCATCAGAATAGACACGTGATCGTGTCGTTTGTTCTCCAGACCCCCCAAATGTTTTGGCTTTTAAAAAAAAAATCGTCTCTTCAACAACATCCAGGATTATAGCCAAGGAGTTTAGCTCAAAGTAAATTAGGCAAGGAGTGAATTGTGAGTACTGTTAGTTACAGAAGGTGGTTATCTGTAGTTGTTAACGATTGTTACTTGCTTAAATGTAGGTTTACTTGAGGTAAATGAAAGGGAATATGGTAGAGGGCTATGTTAACACTAAGCTAGCTAGCTAGCTTGCTATGTTGTTAAAACTTTCTCCAGTGAGCAAGAGTGTAAACGAGCGAATTTGAAATACAATTAATAACTATCGACATCTCTCTATTCCTTGCATTATTATATCTCTCTAGTATTTCGAAACAATAATCAGTCCCTATAGAATGTTGTTGTTTATAATCAGTTAATGCTACTGAATCCTAGTTTGACTTTATTATAGTGAATGCTTTGGTTGCCTTCCATTTCAGCCCAGCATACAGTATTTATCAGTTGATAAATAAGATGTACTTGAAATGTTTTGTTTTTTATTTGAATTATTCCCTTTGAATGGAATATTTGACACTAAACTAGTTCATCTGTTTCTCAGTGATAGCCTAGTATCCAAATGAGCATACAAATATCACTGGTATGTAAAAACTACATGGACAACAAAATAGTTATAATTGTTGATCAAAATCTTATTCCCTTCTGTTCATAATAAAACAAGTAAACAACTCTGAGGTTGACACTGTCAGGTCCATTCTCCATCCATAGTGTCCAAATGAGCATAAAATATCACTGGTATGTAAAAACTACACCGACAACAAAATAGATTCCCTTCTGCTCATAATAAAACAAGTAAACAACTCAAAAGTTAAAACATTCCCTTTAAGAATTATATACTTATAATTATATAGTTATAAACTTTATTTCACTTTGTTATACACTTTGTCATATAGCCTACTTTATTTTATTTTTTACTGTTTTGTGCTGTTCCTGCACTTTTACATATATTTTTTTACTTTTGAGAAGGTGTATGTAAATATTGTAAATATTTGTAAATAAAAATTCCCATGAAAGCCACAGGTGTAAGCTCTCAAATACTTTTTGAATTGTGTTCCTATCTGTTACAGGGGCTGAGAAATCAGTAATTTAGTAGGCGTTGACACAATTGCTAAATTTCTAGAAAAACTTCAGGTTTTAGGGGGGTTTTCTGAAATCGCCCATAGGTTTTCCAGGCATTTTTTCCAGGCGTTTTAGGCCTAAATGGGTTAATAAATCACAAACATTTGTCAGTTTTTTTTGTTAAAATAACAATCGGTAGGAACATTCAACAAGTTAGTGGCAGTAACAGCCAAAGCTCGTACAGCTGGCATAAGAGAGATGCGACCACCAGGTGAAGTTTATACGAGTTCATTTATTAAGCTAAAAGTCAATGACTGAAGTCAGAAACACAGATGCCAAGGTGATATTATAGGCTACTGTTTGAGGATGTATAACGCTGGTGTTACGGATCTAAGCTACAATGATTGCTGACGTTTTAACTTGATTCACCATTTCCTTGATATTACGCAGGAATTATCAAATACCAAGCCACAGAGCCTATTTAAATGTCAATATTGCCTTTGTAAGCATAAATGATTAGCCTGGCTACTGGGCCTTGTGAAATTATGATGAATACCATAATCAGGAGAAAAATAAAAACTAGCATGAACGCAAGAGTTTCAAACCGGCGACTCAGAGAAAAGTAAGCTCACTCTAAACCTAGGGGGGGGGCTCGAAATTGGCACCCGCCAAGCGTCAATGGCGTGTAGATTTTTGGGCTGGCGACTAAATTGTCTCCGATGCTCCGCCACTTGGCGAGAGCGACCGACTATTGCGCCCGTCATGGTTAAAAATAGCTTGCAACGCCAATACGAACAGTGGGAGAAGGGAAGGGGTAACATAAAGTTCTTAGAATTTTAATACAACAATTTTGCCAGCGAATACAAAGTTCTAATACTTTGCCGGCAAATTACAAAGGTTATAAAGTTCTAATATTTCGAGCGCGATTTTAAAGTTGAAACCGACTTAGTTGACCACACGCAAGTTAACGCAGTTAAACGAAAGCTAAAATAATGTGCCGATTCATTGCCGTTGCATCACCTCAAGCAAAGGTGCAGAGAACATCTAGGGAGGAAGAAACAACAGCCACAACAGCAGCTACAGCTACACCAAGGGCATGTTGTAGTAGGTGGCTCATTGTATTTTGTGTAACACATGTATTCATAACATCAAGCCTTTCGCCCACTACACGTTCATGCTCCGGTAAGTTTTTTTCCTTTGCTCTTGCACGCCCCCTTCAGTGAAGCAGAGGTACTGTTTGCCTTCTCTTCGTTTTTTTCAATGCGGTTTTTTGTCAGATCAGTAAGACTATAGTATAATAAGCTTTTGAATATCCATGCTGTAGTGTTTGTTGGACAATATTTATCTATCATATAGGTGTCATTTAAAAGCTTAATTTAGATTTTTTTTTTAGTAGACCTAATGCAGCGATTCTTATGAGGTTAAATTAATTCATCTGAAGTACATTTTTAATAGCCAACTCTTGAATGTGCTTTAATAAATTGTGGTCATGCAAAAGTAAATTAAATAATGAATGTATCGTGAAGGAGGGCCTTTAAGGATTCCCGGGTATAGCATACAGCGCGTGTTGCGGCAGTCACCAGCCAATTGGGCAATATTGGTTGATTTCTTTTAATCCATTCTGAGAGTGATAAACAATGATATTAAAATCATAGGTAGAGGCTTCCTGTGACGTCATGACCGAGGCAACAGCCTGATTCGTAAGCTCCCGGAGGAGAACTTTTAAAAAACTGTCCGGAATTTAATTACACTTTTGTTTCCCATCAAAACTGCTCACAACAACTTTCTGAGATGACTACTGTTCGAAAGGAGACCGAAAAAAAGAACAAAACTCCAAGACCCTGCAAAGACCATCAAAGTGACTCAGGCAGTGACGAGAACATGGCGGCGGTGCTAGCCGAGTTGCGCACATTTAGAAGAGAACACTCTGAAGCCTCTACAGACACCAAAAGCTCGTTAGCAAGAGTTGAAACGGCGCTCAGTGAGGTTGCTGAAAGGACGACACAGCTTGAACAACGAGTAACGGAATACGAACAGAGGCTAGGGGCTGCTGAAGGTAAGACACAACAACATGAAAGAGCACTTTGTTACCTGCTACAACAAGATGCCAGCCTAACAGCAAAATGTGTGGATCTAGAGTCCAGAGCTAGACGCAACAATCTCCGTATATACGGAGTAACAGAAGATAACGAAAACAATGATATGCTGAACTACATAAGCAATCTCATCCAAAGAGCACTGACATTACCAGAGGATTTGAACTTAAATCTAGTGAGAGCACACCGATCTTTGACCATGAAACCGACAAACCCAGGGAGCCCTTCGAGGTCGATCATCGTCAGATTCCTCGACTTCAGAACTAAAAAGAATTGGTCATTCAAGAAGCATGGAAACACCGAGGAGGAGTAATTTACAAAGGGCAGAAGATCTTCTTGGACCAAGACTACACATCTGACATCCAGAAGAAACGTAAGCAAGTTAGGGAGGTGATAAAGCAGCTTAAAGAGAAGAACATAAAAGCTCAATCGCCGTTCCCTGCCAAGCTGAAAATTCACCTGAGGACGGGAACTAAGACCTTCATGACACTGTCGGATGCGGCACAAACTCTTCATACCATTGGTATCCATGTGCATCTGGATGAACGGGAGACGCTCCGGGCGGAACTTTTACGGAATAGCTGGGCTGAGACTTCAACATCAAACAGAGCCAACGTGATGTCCAATGCAGATCTGAAGAGCTTCCTTCACGGCGATAAAGAAAGGAGCGAGTAAAAACACTGGGCTGTGAGTAGACTTTGAGGGAAATGTAGATGCAACTTACTGGTAAGATTAATATGTTCTGGCTAGTTTTATCATAGAAAGTTTATTAACATTATGTTTAAAAAAAAAAACAAGTTCTCCTCATTTGAGGAGCTTTTTATTTTTTGTTTCTTTACGCTCCACTTTGACGAGCACTACAGGCTATAGCAAAGCCATTGGACTTGCGTGTAGCCTAACCACACTGAGTGCACACCCCCGGAGAGACCTGTCACAACTCTCTGTCCTAGTTGAGACTGATTTTATGTTCGTTAGATCAGTCGGGTTTTTGGAAGTCTGCTTCTTCCTTGTTTTGATTGTATGTTCTTGTTTTCCACAACGGTGGATATTACATGTGTATTTTATAACTATGCAGTCACATAAGATGTTTTTTGAATACGGGTGTATCTCTGGAAAATATATGTTAACTTTTAAAGGCAGAAGGAAGGGGTACTGTTATCCTCATGGATAAACTAAACATAGTGAGTTATAATGTCCATGGGCTAAACCATCCTATAAAAAGGAAAAAGATGTTCTATCAGTTAAAGAAAATGCAGTGTTCAATTGCGTTGCTACAAGAAACCCACTTATCCGAGAAAGAACATATAAAATTAAAGAGGGAATGGGTTAACTTAGTGTATAGTGCCTCAAATGGGAAAAAAAGAGGGGTGGCGATTTTAATTAGTAAAACTCTGGCCTTGAGTGCAGAGAAGGTGGTGCAGGATAAATCAGGAAGATATGTCATGGTGGTTGGAAGTGTTGGAGGAACTGAGATTTCCATTTTGAATGTATATGCTCCAAACGAATATGATCCAGGTTTTTTCAAAGAAATTGCGAACATCATTGCAGAAAATTCAAAAGGTATGCTAATAGTTGGAGGGGACTTCAATGCAGTGCAAGATGGGGAAAAAGACAGGAACCCAACAGAAAAAGGACCTCAAAGTCCAAAAACACATACACTGAATAATTTCATTTCTGAATTGGGACTTGTAGACCCATGGAGAACTAAAAACCCTACAGGGAAAGATTTCACCTTTTTTTCTAATGTACACAACAGTTATTCAAGGATTGATTGCTTCTGTCTTCCTCAACAATACATGTACAAAGTAATTGATTGTCACATTGAACCTATAACTCTGAGTAATCATGCCCCAATCCTACTGAAGATAGACCTGGGCATGCACTCTTTTTTCAGATATTGGAGGTTGAACGTGTCTCTACTGAACAACACAGAAACAGTAGAGGATCTGAGACAACAATTAACAGAATACTTTGAGATAAATGATAATGGAGAAGTTAACCCGTCAATTTTATGGGAGGGAGCAAAAGCAGTTAAGAGGGAAAATAATATAGATATCATCACAACAGAAGAGAAAGCGACTTGAGGAACAGTTGAGCCTAGAAAACAAGATAAAGCTCCTAGAAACACAACACAAAAATAATAGAGCAACTAATACTGCCACAGAACTTAAGGAGGCAAGAAAATCTTTGGATAAGCTTTTATCATATAAAGCAGAGCTCTAAGATTCTCGAGACAGAGATACTATGAGATGGGCAAAAGAGCCAGCCGCCTCCTTGCTTTCCAACTTCGCAAGGCTCAGGCCAACCGAACTGTCTCTAAGGTTGTTCATCCAACAGTGGCAAGAACAGTATCTCATCCCAAAGAGGTGGCAGATGCATTTGCATCATTTTACCAAAATCTGTACAAAGAACCCAAATCACAAACTACAACAGACAATACTAATACCTTCCTAGCTAATTTAAACCTACCTGAACTGTCAGAAGAAGTATCACTAAGCATGGTTACACCAATTTCGGAATTGGAAATAAGAGATGCAATAAAAAGATTGAAAAATAATTCTTCCCCAGGGGTGGACGGATTTAGTGGAGAATTTTATAAATGCTTTATAAATGATTTGGTGCCGATCTTAACCAGGGTGTTTAGATATGCTCTCTCCAAGAATGACCCCCCTGAGACATGGTCACGGGCCATTATATCTGTGATTCATAAAGAAGGTAAAAACCCAACACTCTGTGAAGGATATAGACCTATTAGCCTGATATGTAATGACCAGAAATTATTGACAAGTATTTTAGCAAGAAGAGTCCAACAACATATTACCACACTGATTAACCCGGATCAAACTGGATTCATCCCCAGCAGACAGGGTGCTAATAATATAAGAAGAACCCTAAATGTTATTACCTGTGCCAAGAAAAATAAGCAGACATCAATGCTCATAAGTTTTGACGCACAGAAAGCATTTGATACGGTGAACTGGGACTTCTTGTACAGAACACTATCGGCAATGGGGTTTCACTCGGAGTTCATAAATTGGGTCAGAGTCATATACAAAAACCCAAAGTCGCGTGTCAGAGTTAATGGATGCTGTTCTGAGTTCTTCGAATTACAGAGGGGGGTGAGACAGGGGGACTGCCTCAGTCCCTTACTCTTTGCTATAAATATTGAACCCTTAGCAGCAGCTATAAGACAGAATAAGGAAATAAAGGGTATAAAGGACATGGGAAATAGAAAACACAAGATATCTCTCTATGCAGATGATATCCTGACTTACATAAGAGATCCTGTCATATCTGTTCCTGCATTGATGGACACTTTAAAAGAATATGGAGAACTCTCTGGCTATCAGATCAACCAATCAAAATCAGAGGCAATGATGATAATTGGACAATGGCCTATACAACTAACAGGAAGGCTTAATGCTCACTGGTCACAGGGATTTAGATACCTGGGAATCATTATTACAAATGATTTATCAAAACTGTTCAAGGTCAACTATGGAAAATTGTTGGGCCACATAAAAGCAGACCTAACAAGATGGGAAATCCTGCCACTCTCTTTGATAGGGAGAATAGAAACGATAAGAATGAATGTCCTACCAAGATTGCTTTTTCTCTTTCAATCACTACCTATATATGTCCCTGCGGCCACTTTTACTGCACTGAACAAATGGTTATCCAAATTTACATGGCAGAGCAAACCTCCCAGACTTAAACTTAGAAGACTACTATGCCCAAAAGACAACGGAGGCCTGAACTTGCCTGACCTGAAAAAATATTACTGGGCAGCCCAATTACGAGCAATGGTTGCTTGGGTATCTCAAGAAACAGACACTTTATGGGTGGGAATGGAGCAAAGTGAATGCCCGGACACACCACTGGACTCATTCCCATTCCTGAATTTGACCTGTGGGAAGAATAAGATTTCCAACATATGGGTTAAAAATATGGTCAGTTGTGAGGAAAAAATTAAAACTTCCCATGACTATATCCAGAGCTATAAGAATTGCAAGCAATTCAGAATTTCTTCCTGCTAGAATGGATAGGTGTTTTGAAAGATGGAGGGAGATGGGCATGGTAGTCTTGGACCAGATGTTTGAAGGAAGTGTTTTGAAGTCATTTGAACAGCTTAAAGAGAAATATGAGTTAACAACCCGAGACTTTTACAGATATTTACAATTAAGACACTATTTACATACACACCGGGATTGGGAAGAGCTCTGCTCACCACCATCCAAAATAGAACACTTTTTCATATCGACAATTGAAGGAACGGTCAAAGCAAGGTTCATATCACATTTATACAGGATATTGCAAGAAGAACTAAAGGAGAATAATTTGGATATTAAAGAAAAATGGGAACTAGAGATGAACACAATAATTTCTGATGAACAATGGGAAAACTCATGTGAGCAGGGACAGAGAGTAACCAGTAGTCCTAACTGGAGGGAATTTGGATGGAAGATTAAAATGAGATACTTCAGAACTCCACTTATAACATCTAAATGGAGCAATACCTCAGCACTATGTTGGAGGGGTTGTGGCAGGGTGGGAGACCACACACATATATTTTGGGACTGTCCAAAGTTATCAGAATACTGGAAAAAAATACAAAAGGAAATAAAAATATGTTTTTTTTATTGACTTACCATTAGAACCATCACACTTCATTTTAGGGATATTGCCTGATAACATTGAAGAAAATAACCAAACAAAAATTTTGAGAGCCCTTCTTCTAATAGCAAATAAAGCAATAACAGCCTCCTGGCTGAAGCCACAACCCCCCACAATAAACCAATGGAGGGATAGAATTCAAGATATGTACAGGATGGAACACTTGACTGCACTATTACAACTTAAAACAGAGGCATTCATAAACAACTGGTCTGTCATTGCTATACACGTCCATTTGGTATGATGAAGGTACGCATGGATGTGTGTGTGTATACAAGTGGATATGCATAAAGATATATACATTTATAGATATATATTTCTTTTTGCTTTTCTTAGTCTTTTCTTTTAAAGCAATGGTCGTCTGCAGGCCTTTTTCTTTACAGAATACTTTCTTAAAGTAATATCATGTGGGATGTTTTGTGTTTGTGGACAATGTTACATTTAGATACATATGTGCATGTGGATATGTAGGCTACATGTATGGATATATGTTTCTTTGTTTATTTATGTTTTAAGCAATGGACCTTTGCAGGCCTTTCTATTTCAGAATGCCTTCTTTGTGTAATGTCATTTGTGATGAGTGGTGTTTGTGGACAATGTTAATGAGTAACTAAATTCTGATATGCCTGGAACCGGAAGGTTTGGGCCCAAGACATCCATGGACTGTTAACCCCACCAGCCTAAGATTTGTACCCGTAGCACTTAAATTCATGTAACGATGTGATGTACTGTATGACTGCAACTGATAAGAGGAATTAAAAAGAAGTTAAAAAAAAAAAAATCATAGGTAAATATTGTTTATATCAAACAATGTCAGAGTAGGTCTGAAATGGCAGGTTTAATTTTGGCCGGTAAAAAATATGATTGGCTGGTAAAAAATGTCATCTACCAGCCATGTTGGCTGGTAAGCCAAAAAGTTAATTTCGAGCCCTGGTTACACTTAAAGACACATAAGTAAATAGATCAATGTTACAGTGAGTATCAAAAAAGTATGTCTTAAATGCATGTTTTAAGTTTTCTACAATTTCAGCCATTCTTAGGTATTCCGGCTGAGTGTCCCAAAGGCTGGGAGCATAGAAACTAAAAGCTGCTTTCCCGTGTCTGTTTGTCCTGGCTTTTGGAAACATCAGAAGTTCAGTGCCAGAGGACCTCAGGGATCTACTGGGTGTGTACCTTAAGAGAATGACTGTTATATGGTGCATGCCTATGGAGTGATTTATAGACTAGAAAGAGAATCTTGAAATCTATGCTGAAACTAACAGCTAACCAGTGCAGTGATTTTAATACTGGTCGTGTAGTATAGCATCCTCATTTTTCCTTGCATAAAACGCCAATAGTTCCTTGCAACTAAACTAGTTTTAATGTTCATCCAATCTGATTTTGATGGTAAACAAACATCCATACACAACGTGTTCATTTTGGCCATCAGTGTTTTGTATTGAAATTAGGGCTGAACGATTTGGGAAAATAATCTAATTGCGATTTTTCCCCAAAATATTGCGATTGCGATTCGATATGCGACTTTTAAAAATGTTATCCTCTTTTTTTCTCCAACAAAACGTACTGAATGATTTAAATATGACACAATATTAGATACATTTAGTGTGAAATATTCTTTCCCACATTTTACATATAACTGCTCATTACAGAAACAAATCAGTGGCTTTGCCACTGTGCATTTAAGTTATTTAAACAAAGTCAAGTATAAACACAAGGCATGCACTTTTTAAATTGGCCTTATGCCGTAATTGTACTTCAGGGTTAGGGTTAGGATTTGCAGTTTTACCTTTAAATAACAGCTTTGAAAATTGGGGCGCTACAATTACTTTTAATATGGAGAATCGCCTCTGTGCCATTGCCATACCAGGGTCCGTAGGCAAATGACTGCGTTATGTAGGTGAGCCTGAAGCCGCCTGGTTTTTACTGTCTGCGGAACTAGTAAGTAGCTTATTTGCCGTCTTGTGCACTTGCTTGATGATTGACTGTGTTGGGACAGTTGTTGACTAACTAGTTGGTCATAGTGTCAAAGTAAGCACATTTCAAGAGATTTCGCTAGTTTGAGCCACTAGCATCTTGTTAGGATTAGCAAGTGATCCGTTATGCTGCTTTAATCACTGTGTGCAAAATTTTCCATCTTAAAAAAAAAAAAAAAATATTTTAAAAAAAATGTAATCGCGGTTTTTATTTAAGTCATCATATCGCGATTAAACCGCAAATGCAATTAATCGTTCAGGCCTAATTGAAATATGTTGAGATTAGAGCCAAGAGTGTTGTCATGACATTAGGCCAACATTAGGTCACAGTGAAATGCATTGGCAGAAGTACACATAGAATTAAACGAAGCAACAAGCTCATCACCACCTAACAGTACAACTGAGGAACAGGTATGTATAAGGCAGAAGAGAGTAGAGACCCTTATCGGCTAGGTGAGGTAGACAAACATTTAAAACTATCGTACATGATCCGAAATCTATCAGATATTACAAAAAGGAAAACCATGGGACAAAACTTAAACTCAAAAGTCAAGCGTATGCCCAACCAACAATTCAAATTCTGTCCACACTCGGAAGGAGAGTACCCAGGAGGTCTGTTTAACTATGAAAGTTTTGATAGCTTCTTGGGCCTGTGGACCCGAGCACAGAGCAATGGTTTTGAGTATGACAGATCAACTTTCAGAAGTTGGACTTCAAGATGTGGCATTTAATTGTTAAAAACAGTCACAAGACCTCTGCCACATCCAGATGATCTGGGTGTACTATAAAACTGACAATCTGATGGACAAAACTTGGATTTACCAAAGTCTTTGTCACAAAGATAAAAAATCCATTTCCTGCGACATGACAACATTTAACAGCCATTAACCAAAGACATTTGCAAAATCAGTGAGTGCTCAGCTAAAGTGTGAGTGCTTTCTCATTGCTGCTCCCATCACAAGTGTTGCTGCACTTCTGAAAAGGTGTGATGACACTGACAACTCTGGACCGTTTAATTTCTAGCCATTCTCTAGTTCATCATGTCATTATGCTTTAGAACTGAAATAACAGTGGACTGTGTTGATAACCTTCAGTGAACCATATAAAAGGTGAGGTCATGTATTATCATAAAGTCAAGCTGTGTTTGGTTGGGCACATAGCCAGCTAGTTACAGCGAAGCTTGCTTAACACATGCAGCAGGATAACTGTATTGCAAGGGTCATAGATGTCTGTGGCTAGAATTTCCCTGAGCACTCAAAATACGACCACTCTTCACTCTTCATTTCCCACAGACCATTCATCACTCTTCACTGTCCACAGACCACTCTTCACTGTCCACTGTCACTGACGTCCTCCAAATTTTCACTAACAAAACAAACCAAGTTTGTTGCACGCCGCGTCTGGGAGACTGTTGCTAACTTTGGTTGAGGCTGGACAGTATTTAACCAGAGTTTTTCAAAGTGCAGTAATCAACCATGATTGTAAATTTGAAATGTCATAACTGTCAGGAATTTGACTGTGAAACCATTTCATCCATAGTACTGGGAACCATATATTTTCAAGCAATATGCAATGGTGAAAATTCTGACTTACTCTTCCTTGACCTTTCGTCCAATGATGTTAGGTGTGAAGGTTTTCTGTGGAGTAAAAAAAGAATGTGCTCAGTAAGATAAAGAAAAGTGTCATTAAGAAACATAAATATAAAAAGTAAATCAATGGCTTTGAGTTTTTCTCAAAGCTACTTCTTTGATATTAAAATCACCTCACTCCACTCCACTCCACATTTTGTGAGAACCAGAACAGCAGCCTAGGAGGAGTTTGATAAAGAAGGTTTCTCAGAATTTTTTAAATAGAAGGAACATTTTGGGGGAGGAAACACCCCATATGGTTCTCAAGATCCAAACCACAATGTCAATGTGGCCGCCTGATTGCAGACATGTGCCATCGGACAAATGTGTGATTTAACCAATTTGGAATCTAAAGCCAACATGTTTCATGTGCGACTTAAGGTATTTCCTGCCTAGACACTTTTAAGTCAGGAAAACAATAATGAAGAGAATTATCAGAACAAAATACAGTTAATAAACCTAATAAGGATAGCAAAATACAGTTAATAAACCTAATAATGACAGCAAAACACAATATGTATCTACTCCAAATGCTGTTCCAGCAGCTTAATTGCTTACCTAAAAAGAGGAATAAGAACAAACATAATTTTTTTCTAACAATTGGCCATTCACGGTCAACTATCGAAAATTTGACCGGCCATTTTCATTGAGCGAGGAAACTGACACTGTAGGAAATGTGGGCAAAAGTAAAGGCTGGCCAAATTTAAAATGTGTAGCCTAGATTTGCATTCTCTAGCGCAGGGGTTCTCCAACTTTTGAAAGCTGGGCCCCCCTAAAGCTGGTAAGGGGTAGTTGGGGCCCCCCCACCACCCGCCGCCACCGCCTTCAACTACACCACCATACATAGAAAGATAGATAGCATATTGTTATTGATAGGTCTGGCATATCAAGGTTAGGTTATTGTTAGGTCAATACAAGCAATTATTATAACTATTTATTATTATTATTGTTATTATTTTCAATAGTAGCAGACCTATTAATAGGCGATGAATATTAGCAGCTATGTGAGCCTGCATGCTTTCTTATTATAATAATCGTCATTATTATCACCAACATTATTATTATATTTAATGATTATCGACCATTTATTATTTTTGTCATACTATTATCATAATCATAATAAAGTCATAATAATAATAAGTGTTATTATTGCCATCATCAGGATACTGTTATTATTATGGGCCTCTTGTGATCTTTACAAAACAAATCTTACAGGTCTGTAAATGTGAGACGGGAGCTTTCTTTGCCTGGCAAAGGTCTCAAATCTTGTGGCAATGTTTGACAAACATATCCTCAGGTCATCCTCGATCTCTGCGCTGTTGCGGTATTTAGTTTTGAGCGCAGTCAGTCTTGAAACGCACAAAATGTTGACGCGAAAAGAACAAGCATTTTTAAGGCAAGCTCGCAAAGCTGAGGGTATTCCGTTATCATTGCTACCCAGAATGTCGAAAGAGGGGAGGTGGTAAACAGATGATTAAGTCTACTGCCACTCTTCAGCTCAATAAGCAATATCTTGCATGTCTATTGACAGCTCGTCTGCTGAGCAGAGATATGGATCACAAACCAAGGCGAATGGACGGTAGTCCTCTTTGAAAATAGGCCCCAAACTGGTTTCTGATATTAGGCATGATACAGTGTCAATTGAAATAGGTATTGCGCCGAGTTTAGCAGCTGCACTCTGCTACCATTATTCTACACGTCTTCCCGGACCGGCAAAATCAGTGTTTTGGCTATTGTATGGGGTTTGCCAAGCTTAGCAATTCTACATACGGTGCCTCCAAAACTGCTTGGAGACAATGGTTCCTAACAAAACGAACTGTACACAATGTAGACAGGAACAGCACAAAATAGTGTTCAAGTGCTGGTGTTTTATTTGCTGCAACACGGTGGATGTTCAAAAAAATGTAAAGATAAGGTGTTAAGGAGAAAAGGGCTAGCTGCATTTGGAAGAAGTTAGTTAGATAGAGGGTTAGCTCTCGGGGCTACAAGCTTTTTAAAAAGACTGGAGAAAATGACTCCTTAGAATAGGCCACGAATAGACCTACTGCAAGTGCAGTAAGGCAGTGGTTCTCAACCGGGGGTCCGCGTACCCCTGGGGGTACGTGAAGGTAGTCCAGGGGGTACGTGAGATTTTTTAAAAGATATATTTAAAATAAGCCTCCATTCAAAAATCATTTAGAAATACTTATTATACGGCTCTTCAGAATGTTCCAAAATGTACGTTGATTTGTATGGGCCATTTGTGGGTTAAATGTCTGCGTTCGCAGGTTTGTAATTCCTTGAAATTCACTGCTGCGGAAAGTTTATCACCGCTGTCATTGGCAACAGGTTTTTTGCTTCTAATTCACATTGCATATCATTCCGCAAGTAGTCCGGTTAGTTAACCCTCTAGATCCCATAGCGGCCATCGACGGCCGTCTTGTATTCTCCCATAGCGGCCGTCGACGGCCATAACTTTTAAAGACACAGTGTTAATACTACAACATTAATATATGAAAAAATACCCCGCTAATGGATAGATTAACATCTTACTTTTATTTTGAAACCGGAAACTGGATATGCTGTCATTGGCTTTTTTGAAGTATTTGCTAATTTAACCTCGCTAGTCGCTAGTACTGACAGATCGCCTGAAGATTACAGTGTCTCTTGGAGTAAAGGCAAGAAATCAGAGACGTCTACATCTGTTCTCACTGGATGATACGGTATTTTTGTGCACCAATGACGACGACTAATCACGTTTGTATGACAGTAACGATCCTGTTTGAGAAGTCAAAAATAAAAAACCGTATTCAAATAGAAATATAAGTATCCTCCTGTTTATTTCTGACTAGCTAACTCGCCAGTAACGCCTTCGTATGGCAGTTACTGAGAAGTGTTGGTTTACAAATAGCACCAGTCTCATCGTATACATAGACAAAAGGCATAGCTAGATCAGTGATGTTTGAATAGATTGTAAACCCATGACACTTTTATTAGCTGAGATATGTAACATTTAATAATTGGTCTTTGAGGGACGTTCAGTAAAGCTCATTTTCACGTTACCTCACTTGTGGAAATGGCGGCCAATTCGTGACTTTCGCAATTTACGAATGAAGCTCCCGCGTCTGTGGGTGAGAGCTATTATTTGCACAAATAAACGACGTGGGTAATCGGTTGTGTTTTCTGGTTTTCAGAAGAAATGTCTTACAATTTGTATCGTCATCTCAATTTCCATGACCAGTTTGCCAGCTAACTTGCTAGCTATCTACATTGTCTGAGGTAACGTTAGTCTGAGGAGTTCGTCTGGAGTTGGTTGATAGCCAGCCTCATCACTTACTAAACTGATCAGATTTAGATAAATAACATGTATAATAAAAAAACGTCGTCTCTACTAGTATTTCAAATCCCTCCTTTGTTTTGAGCTGTAAGCTTATGGTAACAACAGTAGATACAATCAATAGCAAGGTCATCATTGAATATTGAAAACCTCATATTGAAATGGTATTCAGCAGATTATTCGACAGCCAACTAGTAATATGTTGTGATGTTGAATTTTAAGCTTGTACAGCTTTTATGCTGTAGAAAAGCTAATCACAATGAAATCAGGACCAGGGTATAGGACATCACTACTACAAAAATGTATAGTAGATGTGATATAGCTTGTCCGTATGTAGTACACACTCGGATATTGAGCTGATGTGGCATAAAACAATTGACATAAAAATGGATGAAACAATAATGACTTCCACTGTGATGGCTTACAATAATAGGATCGTTTTTTTTCTTTTATGTGTGACAGGATGTCAGTTGTTCCACCTCATCTGAAGGTAGAGAAGTGAGTGAGGGTGCTGTGGCAGCAAAGAGAAGTGAAGACATGGGGGGAGAGGAACAGCGGGAGGCCTGATGAGCCTAAGGAAGCTTCAGTAGGACATAGGCCTAGTAGGTTTCTCACTGACGGAATTGAAGATGAAAAGTTGTCAGCTTACAAGTGGTGGTGTTTGTATAGGTGGTCCGACATTACAGTGTATAGTCTATGGTAGTCTGACATTAGATCCATTACTACCCTCTATCCCGAACCAAGATCAACTGCCACGCCCCTCTATGCCTGTTTATACATTGAATGCTAAACAGTATCCTTTCAGGAAGTCACAGAGACACCAAATCTTAATACCCCATCTGACAGGTTTCTTAGGCATAAACTGTTTCCAAAGTAACATGCCGTCAAATTGAATCATGGCCTCACTGAAAGATTTTTACATGGTCAAAGAAGTTTAAGGACGTAGTTGCACAGCATTTTGCTGGTGGTGAACATTGACTGAGACAGGTATCCATGAATTTTGGAAGTGGTCATTGACTGCATTTTGTATCTAAGCAATGGAAAAGTATCCCATTTAGTTGGTCTACTGCTGGATGTGTTAAGTGTTTTGAGAAAGAGTACATGGTATTGAACCAAGTGTGAAAATGATTGGGAAAAAACTGTAATGGTCTCACTTTCTGAAGCTTGTCACCAGAGTCTGCTTTGAACAGGGTAGGTATCTGCATAACTCCTCATACTTATTTCATGGCATTGGTGTCTGCCACATAGGTCACTTGTAAGGCTGGATCAGATGAACAGTAGTCAAGAAAAGAGGGTATATGATGGATACCCATGAGGATGTTTATCCTCACAAACACCTTCACCTCCTCCACAAATGTATTGCACCAGGATGCTTTTGAAGAGGCATAGTGTTTTCCACCAAATTAGCAAAAATGTTGGTAATCTGTATGGTTAAGTAGTGTTAATATTTTAATATTTATTCATTTATTTACAAGATATATAACAAATACTAATTAAATACAGTAAGAATATATTAAATATAATAACTACATCTGCTGTACGGTTCAAAACTTATGAATTTGAACTTTAGGGTGTATGTAATGATTTGTATTTTAATATTTGTAGAAGTCACTAATACATATTTGATATCATATTAACAAAGAATTTATGCCCTTTCAAACAAAACAAACTTGTAATTTTTCTTTTGTTTTCTAACTGTAACTGTTTGTCTACAGAATAACAAAAAATGAATGAATTCTCTGTTTTTCGTGGGGTTTTGCTGGAGTGTTCTAGAATTCTATTGGGGTATAGAGGGTTAACGTAACGGAAGGTCATTGAAACTTGAAGTCAGAAGGTGGATTGCTCAGCATCAAGTAACTGTATAATAAGCAGATATATTCAGCAAACTGAACAAACTGAATGTGTCTGCAGGGAAAGGACACCAGCATTTTAAACCTGTATGACAAGGTGGGAGGCTTCCCGAAGAAAGCAGAGCTGTGGAGAAGAGCCTCTGCACAGGGGGATTTCACCTGCTTTCCTCAGATGGATGATTTTCTCTCTAGTGAGGATGTGGACAGAGCTCCAGTCCAGTTGGTCATCGTGGGACATTAGACCAATTTGATTCAAAATTTTAAATTTTAAATTTCCTACTTTCCTGACATGGAGGAGAAATCTACACAGCTGGATTGGGTGAAAAACCCATTTCTCTTGTCCGAAGCATGTGGAAGCTCTGTCACTAATCAGGAAACACTCATGGAAGTGTCATCTGACCGTGGGCTCCAGATGAAGTTTGCCACATCCACACTCACACAGTTTTGGATGTGTGTGAAGCAGGAGCACCCTGACCTGGGAGAGAAAGCTTTGGAGCAGCTACTACCCTATGCCTCCACATATTTATGTGAGGCCTCCTTCTCTGCAATGACTGTGATCAAAACAAAGCAGAGAAACAGACTGTGCCTGGAGAAGAGCTTGATCACAGCAGTTGCCTCCTTGCCACCAAGACTGACAAAGATTTTCAGCGACGCACAAGCACAAGTTTCTTACTAAAATGTAATTGCAAACGCACTCAGTTCAATGCAACAATATTCAATGTTCAATCTTCAGTGCTGACAGTTTAATAAATCAGACAATGATGGCATTTCGCTGTGTATAACATATTTTTTTCAATCAAAAATGCTTTGCGCTGATTAGGGGGTACTTCACACCTTTCTCATCAATATGTATAGTGGTCTAAGTGAAGAAAAGTGTCACTTTCTAAATGACTTATAAGTAGTAAAGAAACCACACACACTTTTTTAATGCTAAACTCACCTTTTTGGAGCAAACACCTTTGTTTACAAGGTGCAGAGTAAAAATGAAAACTTCCAAAATGTTTACAATGTGTTTTTTGTACAAAGTCTGAGCACCTCTAAAACTAGATATCATTTTAGTGTCTTTATATTTCATTTTAAGGCGAGACATGGCAGGTGAATAGGGTAAAATTTTTAAATACAAGGGATCACCATGAAACTTTACCAGTTGATTACATACATCATTATAAGAAAAAAATGTATTATAAGTTTTTTAATTTTGCATATTTAATTATGCTAATTAGGCTGGAAGTCATTAAATATGCACGTTTTTGCATATATTTCCGGTACATGAATCTTAAACTGTGATAAAGCCAGGACCAAAATTCTTTTTTTATTTTGTTTATATATCAAATGACAAAAAATCCTCATCCTTTTAGGATATCTGCTTTTATGACCTGGGAAATCAAAATATACTATCCATGGCCTTAAAAACCCTATTTTCGGCATGATTTCCAGGTAAAATGACCCATAAATCTGGCCAGGAACAATTTATAAATAAATCCGTCTGTAGATGTCTTCATAACAATGCTATGTGTGAAACTGGGAAGTGTGGTGTACCTAGGTTCTACATAGGCTGAGAAATGTGTACCTAAAAATGAAAAAAACACTCATTTTGAGAAAACCGCATTTAAAGACAACACGTGACGCACTGAGCGAATCACGTTAGCAGGAAAGCGCCGTCAGCCAATGAATCCCTTCAGAAAGTCAGGATTGGTTGCTGAAAAGAAAGGAAATGCCCACATTTGGATTACACAGCCTTCTTATCGAGGCTCAGAGCTTTAAAATCATTGCAGACATGACAGATGTCGTGTAAAAAGACGAAACGCTGAACGCGGTTCAAGGGAGAATTCTTGGTTAATTTAGGAGAAAATGGATGCCGCAGCTGAACTAAATGCAGTGAAACAGACACATAAATGTGTAATTTTGACGTTTTCTTTATGGTAGTATGAAAGATAACAAGTTAAAGAGGCAAACTAGCCCAAAATCTCGAATTTGACCAGGGCATGAAAAAATCGATATTTCACCTGCCGTGTCTCGCCTTAATACAAAACTTAGTTTTACTACATTCCTTTTAGTCACATTGTATTATTGCTGAGTTGTTCTAGAATATAATCATAAATGCCACTTTTGCCTCATGCTTTTTAGTTAGATGGAATATACAAAAATATCAGGCATGGCAAACTACCTAACAGAGTCAAAAAAAGCCCTTGGGGTTGGAAGTGTTAAACTAACATTACACTGAGAACCATAACTAACAGCAATTTACCATTCGCGAAACTCCTCCCTAGAACAGCCCTCGTCCAATCCTACGTTAGCAACCGCTACTAAGAGAAGACGTCTGGGCAGCATGGTAAAACAGTGTTCCTACGGGACTTTAAGATCTGACAGAAGGTACTCTGAGATTAGAGGGACATATCAGTTTTTTTCCGCATTTTCAAAGCACAAAACACAGGAGGAAAGGTGCCGGCTGTCGATTAAACAGTGTGAGAGACCCCACTCCCAACTTAGTATATCAAAGATCAACAAACACACATATGTCTGCTCCAAAGTTAATGAAGCTGCTTGCAGCTAGCTATCTAGCAAACTTTGCTATCTAGCTTACTATCTAGTTGAGAACATCCCGGAACAGTTATGGTTCATGTAAATTAGAATTATTACTGTGACGGTCGTGGTGCGACCGCACATTAACTGCACACTTCTGCCCCATATTTGCAACCACAAGCGCACCCAACAGACAAGGTTTGCACACAGACGCACACACAAACACTCACACCATTGATTACAATTGGATCCACCTCATGAAAACGGCTATCTGCCTAGACTGGCAGGAGGGGAACTTAAAATGGTCTGGGCCAGAACACCTGGACAAGGTGGTTGGTTTGACATACCTTTTGAGACATTATTTATTACATTGTGAATTATTTTGTTTATGATTGTGGGGAAATTTTATGTTCATGTCTCTGTCTTGTTATTGGGTATTGTTTAGTTTTTGGTGTGTAGAAATGGTGCTGGCCGCCACATGTATATATGTTCCTTGGTTTGTCTTGTTGGGGAGTCAAGTCTTGTCAGGTATGTGCCGGTATGTTGGCCTTTGTTTTGACTGCTGATTTTTGTCCTCTGCATCATTTAGAGGCTAAACAGGTATTTTTAATATAGCTTTTCTACTGCTGCATGATGTCCTCTACCCCATTTAGAGGCTAAGCAGGTGATCTTCAAAGAGACTGTTGCTTTTTGTCCTCTGCCCTTTGAGAGGCTTAGCAGTTCTCCAGTATAATTCGTTGCTTATCTTAATGTTTTGGATACATCCTTCCACTGCATTTTGCAGTCTCTTTTGCCTCGATTTGGAGGATATCGCGGAGATATTATTCCAACAAGAATCACTGACACTGACAGATATAGTGCGTGTCCCCGTCCTCGCAATGCTTATGGCTTGACAGTCCTGGGAGGTGTGTCTGACGTAGCAACAGTAACTAAGTGGACAGGTCCCTGGCGAACTGAACTTTTGCTGTCAAATCGTGACAAAAGTAAAACTATGTCTGTCAAAAAAGAGAAAAGTGGACACAGAGTGCAGAATTTTCAAAGAAAAATGGACCACATCCTATTTTTTTACAGTGGTAACTGGAAAGCCTGTGTGTTTGTTGTGTTCTCAGCAAGCTTCTGTGCTAAAGGAATACAATATTAAACGCCACTATGAGACTCACCATGGCGAAAAATACAACCGCTTTCAAGGACAAGTAAGAAAAGAAAAGATGAATGACCTGCTAGCAAATCTAAAGAAACAGCAGTCCGTTTTTACCCGGATCTGAGATTAGTGATGGAGTAGTGAAAGCAAGCTACCTTATTGCTAATGAAATAGCATCAGCCTCCAAGCCATACTGTGAGGGTGAGTTTGTTCAAATATGTATGCTGAAGGCTGCAGAAATTGTGATCTTAAAGCAAATTTGGATAGCCAAAAGAGGCAAAAAGTCAGGTCATTTGTGGCATTTTCAGTTGCAATCGAGAGAGCACTGACATTACAGATGTTGCTCAACTGGCTATTCATTCGTGGTGTTGATGAGACTTTGGCAGTCACCGAGGAGTTCCTTGAGTTGGTACCTATGACAGACACCACTACAGCGAATTACATTTTTAGCGCTCTCGTTGAAGGGCTGGACTGGGCTGGAGTGGATTGGGCCCGTGCTGTCAGTGTGGCTACAGACGGCGCACCATCAATGGGCGGGAGAAAAACAGGCGTTGTGACAAAATTCAGGGAGAAAGTACAAGCTGCAAATGGAGGACAAAGTTTTTGGACATTTCATTGTATTTTGCACCAGGAGGCATTGTGTAGGGCCAATAGTTTTCCGCGAAAACGGAAAACGGACGGAATACGCGGAATGGACCATCTGACACGGAATGGACCATTGTAAACGGAATTGCAACTTTTCAAACAGAAACATAATTTTGTGCATCAAAATCGCCCAAAACCCCCTGTATTTTACCCTGTAAGACTGCATTTCTTTCAAATAAACATAACACAATCGCAACAATGAACAAACATTAACAAAAGAACAAAAGCAGTCAGAAAATGACACGTCTGCGCTGAACTCTGCTCCGGCCACGCCCCCCTTTTCAACGGTAGTCACGTTCATTTGCTCATCTTCCCAATCGCATTAAAAACAAAAAATGTTAAGTCTTCTGTTCTGTTGATGGCCGGCAAACAACAATCTAAGAAGGGCACCATGCAGTCTTCTTTATGGGGACTAATTAGCACTGCACTGAATTACATTAACATGAGTTATTGCTACACAATAAGAATTACACAACTAATATTACTAGATACATATAATAGTGGACTCTACACTAGGCAACATGGATCTCATTCATATCTCATCCAGTCGAAATCTTAACAGGATTGAACCCATCTTTATTACAGCGTATCAACATAACAGAACATAGCTAAATCTCCGCTTAGCATGCTAATCACTACTAACTAATAGCACTAGCAGGTAGCCCAAAAATTGGTATTTAATACACTATCTATCACAGTAGCAACTTCATGAAAACCCTTACTTTCATTAGGTATACACAATGCATCACATACAGGTCGAACAATGATGATTTAAGCATTGGAAATGTATGGACAGTATGGTCAACTACTTGGCGACAAACTGAACTCGTCACTAACTTAACTGAGGGAGCTGCTGCACGCACGCAGACAGCGTTGCTAGGCAACATCACTATCAACAGAGTTTTTCATACAGTTAACGTGCAGAAAGCCATTTTACGGCTGTTTTTTTTTTTTACGCGGAAACACGGAATCATCAAAAACGTGACACGGAATTTGCTTTTTTTTGACGCGGAAAACTATTGCCCTAATTGTGTTGCAAGTCGTTAAAAATGGATCACGTCATGAAAGTGGTTGTCCAAACTGTTAACTTCATTCGAGCGAAAGGGCTGAATCACCGTCAGTTTGACAGCATCCTCAGTGATAAAGAAATCACCTGTGGCCTACCATAATACACTGAAGTAAGGTGGTTAAGCCGAGGTGCCATGCTAAAGTGGGTTTTTGATCTGCGAGAGGAAATTGGACAGTTCATGGAGAAAAAGGGCAAACCAGTGCATGAATTAAAAAAAAACTGAATGGGTGCAGGATCTTGCATTTATGGTTGATATTAGAGAGCATTTAAATATCCTGAACAAGATGCTGCAAGGCCGTAAGAAAGTTGTCACAGAATATTATGACAGCATACGCTCATTTAAGTTGAAGCTGACTTTGTGGGAGACTCAGCTGTCAAGTGGTGCCGCTACTCATTTCCCTCATTTAAAACATTTGCAAATGCTAACTGCTGACATGAGTCGCTACAAAGTAAAAATTTCAGAATTGCTGCGAGAGTTTGAGCAGCGGTTTCAGGTCTTTGGTGAGCTTGAGAACAAGTTTGCAGTTTTTCGCTCGCCATTTAAGGCTGCGGATCTGCCCGTCGATATGCAGCTTGAAATGATCGATTTACAATGTGATCAGAATTTAAAGGACAAATGCGTCTTCGGACTTGAATACATTTTATCAGTATATTTTGCCAGGATACCCCAAATTGACAGCCCTGGCAGCACACGTTTTGAGCATGTTTGGGACCACCTACCTGTGTGAACAAGTGTTCTCTGTAATGAACAACACAAAAACCAAGCTTCGCTCAAGACTCACACACAAGCACTTGAATGACAATTTTAAATTGGCTGCTACTCAGGATTTTAAGCCTGATATTGATGCACTTGTGAGGGCTAAAAGATGCCAAGTTTCAGGAGAAAAATGATCGTCAGTTGACCTGCTTTATGTAAAATAAGATTTCAGACACTTTTTCACCTGTTCATCTGAAGTTGCCTAATGCACATGTAAATAATAAACTGAAGCACAGTGTTGATGAAATTGCACTTGTTTTCTTAATTAATGTCAAGGGTTGTGAATCAGAATGTCTCTTAAGAATATGTAAGTTTATGAGTACAAACGTTTTGTCACTTTTTTCTAATTCACATTAGAATAAGTATGAGCTATAAAAAAATGAACAATTTATAACCAAATATTGAGGTTTTTATTACTCAAAGCAATGCTGTTGAAAAACATTCAACAAACTTCTGAAAAAGTAGGCTTGAACATAGCCTAAAAATATGAGGGAAACAACACATAAATAACCAAATAACTTAAATAACTTAAACTATGAT
Organism: Sprattus sprattus; assembly: GCF_963457725.1. Classification (NCBI taxonomy): domain Eukaryota; kingdom Metazoa; phylum Chordata; class Actinopteri; order Clupeiformes; family Clupeidae; genus Sprattus; species Sprattus sprattus. Next base: position 30,191,583 of record NC_137914.1, read on the forward strand.
GGCAATGTATGGCCAAATGTGACAGACCCTAACTGCCACGTATTTTATGAACAGGGCCCAGGCTAATCAAATGAATGAATATCGAGGAGGCAAGAGTTTAGCAAAATAAAACGTTTTATTTCTGTAGTTTAATAAATATCTGGTCACTGGTATTTAATGACATGACAAAAACAGTTCTCACACACGCACCCCCTCATACACTGCCATCATAGTTACCCACGATTACCCGCGATATACAGGCTACTGGCAACAGTAACACACCCACCAAAAAGAGCTATAAGATCTGGAATAACCCAACTCACGCACACGAACCAGAGCAATCAAACGTGTTACAATGTTTCAGAACACTACACACATTAGTGAATAGCCGCCACACTACTACACCACGTATTATGGTATGCACTTCCACACAATGCGCACACTTGGGAACCACTACAAACTGAACGTAAGGGTTACACAGTAACCCTGTACTTCAAAAGATGGCCGTTAAGTAACGAAAGCACACACACACATTCATACAAACAAAATACAGAAAGAGCCAAAGAAAGTAACATAAAGTACTGGTGGCTCTCTCACAGCCTATTAACTCAAAACAATTTAAGTACGGGAAAACAGTGGTCAAAACACGACGCAGTGTACGTCTTTCTTCTGAGGGAGCGTTAGACCACCCGCAACCAAAACTCCGGAGAGGGAGAGGGAGAGACAGCTACGGAGCAATTAACGCACACACTTCTATTCTCCGTGCAGAGCAGTCCTCCAGCGACAAACAATCCGGCAACCACGCGCCAACAATTCAAATGGCCGATTCAAATGTCATCTGAGGTAGCCATTGCGCACAGCACATGTGTAGGCTTAATAGCAAACCAAACTTTTTGTATCACGTGACCGCTGAGGGCATGTCGCGGTTCTGCCTCCTCGCATCGCGATGCAGGTTCGTGGCCCAGAGTGTCACGATTTCTCGGTTCGATCCAATATCGTTACAGCCCTAGTTATTATGCTATGATTTTACTGGTCCGTCACACTTCAAAGTGGGCAGTATGTGGCCCCTTAACCATTGGCGTTGGCAGACCCTTTTCACCGGGGCACATGCCCCGTTGTAACAAATCTCGGCTAGACGCTCGAGTTTCGTCAACAAAAATCAGGGTTCGTAAAAGCCACGCAAAACAGAAAATAACGTGAATGTTCTATTTATTTAAAGTGTCTTGTGAGTGATTAGGGGATAGGGAATAACAACAAATACTCAAGAGTCCACAGGCCACAGAGTTAATATCTAGTCCACATGAGAAAGCAAGGTGCGCAAAAATAAACGCGTCAGTTTATCCACACAAAATAATATAAGGGAACAATGCTCCACGAGCTCCGACGTGCATTCACTGTCCCTGTCAAAAGTATATTCCACGGCAATTGTCCAAGAAGCAAAAAGATAATCCTTCCTTAAAAAATGCCACCAGTGCAAAATAAGGAAAAAAGGGATCGCTCTCACCTCCTTAGAGTGCTCGTCGTATACAATCCTTAAATAGGGCGGGCTGTATAAGGCTTAATCCGTTTAAGATTGTCACTGCAATATATATTCCGGTCTCTGCGGTAGTTCACGAGGACATCGGGAAGGTTTCGCCATTGGAAGCAACTACCTCCATTCATCCCCTCTCTCGGGTTTCCGCGTTCCCATTTAAAAAGAAAACATGTGATCGCGCATAGCGCAGCAATAGGACAGACAGGGAAAGGGAGTGAGTGAGAAGGTGAGTGACGTGAGAAAAACCTATCCTCTGCCCTAGCCTTCCTTGCTCTACAATCTGCTACTCTCATAGGGAAACAATCGAACACATTAATAGAGATCTTATATTATGATTACAATCATTGAAAAGCAGAGCCATATTTATGTGGCTGATGTCACACCGTTGTGGATCTGCGGTGCCTGGGTATGCCTGGGGCACTGATTTTTTAATTTATTTATTTATACCTTTAATTTTTTTTTAATTTAAGTCTGACTCATCTGGCAATCTACAGAATGCATGCTTGCACTTTTTTTTCTTAAAATAGGCCTATAGACTACCACTTTCGTTAGAATTTAAGTCCGACATACGGACAGAGTAATTAGAATCCACTTGCGGCCACTCGGAGCATGTTGCAGCCGGAGAGTTGCCTGTAACACAGAGCCAGGAGTTCGTCATGTCTTAGGCTATCTACACGGTACTAGTCCTCCTAGTAAAGACACACTAAAACATTGATTGTACAAAATTTGACACCCTGAAGAAATTTACTATTACGTCAATAGAATGAATGGTGCCCCCCTCATTGGCCGGCCGCTGCAATGAAATGTACGTGACGAATGCACACACTGAGGAGAGAATCATTCTCCTTGATATCGACTTTTTGAACCTGTCCAGCACAGCGTCAGCGACCATTCACACCGGCCGGCGTGAAGTGAATTAAACAGTAAGCGTTACATTTTTATCCTCTGGAAGCATAGAATGTCTAACAAATGTGTATGCCTTTCATCAAATAAGGTGAAGGGGCGTCTCTGAAGTGGTGTTATTAGCTAATGTGGTCACGTCTGTCGTTATGCTATAGTAGCCAGACAGTTCGGTAATATATTAAACTGTAGCGATAACTGTTTAAGCTGGACCTGTTGATCGGAGAAAGATCACAAATGTCGGGTTCACACTACATGCCATCTTATGGTGTTTCTCGATTCTTTACGTTCGTGTTTTCAGGGGGTGATGATCCCGTGATGGGGAATCCAAGTTGTCTTGTCAGCTTAGTTAGCTAGCTATCGGCATACTGTATAAGACATCTTCTCAAGTTGCCTGGAACCAATGGCACCGATGTTATACTAGCGCAATTTATAACAGAAAACAACACTCGGAGGTGGAAGCTGTTTTGTACGCTGTTACTTTTAAAAAAAGCCCAGTGCATGCTTAAATAAGCAGGCTGGCTTAAGCAGCTCAAGCACACGTTGGTCTCAAAGTTGAAAATGAATGATTCTGAAATTATTCTCATTCTGGTGTTTTCTGCTCGAGTAGGCCTACAGACAAAAGCACAGACATTAAGGGGGCATGATGACATACAGGTGGTTACTTTCAAGACAGTAGAAAGATAATGTAGAAAAAAAAACAATTGATAGGTATCATTCATAGCATGCATATAGACGAATGTCCTGTTTTTACTATTCGTTTTTTTGGTGTGTCAGGTATGTAGAGAGTTATGGAAGAAGTATGTTGTACTATGTAGGCTATGTTATTTTATGATCTTTTGCTGGCATTGAATTATTTGTTATCTCAGTGACCGGAACTAGATAACAGCCTACTGTATAGTTATGATTTTGATCTCAATTCAACTCAAACAACATTGTTCTTGTAAATGGACATCAGAAAGTTATTCGCTCGGAGCAGGGATAAAGCAGCAAGGAGAAATGAGAGAGGTACGCTAGGTAACAAGGCAATGCAAACCACTTTTAGGTAACAACCCAGTTGAGTTGACAACTGGTCATTAGCCCAAGCCTAACAGTTACATATCTGTCCAGACAAAGAGGAGCAGCAGAGTGCCGGAGGAGGTGACGGAGGAGTTGAAGGAAAAGGTGAAGGAGAGAGGGATGTTGATGAGCACGAGCAGAGGTGATATGACTATTACTTTCATATTAATTAGGAATAACTGCAAACAGGTTATACACAAGTAACTTTACATATGCATATATAAAAATGTAGATAGTGAAAATGCAGACAGGAGACTGTAATATGTTCTTGTTGCTTCAAGACTCAGTGCAGCAGAGTGCAGAGGAGGAGAGGAGCAGATTGAAGGGATGCAGGTAGAGTTGGCATTGAGAGATGACACTGACAGGTGAGACTCAGCTTAGATTTGATTCATTTTATCTGAACTTTTTATGGTTATCTGAGGTAACCATTGATCATATGATTTTTTGTATGTTGCACCAGACAGGAGAATCAGAGGGCAGAAGAGAATGAGCTGGTTGAGGCAGGGGAAATGCAGAGAAGGAAGGACAACAGGAGACAGACAGGCCAGAGATATCACACCCCAGATATGAGACTGAGAAAACAGTTGCCACAGTGGCAGAGAACATTAGACTGGGGGCAAGAGAAAAAAGCAGTGTCCACAATGTTGAGGGACATACAAGTGATCTTGGGGGAAAGGAGTCTGGCCCAAACCAAGTTAAGTTGTCAAAATATCCCCAGCACAACTTTGGTGCCAAGAATCGATCCTTTAACGCCAACTGGTTTGAAAGCTTTACATGGCTGGAATATTCCAAGTCTAAAGATGCAGCCTTTTGTTTTCCCTGTAGAATATTTGGGAAACATTTGAAGAATGACACCTTTGTAAACACTGGCTTTCAAAATTGGAAAAAAGCTCTGGATGTCTATAGAGAGCATGAGAAATCACCAGCCCATAAGGCAAGCATGGAGTCTTGGTGTAGTTATAAAGCCAGTGCGGCTCATGGCAGTGTTGTCGAGCAGTTGGATTCTGCAAGTGAGCGTGAAATCAAAGAGAGACGCGAGTACCTCAGCCGGGTTGTGGCTGTTACCAAGTTTTTGGGTAAACAAAATATCCCATTCCGTGGCCATGATGAGGGCATGTCCAGCGACAACCAGGGAAACTTTCTGGAGTGTATGAACCTCTTGAAAGAGTTTGATCCTTTTCTTCAGGCATATTCACCACCATCTCACAGTACATACTTATCACCTTCATCCCAAAAGGAGGTCATTCAATGCTGTGCCCAAGAGATAGTAAAAGCTATCAGTCAAGAAATAAAGGAGGCTGGAATGTTTTCAGTAATGGCAGATGAAGCGAGAGATGGCACCACTGAGCAGCTAGCTGTGTGTGTTCGTTATGTTGCTGGGGGGAGTGTGAAAGAGCATTTGCTAGCCATGACAGATTTGAAAGGGTTTGACGCAGAGTCCATTACCACTGCAATTGAAGATCAGCTAAGATTTAATGGCATAGATCATGTGAAGGTGGTTGCACAGGCTTATGATGGCGCCTCAGTCATGAGTGGGACTGTTGGAGGGGTAAAAGCTAAGTTCACAGAGAACCATCCCATGGCCATTTATGTGCATTGCTATGCACATCAATTGAATTTAGTGCTGTGTTGCACATGTCAAGCCATACCAGAGGCCAGGAATTTATTTGACCTCCTGCAGAATGTGTATACATTCTTTTCAGGCTCCCTTGTTAACCACGACAAGTTTAAGGAGACCCAGAAACAGCTTGGCTTACAGCCTTCTGAGCTGGTACAGCGGTCCAAGACCCGATGGTCGTGCCAGCTGAGGTCAATCAACGCTATGATAGAGAATTTCCCCGCAGTTCTCACGTGCCTGTCCAACATCAGCAACCCCACGGCTGTGGGTTTGCATGCCAACCTTGCCAGGTTCACCACAATTTATCTGTTGATGGTCTTCAAGACTTTTTTGTCTGTGACAGAAAGTCTTCACAAATACCTGCAAAGTGAAACTGTGGACCTGGCAAAAGCAGAGGAGTTTAAATGCGCTGTGTGTGCCACTCTAAAAGAAATGCGCACTGACCCCAAAGCTACGGAGGTATATGACCGTGCAAAGGCCTTGTGCGAAACGCACCAAATCCCTGAGTCATGTGTTCCAAGACAAAGGCAAAAGCAAAGACGCCTGGAGGAGTACATGGAAAACCCCTTTGCTTAATATGCAGACGTCACGGTCGCATTTTAAAGCCTTGAACTTGGATGCTAACATAGCCCAGGAGTTCCTAAAAGCAGAGCTGGGCAAGCACAAGGTACATTCTTTGATACATCAGTCAGAGACACAGACTCGGCTAAGTACTCTGAAACGGTCACGTTGGCATCGTATCAGGTGTCATGGAATATTGCTCGATCAAAAAAGTAATATAGTGAGGGAGAGTTTGAAAATTGAACAGAGGATATCTGACATTAACTATAATGAGCACCTTTATACCATTATAGTCTTCAATATGTTTATTTTTGTGCAATATTTTAAATCTACATTTGTTAATTTCTCTTCCTAAAACAAAGGGAAGCAACTGCTGATACCAAGCTCTTCTCCAGGCACAGTTTGTTTCTCTGCTTTGTTTTGATCAGTCATTGCAGAGAAGGAGGCCTCACATTAATATGTGGAGGCAAAGTGTAGTAGCTGTTCCTAAGCTTTCTCTCCCGGGTCAGGGTGCTCTTGCTTCACACAAATCCCAAACAAAATCTCAGCAGATGTCTTCAATATGTTTATATTTATGCCATATTTTAAATCTCAATTTGTTAATTTATCTTCCTAAAACCCACTAGAGGACACTATTTAAAAGGTTATTTCAAAAAAAAATCTTATGGGGGAGCATGCCCCCAGACCCCCCTAGTTTTGCTGGGTCACAGGAAAAATAATAGGTTTTATGTAGGGGCTTATCCCCCCCCCAAAGGTTGGAAGCTCCTGCGAAATCAATTAGGCCGAAAAAACATCCCCCCCACCCAAAGTGGTAAACCGGTAAACATGCGCCCACCGCGCTTCCCCCACCACCCCCGGACATGTTCGCGCCACGCACCCCCTCCCCCATAGTCTCCAAAATTTCTGTGGGAAACACTGCACAGGTCATTAAAATATGTCTGACCATTCCTGTGTCCAGCTGCAGTTGTGAAAGGACATTCACACTTGGTTGAGGAGCACAATGGGGCAAGACAGGCTTCATCATCTTGCCATCATGTCGGTTGAGCGAGGAGAACTCTCCAAATTAAGCCAGTCACAATTGATCGACAGCTTCGCAAAAATGAAGCAGAGGCGCTACCGTTTACTGTTAAAAAAAATGAACAGCTCCCCTATCTTTCTGGCCATGATATACACACCTCATAGGATCATCACCATCACACCATCATAGGATGGTCTGAAATAGAAATGATAAACACAGACATGTATGTATGTATGTATGTATGTATGTAGGTGTTTTTTTGTTTTTCCTTTTACAGTTGCACATTTCAAGTTTTCAGTTTTCAAGTTCATGTTTGCTGACAGATATTTAATGAAGATACGCTTTATGATAATAAATAAGTGCTATAAAATATTTGCTTGCGTGCTTGCATTAATTATCTGTGCCCATGCTTTTTTTTAAATAAATAATTGCCCAAAATGTTTTTAACTCGCGTGCTCGCATTTTTTTTTGGTGCCCTATTGTGCCCCTGTATGGTATTGGGTGAGCAGGGCCGTAGCCACCATTGAGGACACCGAGGTCATGTCCTCGGTCATTTTTTCCTTAAGTTTCGTTTCATTTTAATTTTCCCCCTTATACTTCAGCAAGTAAAAATGTTAACATAAAGCAGGAAAACCATAAAGCCCAACTGATCATGTCGTGCCTCTGCTTAGGCCAGCAGTAGGTTACTGTTGTCATGGACACGAATATAATTACTCCTTCAAAGTTCGTTGCGTGAGAAATGCAAGGGTATCGATACGCTGACAGTAAGCCTTGTTCCATTACGCCCGGCTCGAAAAACAAGAACTGTAAGTTTTATCATACTGTTATACACCACGTGTAAGTCACCTAAGATAAATATCTACGAACTAGTGTTAGTTGTAATAGGTTACGTTCGTGAGATAATATGAAAATGATTCTTTCATAATTCCGTATTGTAACAGTAACGCTTGTTAGCCAAATGTACGGCAATACTGCTGTAATCTGTAGACTACTTGCTCTGGTTCTCGATGTCATGATAACTTGTTCTGTTTTGTATAGCTTCTAAGTATTTTCTGTTTATTTTCCGAAGATATAACACGTAACGAGAATAGAACAGCAAAGATGCAACGTGGTGGCAAGAGGCTGCATCAGTCAAAGTTCTAGTTTGCAAGAAAGACAGAGGATGATGACCAGGCAAAGAAGAGGAAAGGTAAAAATTGGCAGTCGCAGTATGAATTATCCATCAATAATATTGTTTGGATGGACAAGCAGTAATGTCACTATCTAAATATGGCATTAACATATTAGGTCAAATTATAGTAGCCTAATTATGACTCAGTAGTATAGTACTTAGACCTTTCATTTTAAAATCCAACAGAGGATGAGACAGGAGAGAGAGATGAAGAGGTTGATACAGGAGGAGAGGAGAGAGAAAGAGCAGGAGAAGGAACCAGTGAAATGCATACAGAGTCAGCAAGCTCATTATCAGCCCATGACCCAGCTACATATAAAGGCCAGAGTCACTACTCTGATGAGGAAAAATTATTGGTGCAATGTACTCCATTGCTATATTGTTCTATTCTCACCAGAAGTCACAATTTAAAGGGTTATTTTTCTTCAGGGGGTGCATGCACCCAGACCCCCTATTGTTGCTAGGTTACTAACTCAGAGTGGAGTTAGTAAGTAAGTAAGTAAGTAGGTTTCATTTATAGAGCACATTTACACACAGCATACACTGACCAAAGTGCTGTACTGTGTAAAATTAAAATAATAATAATAATTTTAAAAAAGTGAATATAATACAACAATACAAAAAGGGGAACATTCATTATCAGGGCACACCACATAGACATGAACAGGAGGTAAAAGGTCAAGGGGCAAGGAAGGCCAGGGAGTAGAGGTGAGTTTTTAGTCTAGATTTGAAGGCAGACATGGAGGGGGTGGGTCTAATGTCCGGGGGGAGCTGGTTCCACAGATGTGGAGCAGTGACGGCAAAGAGTCGTTACAAAAAAATATAGGGGAAACCCTTGACCTCGGTATTTCAAAAATCCTGGCTACGGCCCTGTGGGTGAGCTGACGCCCCTGCCCTTAACTGAAATGAGTTTGACACCCCTGGCTCAGAGCATATGAGAGTTGCCTGGATCTTCTCTCAGATTACTCAAGTATTTACCTTTTTCACCCCTCCGAGCGTCAGGTCCCGGGACCGCATCGATGGCAGACGACCAGGGGAGAGAGACGCAGGCAACCTTCGCCCCCTTGGAACACCCCTTCCAGCCCCATCTACAGTCTGCGTCTTAGAATCTCCGGCATTGGGTGCAGCCATCCTCTCTCTCAGTTGTGCCCAGGAACAGGCTATGAAGTGACAATATGTATGTATTAACACCTGAATGAAATTGATAACTATTAGAGCTTTACGTTAATCCAAAATGAGATAGCTCTCCTATATCTAAAGATCAACGTTCTGAAATTGATTACACAGCCTGCACAATCCCATGGAAAATAAGATAACCTACTTGTGGATGTATCTTACTAACTAAATATAACTACCTGCGTAATAACGGGGCCATCTGAACTTGCATCTCAGTAGCGCTAGATACATAAATTAGTGATAGGAAATGTAGCAAAGTTAGCTAGCAAAATAGCTATAAGTTCCGTTAAGTTCACTTGTGATAGCTAATTTAGCGTAACTATGTCGAATATCGGCGGCTTTGTTAAGAAATCGCTATACTATGTCTATTTATAGATTAACGTTAGGTATAAACTTACCCAAACCAACGGTTTTCGAGAGAGATTTTTGTCCTTTTCAACTTGTAAGACTCGTTTAAAACCGCAAGAAACCGTATTTCTAAATATCTATGTTAATGTTTACGGCAGGGGCGGATCTAGCCCCATTTTGGGGGGGGCTGGAGCCCCCCCAAAAGTTTCATTAGCCCCCCCAAACAAAAATGGTTTAATTTTTTGTATTCTGAGATCGTCAAACTCACACCTATCAACCGATTTTGTGAACGTATTAAGTTTCATTTTTAGGGTTAGAAATAAAATAGTCTCGAGTTGCACAGGACTCCTGCCTGTTTGAGACTGTTGTGTGGCAAGCGCACAGCTCTGTTTGGTCGTGCGTGCCTGCGTGCGTGAGTGAGTGAGACAGAGCGTGCAGACAGACGGTGACAACGTCAAATAAACAGACTGGAAGCGACTGTCCGACTCAAGCCGGAAAAAAGCTGTGAAAGTTGCCATAATCAGCTGCTCGATACAAAGGTATATATAGCGCATTACGTTTAAAATGGTAAACTAAACGAAATGGTTAAATCATCGCGGATTTATTATAGATGTCGTGGCTCTTTTGATCATGCCAGTGATCATCATTGATCCTGTGGGTATGCTAGCCTACTCAGTAGCTCAGCCAGATATAACTAGCTAGTGAATTCCAGCCTACAACGTTAACCGTTGATGCCGCCCCATGTTAATAGTTTGAATTATACTGAGGATTGGAAGGAGAAAGCGCCGGAGAAAAGTACTCGCACTGCCTTTATCACAAGGTACGTTTCATCGTAAATACACACACCCAACAAGGCCCGCCCATTACAGCTGCCCCATCGTAAGTCTGAGCTACACATTTCAGGTCCTCAATACCATGAGCAACTAATTGATCCTCAATTACCGTGCTAATTAAGACAGCATCAAAGTGAGTCAGTTCTGTGAAGGGATAGCAGCCTTTCCCTAACAGCATCCTGTGAAAGGGCCAGCAGTGCAGTCTTTCCATTTCTGGCCTCATTAGCCATAAAGGCGTACATCTTTGACTCCCTCATCTCTCTTACAACAGCTGCTGTTATTTTAAAATGTTTTCTCTAAAAAGTGTATCTTTCTATACATAACTAAATAAAATTCCAGTATCAACATTGTATTAATTGGCTTTCATTAATTCACCTGGGGTAGATATGCATGTTTTAGGATCTTTATCTTAGAACACATAACCGAACAATGTTAATAGCTGGGACACAATGTCACATTTAATTTGATTGTCTTCTGTGAAACAGGCAACTAATCTGTCTCTTTTCATTAAATGATTATGCTACAGTATAATAAGCACCTCTCAGCAGATGTCTTCAATATGTTGTTGTGCCATATTTTAAATCTAAATGTGTTAATTTCTCACCTAAAACCCACTAGAGGACACTATTTAAAAGAATATTTTCAAAAAAAATCTTCTGGGGGAGCATGCCCCCAGACCCCCCTAGTTCTGTTGGGTTACAGGAAAAATAATAGGATTTCTCTAGGGGCTTAGCCCCCCCAAAAGTCGGAACCTAGATTCGCCCCTGGTTTACGGTGACACGTTTTCGAGTACGTTTTTAAATGAGCCGAATATCGAGCACTCCCACTTTGTTCCACTTACCTCGTTGAATTCGTGATAATAAAATGCTTTTCCTCTTGCTTTGACATATCCTGGTTTAATTTCTGTACAAATGCCTTAGTCACAATATGTTTTGTCAAGAAAACTTTAATCTCAATAGTGTTATTTTAGTTTAATTAGGGTATTTTGTGGGCTTTCTTTGACCTGATTCAGTTGTAGGTGCAGTCTATTCACTCAAACCTGCACAAAACAAACATGGCGTGATTATGTATGTTATGTATTAAAAATTAAGACATCAATATAAGGGTATTGTAATTGTACTATTGTTAGTGGAAATACAACATTTTTATCTAATTCAACTTTGTTTTAGGTAAACTGTAAACGCAACTACGGAAGGCGAACTTCTTCCGTCCAATTTCTCAACTAGTGCCTTTCATATTGACATGGGTCTAAACGACCAGAGTAATCGGATTTGATCTCTGTGAGCATCCGTACTTACATTACGTCATGGTATCTGTTTTGGCATTTGATATGACAGTTTAAAATGACAGTTAAACTTCATCTTAGAGAGAACTAATCCGACGGTACAACTTAAAGACCAAACGAAATATTCGTCGCGCCACTGAGTGGTCCACACTATTAGGTACACGCAAAAGTGCACTATAAAAAAAACACTATTTCGCAAGCTTAAATTAGGTCTACAGAGTTACTTTTTTTCCACAAGTAAAGCTTAAATGCCATATTTTTGTGGGAGATTACGTTTCTCTCCATTGGTGTCCGAAGTTGATCACGAGAGTGAATGTAAACATGTCAATGCCGAATTGTGCCGATATTTGAGGCATGCTGATATTCGACAGTTCCGCTAGCTAGGCGAAATGAGCATAAATTCAGAGGAATAACGTCCGGGTGCTTATCATACTACAAAACACTTGATGTTGCATTAGGTTGGTCAAGTTACCGGTATTCAGATGCTAACGGAAAACAGACTTCAGCTCTCCAGTTTAAGTCCACGTGGTAGAATCAAAAAAGGGTTGACAAACCGAGATACGGAACAGGTGGTGTGCCGACTTCACTGCAGCAGCGTGTAACCAGCGACAACAAGGACAATTTCAATATGGCCGCCATTCGTATAGTTTTCGAAATAAAAGTCTTATTTATTAGTTTTCAACTATACAGGGACGAAACATGAAGGAAAAAACGCTAATTTAACAAACTGCATGTGATACCAAAGGTACAATAAACGTTAAGGTGGGAAAATACAAACCATAATGAAAAAAGTCATGTGCAGCTGAAAGAAAGTAATTTGTCTCAAAAATGTATCCACAAGAGAAAAGGAGTTTGAAAACATGACATGAGTCATTCCACCTGTCTGACACTGAGAGTGGAAATGTAGGCAACCTCTTTTTTGTGTTTTTTTCCCAGACAGATCTACAGATACTACAAGTTACAATTTACCCTTTGTTCACCATCTTTCATTGTTCCATTATATAAATATTATTTTTGCTGTGTGTCTTTTTAGAAATATTGTGTATTTATATTAAGATCTTAATCGCCTTTGTAGGTACCAGTGTATAAAAACCCCAGTCGAGTCTAATACCCTAGGTCTATATATGTTTAGAAAATATAAGGACTGCCAAAGACGGCTCAGCAGAGTATGAACTTCCTGAGGCTGCTGAAGATGATCAACCTGCCAAAGGCCATGACGGTGCACTTTTACACTGCCATCATTGAGTCCATCCTTACCTGCAGCGAGTCCATCCTTACAACAGCGCAATGGTCTAACAGTCCAAGAAGTCTAAAAAGTATATACAAGGAGGAATAGTGCAAAGTGGGGAGTCCAGGAAGTGCAGGAATAAATAAATACTATACGGTATGAGTATGACGGTTCTACACTAAGGGTGAAACTAGACGTAACGCAAAGCGTTACAAAATATGACCCCCGAACTGTTCAGTAGGTTTTGGCACAGAATGAGTCATGGTTGTCAGTGTGTTTGCGTGTTTTTTTGTGTTTTGTGTGTGTAAATTGGTTTGTGTTTCATTTTTATGTATTAAAGGAATTATTTGTGATAGATTTTGATGATTTGGTTATGTAATGTTTTGTGTACTACTTTTTTGTGGATTTTTTTGGTATATTTTTCTTTTGCAATGTAGTTTGTTAAATCAGGTCACATAAAGTAAAGAAAAGTTGAATTGACCCAAACACAATATGTTGTTTTCAGAATTGTTCTATCTATTTTAAACTGTTTACACACCCATCAAAAGCAGACATTCCCTTAAAATCTCTTATGTTTGGCCAATGGTAAATGTATGTATTGTCATTTGTTTTCAGGCCAGTTGGTGTACAGTCACATAAAAAAAAGTATTGTATGGCCCCCCATGGACGAAACTTGGCATGCATTCAGAGGGTCTCATAATGATCCACCACTTTCAATTTTGTGCACTTTCGACAATATATGTACAGTGGGGAAAATAAGTATTTGAACCCCTGCCGACTTCGCAAGTTTGGCCACTTGCAAAGAAATGTGTGATCTAGAATGTTAATGGTAGGTGTATTTTAACAGTGAGAAACAGAATATCAACAAAAAAAATCCAGAAATCTGCATTTTATAAGATCTATGACTTTATTTGCATTTGATGCAAAAAATAAGTATTTGAACCCCCAAGCAAACAGCAAGAATTCTGGCTCCCGATGGCCAGTTATGTGCCCAAAAAGCACACAGATTAGTCCTCATTAGGTCTAACAAGGTATACCTGATCTCAACTGGTGACCTGTATAAAAGAAACCTGTCCAAAGAATCATACTTCACACCTTCAACCTCACCACCATGGGCAAGACCAAAGAGCTGTCCAAGGACGTCAGAGATAAGATTGTAGACCTGCACAAGGCTGAAATGGGCTACAAAACCACCGGCAAGCAGCTTGGTGAGAAGCAGATAACTATTGGTGCGATTATTCATAAATGGAAGCAACACCAAACAACTGTCACCCGCTCTAGGTCTGGGGCTCCATGCAAGATATCCCCTCGTGCGGAATCAGTGATCATTCGAAAGGTGCAGAATAACCCCAGAACTACACAGGGGGAGCTTGTGAATGATCTCAAGGCAGCTGGGACCAGAGTCACTAAGAAAACCATTGGCAACACACCACGGTGTAATTTTTTGAAGTACTGCAGCACTCGCAAGGTCCCCCTGCTCAAGGAAGCGCATGTACAGGGCCATCTGAAGTTTACCATTGCACACTTGAATGATTCTAGGGAGGATTGGGAGACAGAATGTGGTCAGATGATACCAAAATCAAGCTCTTTGGCATCAACTCGACTTGCCGTGTTTGACAGGGGGGGGGATGCTGAATATGACCCCAAGAGTACATCATACCCACCATCAAGCATGGAGGTGAAAACATTATGCTTTGGGGCTGTTTCTCTGCCAAGGGTACAGGACGACTCCACCGCATCAATGGATGGGGCCATGTAACATGGAATATTGGGCTTGAACCTCATTCCCTCATTCCCTCCCATTGAAAACACAACCTTAAAGATTTGGAGAGGATCTGGAAAGAGGAGTGGACCAAAATCCCTCCTGAGATGTTTGTAAACCTGGTGACCAACTACAAGAAACGTCTGACGTCTGTGCTTGCCAATAAGGGTTATTCCACCAAGTACTAAGTCATTTTTGTCAGCCAGTTTTGGGGGTTCAAATACTTATTTTTTGCATCAAATGCAAATAAAGTCATAAATGTTATAAAATGCTTTTTTCTGGATTTTTTTGTTGATATTCTGTTTCTCACTGTTAATATACACCTACCATTACAATTATAGATTACACATTTCTTTGCAAGTGGCCAAACTTGTGAAATCGCAAGGGGTTCAAATACTTATTTTCCCCACTGTATATGTTTTAAGTGACTGGAGTTGTGAAGAGTGCATAGTTTGAGGGTCTGCCACGCCCACACCCTTCAAACTTTGTAAAAGATTCTCATAACTTTTAACTCCCCATTGCTTTTAACTCCCCAGTAACCTGACCACGTTTGAAGGCATTACCATTCAGTGGAGGCTGGTGGTTTTTAAAGTGAGGGAGGAAGGACTGTGCGCCTGGTTGCCATTGCCCTGCTTATTCCTTTGGTGGCATAAGTATGTGAGATACAAGTTGTTTCAGGGTGTTTTTGTGGACTAGAGTACTACAAAATAGCAGGCAGGGATACAATTGATACAAAGCCACCAGTGTGGCACCATTGTACTTAAAAAGCTGGTGGACAGCATGTCTTTGGACTAGACAAGGCCAGAAGGAAAGGATGCAAAGCCAATTAGTCAAACCAGGCCTACTCTTGATTTGAAAAACTACATTCTAAATGTTGGGCCTACCATTTGGCCTTTTTCCCCCTCAATTACTAAAGCTATTGGTTACTATTTGACTCATTTTCAGCTGCAATTGTTTTAAGAAAAATTAAGACACAAGACCAAAAGTGATGCATCATGCTCTGAATCATTCACTAACATTATTTTTCACTAACTATAACATGGGCTGTTAGCCTAACATTGTTTGTGGCAAATGTGGATGTTTCAGAATGTTGGTCAATGTTCATTGATCACTTAGGGGTGGACTGACTTTGACTAAATTTTGTATTAAACAGAAATATATTTTTATGTTTGGCTTTGTGTCTGTTTTAGAAGATGCTTTAAGCTTATATTAAACAAATAGACCTATGGAAATTGAACAAACCCTGAGTAAATTGTTCTCTAAAATTGCAAAAACAAAAACTTCCTATAATTGCTGCTCAGATTATGCCAGATTATTACAGCTATCACTCAAAGTAGCCAAGTATGAGCCCAATGCCCAAGTGACAAGTAGGCTAATTAGAATAGATACGAAACACAAATTTCCATTCAGAATGTCAGCTGAACGTGAACAGTCAGACTATCAATAGGCGTATGAACGATTTAAACAAAACAGTACAGCCGATTGTTTTTGTATGGTACCAGTGAGCTATAAGTATTTAGCATACCATTTAGTATTAACGGAAGCGGTTTTACCATTGGGTTTAGTGACTTGGATTTTTGGAACAGGTTTCCCTGTTGTTTTGATACTAACCTTCTCTCTGTAGCTCAATGAATGAAACGGTTTGTTCAATAAAACATGAACAATATCTTCGTTCTCCATTGCACATCCTCTTTATTTGCAATCTTTCTACAACAATCTTTAAGGGTGACGTGTTATCCATATCCTTCTGCAGAATGGTTGAAGAGGGAAACTTCGTTCGGTATTAATGTCTAATCCCCTCCCTTCAACGCCAAATCCGTTGTTTATTGGTTAAGCGATATTGGCGCAGACTCAGACTCTATGGAGATCTTTCCTCCCCTGGGAAATGTAAGTGAATGAGCCCCACGAGCCGCCAGTATCAGAGACAGATCCCATTGATCTCAATGGGAGCCAAGGGGAGGACGTCCTCCGTGCAGTAATTTCTTGTTACGATAGGGGGTGCTAATGTTATTTTAACTCAGGGAAACAAATTATAATATTCATAGTATTAAAAACTAGCCTGGATACCAGCCTGAAATCTGCCCACAAAATTTTTGGTCTGGGAGATTCAGTCTGGCTTTGAGCTAGTTGGGAGAGATTCAAGTCTTCGAAAAAGTCGAAAAAGCAATCTGACCACCAATCAAATTGTAAGGGCGGGCTTTATACGATGATGGACAGATGATCAACCAACGCTTGAGTTGAATTAACCGGTAGATTCGAACTCCGACCAAGATGGCCGCTTCTCGGGAGCTTAGTGGGGAATATTTTATTTGAATTAAGCTATCTACACAACTTTACGTCTACATTGACATTACGTCTACATGGTTAGTTGTGTATGTGCAACACGAATGTTGCAGAGTATTGTTTGTCTTAACTAAAGCTCTCTAGACCATTACAGTTAGGTCATTGCTAACGCGTACACCAAAAACCCATTGAAACACACTGTAGCTTCTAGCCTTGCTGCTAATTAAGTAACGTGAGCAGGCATATCTCAACAGATATTGACAGCGCATTCATTTTGAAAGAGGAACAGAGAAACGCGATCAAGGCATTTGTCGATTGAAAAGATGTTTTTGCCGTCCTTCCTACGGGATCAGGTAAAAGTTTAATCTATCAGATGGTAATACTACGCTGCTCTGTTTGGTTCTAGGTATCCAATTCAGCGAAGAGGCATTTTCTTTCCTGGTTCGTTGAAACACGCCCCATAATCACAGCCCAATGGGTCAGGATCAGACTCATATTCTGACTAGAATTATGAGTATGACATCATCAGGCTAATTAAAAACTGATATCAAACTGCATTTTTAAAGGAGTTTAGTCAGTTCAATTACAAAAATACATTCTCAAAAAGTTTGAGGAGGTTCTTCCTCCGTTTCCTCAATGGAAGAGCCTCCTCTGTCCATTAAATCTGTAGGAGGAGTTCAATCACATGCAAGGTGTGGAAACAAAGTGAAGTTTCCAACCACCAACATGTGGCGCTATAGGTGATATCAGTCAGGCATAAGTACGTGTTCGGGCCGGACCATCATCCAGCCTAAGACATTGTCTCTGGATCAAACAATGTACGCAACAGTTATAAGAGACTTTGTGTTTTGTGGCAAGCACTAACAAGTTAGCAAAGTTTGAGGGTCTGCCACGCCCACACCTTTCGACTAGTGAGAAAATCCAATAGAACTTTTAGTCGCCCAAAACTCTACCGAAGATGGACGGTTACAGGCTTGATGTCCCTGGCAAATTTGGTATTTTTTGAGCACTTTGACATATATTCGATTAAAACACCTCATTTTTGCTTTTTAATTTTTTACTAGGTGGCGCTATACATGTAATGACTGGTTATGGTATGGGTTGACATGGCCCCTTGACACAAACATACAAGAACAATTTGGCCCTCCAAGGCCCTACGGTTCTCGGGATATTTGAAGAAAACTGTGTCGCGCCACCTACAGGCCAGTTGGTGTATAATCATATAAATCAATTTATTGCATGCCCCCCCCCCCCCGAACGGAATTCCACGAAACTTAACGTGCAGTCAGAAGGTGTCATAATGAACCCCCACCTCCGATTTCGTGCAGTTCTGACCTTGTCAACTTACAATTAAAAGTTTTTAGAACACTCCATTTTTGCTTTTTCATTTATAACTAAGTGGCGCTATACATGAAATAAGTGGTGGTGGAATGGTTGATGTGGTCTCTTAAGACCAACATACAAAAAAAATGTGGTCCTCCTAAGCCCTTCGGTTTTCGAGATATTCACAGAAAACTGAATCGCCCCACTCTCTCTAAAACGGGTCCAGTCCGATGGGGGTGCAACGGATCAAAACGAAACTCAATGGTTCCACGCTCATCTAGTGGGGCTACATGCCCACTAAAATTCGTGCACCTCGGTGTTTCAGTGTCCCGGGAATCGCTGACAGAAAATCGGCAAACAGAAAAAAAAAAAAGAAAGCGGTCATAATAAATAGATATAATTGCGGGGGTAATTGTACATTGGTAATTATAATGATCATGGGTTATTTCACAGTGCCACAAAGGGTTAGCTGTTCCGAAGAAAGATGGCGATATTCAACCTCCACACCTGGCTGAGAGCGTCCTGCTGAGAGATGGTCCAGACTATTCAACCTCCACACCTGGCTGAGACAGCCTGCTAAGAGATGGTCCAGACTATTCAACCTCCACACCTGGCTGAGAGCGTCCTGCTGAGAGTGAAGTGAAAGTGAAAGTGACTCTATGGCAGAGGTGGTGTAGACACACACACACTCTGAAATCCACCTCTGCATTTAACCCATCCAGGGAAGTGACACACACACAGTGAAGTGTGGTTACACACTAACCCGGAGCAGTGAGCTGCCTTTGGCGGTGCCCGGGGAGCAGTGATCGGGGTTAGGTGCCATGCTCAAGGGCACTTCAGCCGTGGATGTGGGCATGGGAGAGCAGTGGTCTACCACTTCCCCCGCCCACATTTTTCCTACTGGTCGGGGATCGAACCGGGCGGCCACCCTGCGGTTTCCGGCCGATGGTCCAGACTTTTCAACCTCCACACCTGGCTGAGACAGCCTGCTGAGAGATGGTCCAGACTATTCAACCTCCACACCTGGCTGAGTGCGTCCTGCACCCCCCGGAACATCTCCTTTGTCAACATCTATGACCTGTTCTGGGAGGGGCCTGGTCTGATGAAGCATGATGGCCTCCACCCAAACCCAATCGGAGCCAATCTGCTCTCGGACCACATAAAGACCACCCTAAGGCATTGACATTCTGTAAAAAGCATCACAGACTCCAAGGCATCAATTCTAATAATACTATTCATGTAAATGACTCTGAATCTGGTCTTGTTTGGTACAGAGCAACATACAGAATGACGTTGCTACCTCAGAACAGGCAGCTTCATGTAATATTATGGCATGCGCCTATTAGATTCCAACTTTAATCTCCACCCAACGCATAGTAGAAGCAAAGGCCATAGATACAATGGTAACGCTAGAAACCCAACTTATTATATTATTCCTCCTTCATGTCAGACCCTCTATCCAGAAAATATTTCAATGGCAATTCTGAGGTCCCCATCAGGCAAAACGTTTCTCATTAACGATGTTATGTGTGAACATAAATTAGACTGTGATGGAGCTCATTTCCAAGAACTGTTAATGACTAATGAATATAATAATCCACTGTTGAAAGCCACTGTTGAAAAAAATTATCGACTACAGTTTGCCAAAAGGCATATGGGAGTCTTCATGGTCAAGTGGAAGAAGGTTCTGTGGTTTGATGAGACCAAAGTGGAGCATTTTTTCAACAGTGGCTCTCTTCCATGAAGCTTTGATTGGTGAAGAACCCAGGAAACAGTTGTTGTATGCAGAGTCTCTCCCATACCAGCTGCTGAAGCTTGAAACTTCTTCAGGGTAGTCATAGGTGTCTTGGTGGCCTCTCTTACTAGTCTCCTTCTTGCATGGTCACTCAGTTTGTAAGGATGGCCTGATCTAGGCAGATTTACACATGTGCTCTATTACTTCCATTTCTTGATGATGGATTGAACAGAATTTCAGGGGATGTTAAGTGCCTTGGACATTTTTTTGTATCCTTCCCCTGACCTAAACTTTTCAATAACCTTTTCTCTGAGTTGCTTAGAGTGATCTTGGGTCTTCATGGTGTAACAATAGCCAGGAATACTGATTACTGAATACTGACCAGTGAATGGACCTTCCAGACACAGGTGTCGTTATACTACAATCACTTGAGACACATTCACTGCACACTGATCCCCATTTCACTAATTGTGAGACTTCTAGCACCAATTGGCTGGACCTCTGTTGAATTATGTCAGTCTATTTAAAGGGGGCGAATACTTATGCAATCACTTATTTTCATTAAATATTTTTATTTAATTTACATAACTGTGTAGAAATCACTTTGACATTAAAGAGGGCTTTTTTGTGATTTTTTTTGTCCAAAAAGCCAACTTATATTGCCCATGACTGATTTATAAAAGCAATAAAAGGGTAAAACATCCAAGG
The DNA here is from genome assembly GCF_963457725.1 of Sprattus sprattus. Classification (NCBI taxonomy): domain Eukaryota; kingdom Metazoa; phylum Chordata; class Actinopteri; order Clupeiformes; family Clupeidae; genus Sprattus; species Sprattus sprattus. The sequence continues at coordinate 30,212,104 of NC_137914.1, forward strand.
GGGTGAATACTTATGCAAGGCACTGTATGTACAAGTGCATGTTTTAACCAGAGGTGATAAGAAGGGAACTGTGCTTCTTCCGATCTTGTGCAAAACTGCCATCCTTGCAAGACAGGGAGCTTCGCAGCTTACTGCTGGAAGCTAAACTTCTGCCTATAAAAAACATTTTGCGAGGGGTTTATTATTGCTTCACTTTTAGCCTTGTGCTGGGAGGGGAGCCCGATTGCAATTGTTGTTGTTGTTTGTCTAATAAATATACTTATATGCAGCTCCGGAGTCCTGACGAATTTTCACCTATCAGACTGCATGTTTTGAACTGAAAACTGAAACCATTATCCATACAAATTATGATAAGATTATTATCACTGGTGATTTAAATTTACATGTGGATAATGTGGACGACTCAAAGGCCAGGAATTGTATAAATCTCCTCCTCTGATCTAGTGATTACAAAGGGTCTTACAACGGTCATATCATCTATCTGTGATCTCGCCCTTTCTGACCACTTTTGTATTTGCTTGACATCATTGTTACCTAAAGTTAAACATAGTACTAAATGTTTTTGGTCTTTTTATGGTATGATTCTTATAAATACATCTTTCTCAACTTAAAAATTATACTTTGCCCGTGCATTTTTCGTGAAATGTAATTTGTAAATCTATAATTATCTGTCTGACGGTTGATCCTCAAATGCAGTCAATACAACACTCGCATTCACTTTTTTCAGCTTCCACTGAGTATTTTGATATACACAAACACACATTCCACATGGCAGCTTGACAGATAAACTACCGTATGCATTGCCCAAACTCACCTTACCCACATTCTGTGAAACAAAGTCATAATCAAGTCATAATCCTCCAATCCTCCAGTAGCTGATGTATACATGGGTATACATCAGCTACTTTTGCCCTTTGGCTCAGTTACTTCATTCGAAGTGGGATTTACAGTCTTCACAGGGAGTCAACCCTCTCCCCACATAGGAGAGACAATCCGTCACCCAGCATCTGTCCTGTAATACAACATGAGGTGCTGTGCTCCGCAACAACTGGCAACAGGGCTGATACGTGGTGGCAGGAGGGACAACAGGGCTGGTACGTGGTGGCAGGAGGGACAACAGGGCTGGTACGTGGTGGCAGGAGGGACAACAGGGCAGCTATGGGGTGGCAGCAGGGACAACAGGGCTGGTACATGGTGGCAGCAGGGACACAAGTCCAAGGCGGTAATCTACCCCACACAAGATGCTCAGTCACTCTTCATCCTTAGTGTGCCTACCTAATCTAGGATGGACTCACCTTTCCATCTCTCCAGATTAGTCAGAAGACGTAGAAACTGCCTGCTGTCCTCCTGACCGACAGAATCAGGCTGACACGCTAGAAACTATCATTGGACATTGTTCCTACAATCAATGGAATTGCCTGCCTCTCAACAATCAATAATGGGACTGCAAAATGGCATCCATACATCTCAATTGTGACACAACACCCAGAGGACTAGTCTGCTACCCTCCACAGCCAATGAGGACAATATTAACAGGGTCCTGAGACTCATCTGGCAACACACCTGCTTCCTCAGATGCGGCACAACGTCTGCACTAAGCATGGTGGCCATTGTGCCAGCAGTACACTGGCCCAGCTTGGCAAAACAGTCAGATGAAAAGTGGTCAGCGCATAAGGATCTGCTCTGTGCAGAATAGAGAGTTTGCTTCATGGAGCTGGCTAACGTATCCAATGTTTCCAATGCTTCATGGAGCTGGCTAACGTATCCAATGCTTCATGGAGCTGGCTAACGTATCCAATGTTTCCAATGCTTCATGGAGCTGGCTAACGTATCCAATGTTTCCAATGCTTCATGGAGCTGGCTAGCGTATCCAATGTTTCCAATGCTTGCAAGAACAAAACTGCAGCGGGGGCGGAACAAGGCCATGTAGATAGACTCCCTACATGTCTCAGGGGCAGTCGCATTCCAATAAGCTCCGCTTGGGACGTCACAAGTAGCAGCAAATCTGAAGTGCTCGCTGAAGCAAATCTTTTCTGACACAGAGAAACAATAACAAACCATTGATAACCATTAAACACTAAAAAAAGTGATATTTTCATATGTTCCATTTAATGTCAGTTCTCTTACAAAGGGTCAAATGGTCCTCAAAGCCCACACAAATTTCCAAACATATTTTATTGGTAATTTCACACCATACAAAGAAACCACCTACAGAGCCATCAAAAACCTTTACAGAAATCTTCCTAGGTGGCTAAAACAAATCTAAAACAAATTGCACAAAATTGCAATCATTACATATTACATCACACATTTGAGTGTTTATGTGTATGCAGTTTATATATATTTGACCTATGATTTAAAGCTTGAGATAAAGCATTCATAAATAATATCTTTGACTCTTCTATTTTACATCATAGTAAATGCATTAACATCTTGAGTGTGTATGTGAGTGTATATACACCAGCTGGGTCATGATGTAGTGTTCAGTGACACATTCCTCTCAGTTTCTTCCCAGAACTGACACCCTTAAGGAAAGAAAATGGTGATTAATCTCACAGGCTATGAAAATAAACTCTTATCAATACAACATCAACATAAACAGAAATGTCTTCAGTGATACACATTCATTAATAGTACTGTACATTTTATAACAACGTGCAGTAACAGCTTTCAACACAAGTGGGGTCAGTCTTACCAGTTAACCCTTCTCCTGCTCCAGAGGGGTTGCTCTCTCTTCATTCCTTGCAAGTGGGATGTTACCTGGAAAGTATTAAATGAAATATTGCAACTTCACTCATAATGATAGCAGTCCCTGAGACACGCATTAGCCTCACTGTAACATATTCTGTTTCTCCACATGCTAACTTTTAAGGTCTAATGTAGGCAGCAGCATACAAAAAATGAACGCAAACTTTAAACTCATTTGTTCAATTTAGAACTTAAGAATTAATTAACCATCCACAGAAGATAAATGCTGTCCACACCAGACTATGTTTTAAACATTAGGAAGTCAAAGTCAAAGTGTGTTTATTGTTGCATGTACCAAATTGCTTCAGCACAGCAAAATTCTTACGACTTGGCCAGCATCATTCATCTACGCAGTAGACGTCATACATATGACATATACCAAAAAATACCAAAAAATAACATAAAACTCTATAACACTATGACAATAAAACATATAAAATGTAACATTAACATACAACAATTTAAAGAACAACATATAGCTCTGTAACACTGATATTATAACAATATAACATATAACATTAACATTCAACAATTAAGAGTAGGGCCAATAGTTTTCCGCGAAAACGGAAAACGGACGGAATACGCGGAATGGACCATCTGAAACGGAATGGACCATTGAAAACGGAATTGTAACTTTTCAAACGGAAACATAATTTTGTGCATCAAAATCGCCCAAAACCCCCTGTATTTTACCCTGTAGAACTGAATTTCTTTCAAATAAACACAACAACGATTGCAACAATGAACAAGCATTAATTGAAGAACAAAAGCAGTCAGAAAATGTCACATCTGCGATGAACTCTGCTCCGGCCACGCCCCCCTTTTCAACGGTTGTCACGTTCATTTGCTCATCTTCCCAATCGCATTTAATACAAAAAATGTTAAGACTTCTGTTCTGTTGATGGCTGGCAAACAACAATCTAAGAAGGGCACGTATTATTCACTGAGTTACCAAAGCAGTCTTCTTTATGGGGACTAATTAGCACTGCGCTGAATTACATTAACATGAGTTATTGCTACACAGTAACAATTACACAACTAATATGACTAGATACATATAATAGTGGACATTACACTATGCAACATGGATCTCATTCATATCTCATCCAGTCGAAATCTTAACACAATTGAACCCATCTTTATTAAAGCGTATACTATCAACATAAGAACAGAACATAGCTAAATCTCCGCTTAGCATGCTAACCACTACTAATAGCACTAGCAGGTAGCCCAAAATTTGGTATTTAATACCTGATTTAACACAGTAGCAACTTCATGAAAACCCTTACTTTCATTAGGTTTGCACATAATGCCTCACATACAGGTCGAACAATGATGATTTAAGCATTGGAAATGTATAAGGCACAGTACGGTCAACTACTTACGGTGCGGTGCGTAAGCTCAAGAGAGCGAAAGCACTGACACCAATCCTTAGCACTTTCTACCGGGGCACCATTGAAAGCATCCTGTCCAGCTGCATCACTGTGTGGGGCAGCAGCTGCACTGTACACAGCAGAAAAGCACTGCAACGCATAATGAACACAGCTGCTAAGATCATTGGTGCCTCACTCCCTTTCCTGCAGGACACATACACCACCAGGCTCACACGAAAAGCCACCTCAATTGCGAATGACACCAGCCACCCCGCACACATCCTGTTTAGCCTACTACCCTCTGGAAGAAGGTACAGGACCCTCCGTTGCCGCACCACCAGACTCAGCAACAGCTTCATTCACCAAGCTGTCAGGACACTAAACTCTCTCCCCTCACTCCTCCCAGTCATATCCAAATTCCCCCCCCCACTCACTGTACCAAATTGCCCTTTTTTGCACTACATAACCTCACTTTATGTGCTATTTGTTTATCTGTATGTTCTACTTGTAGTATGTAATGTCTTGTCTGTATGTTTGTATGTCCTCTCTGTTGTGCCAGTGCACTTACAACCCGAATTCCAGAAAAGTTGGGACGTTTTTTAAATATCAATAAAATGTAAGCTAAAAGACTTTCAAATCACATGCGCCAATATTTTATCCACAATAGAACAAAGATTACATAACAAATGTTTAAATGGAGAAATTTGACACTTTTATCTACTAAATGAGCTTATTTCAAATGTAATGCCTGCTACAGGTCTCAAAATAGTTGGGACGGGGGCAACAAATGGCTGGAAAAGCAAGAAATTTGGAAAAAATTCAGCTGGGAGAACATCTAGCAACTAATTAAGTTAATTGATATCAGTTCTGTAACATGATTAGCTATAAAAGGGATGTCTTAGAGAGGCAGAGTCTCTCAGAAGTCAAGATGGGCAGAGGCTCTCCAATCTGTGAAAGAGTGCGTAAAAAGATTGTGGAATACTTTAAAAACAATGTTAGTCAACGTCAAATTGCAAAGGCTTTGCAAATCTCATCATCTACAGTGCACGATATCATCAAAAGATTCAGAGAAACTGGAGAAATCACTGTGCGTAAGGGACAAGGCCGAAGACCTTTATTGGATGCCCGTGGTCTTAGGGCCCTCAGACGACACTGCATCACTCATCGGCATGATTGTGTCAATGACATTACTAAATGGGCCCAGGAATACTTCCAGAAACCACTGTCTGTAAACACAATCCGCCGTGCCATCTGCAAATGCCAACTAAAGCTATATCATGCAAAAAGGAAGCCATATGTGAACATGGTCCTGAAGCGCCATCGTGTCCTGTGGGCCAAGGCTCATTTAAAATGGACTATTTCGAAGTGGAATAGTGTTCTATGGTCCGACGAGTCCAAATTTGACATTCTTGTTGGAAATCATGGACGCCGTGTCCTCCGGACAAAAGAGGAGGGAGACCTTCCATCGTGGTATCAGCGTTCAGTTCAAAAGCCAGCATCTCTGATGGTATGGGGGTGCATAAGTGCATACGGTATGGGCAGCTTTCATGTTTTGGAAGGCACTATGAATGCTGAAAGGTATATTAAGGTTTTAGAGCAACATATGCTCCCCTCCAGACAACGTCTATTTCAGGGTAGGCCTTGTGTATTTCAGCAGGACAATGCAAAACCACATACTACAGCCATTACAACAGCATGGCTTCGTTGTAGAAGAGTCCGGGTGCTGAACTGGCCTGCATGCAGTCCAGATCTTTCACCTATAGAGAACATTTGGCGCATCATTAAACGAAAAATACGTCAACGACGACCACAAACACTTCTGCAGCTGAAAACCTATATAAGGCAAGAATGAGACCAAATTCCAACACCAAAACTCCAGACACTGATAACCTCAATGCCCAGACGTCTTCAAACTGTTTTAAAAAGAAGAAGAGATGTTACACCATGGTAAACATGCCCCCGTCCCAACTATTTTGAGACCTGTAGCAGGAATCAAATTTGAAATGAGCTCATTTTGTGCATAAAATTATAAAATGTCTCTGTTTAAACATTTGCTATGTTATCTATGTTCTATTGTGAATAAAATATTGGCTCATGTGATTTGAAAGTCATTTAGTTTTCATTTTATTCAAATTTAAAAAACGTCCCAACTTTTCCGGAATTCGGGTAGTATATGTTTCACAGTAGGAGAGTGGGTAACGTTTTTTCGAATACTTTGTATGTCTTGACATTTGAAGTAATTGACAAATAAAGCTACTTTGACTTTGACTTTGACTTATATGTTAATATTTGACAGGTTTGGGGGAATAGGACCTGCTAATAGCCTGCTCCGACCATCTAAAGTTGCCTGGTTGGAATAAGGTGTTGGTACAGTATGATGTTAGAGCAAGAGCTTCACATTTAAACCAATTCATTTTCTATCCTAAAAATCTAACAAAGGAGTTGATAATGGATAACAATGCAGGGATGAAGTCTCTGAACTGCTGACAAAAGTCAAGGTATCATCTGCATATAGCCAGGTGCATGGTCAACTAGTTAAAGATATCATCTGCATATAGCCAGGTGCATGGTCAACTAGTTAAAGATATCATCTGCATATAGCCAGGTGCATGGTCGACCAGTTAAAGAGATCATCTGCATAAAGCCAGGTGCATGGTCGACTAGTTAAATATATCCATTAAAAATAAGCATCAAGACACATGTGACTGAGACATTATGATCATGCAAGTTGTGTAGGCCTTCTATGTTATTGTGTGACCTTAGGTTTCATTTTAATTTGTGCAATATTCTTCCCAGTAGGGGTGATGTGCCAAATTACGGCAATAAGTTTGAGCCCGCTATTGCCGGTGGAAGAAATTAGTTGATGGCCACTTAAAAGCTATCTGTTCTGAAACCAGTAGAACGTTTGAGTTTCTTGTGTGTAGCCATCATGATAAGGAGGCCTTGCTGGAGTGTTGCTAGTGAGACAGATACATTTCTTTGTTTTTGTGTTGTTTTTTTGTTTGTTACTTTCCTTTTCTTCATGTTTGGTGTGCCGGAGTTTTTGACAAATGGGACTTCTTCTCGTTCACATGGAAGATAAAAAGCATTTTTGGGCTCCTCAGTCCGACTTCTCCTATGCCACTCGATTACCCTACAACATTTAGTGGCAGTGGTGGGATGCCAGTGAAACACCTTCAGTGAGGTTCAGCCAAGGGCATTTTCTCTTTCTTTCGTTTTGTTTCACATTGTTTCTATAATGGCAGTGGTAGAGGCATGATGGAGGTATAGACACAAATTGGATGTGTGTGTTCATTAAGCAGGGGAGGTGTGTGATTGGATGTGTGTGTGTGTTCATTATTCATGGGAGGTATGTGATTGAATGTGTGTGTTCATTAATCATGGGAAGTGTGTGATTAGATGTGTGTAATGTGTGTTTTCAAACTCTCACTCCAAGCCCACATCAGTAAAACCACCAAATCTGCTTTCTTCCACCTTAAAAAACATCTGCAGACTCCGGCCCTCGCTGTCAGACACTGTTGCGGAGACTCTAATCCATGCCTTCATCACCTCCCGCCTGGACTACTGTAATGGTGTGCTTTGTGGTCTCCCCACAAATGCACTGCACAAACTACAGCGGGTCCAAAATTCGGCTGCCAGGATCCTCACACACACAAAGCGGTGGCAACACATTACCCCTACACTCAAGAAACTTCACTGGCTCCCAGTAAAGTCACGCATCACCTACAAAATCCTACTCCTTACATACAAATCCCTCCATGCTCTTGCTCCCCAGTACCTCCGCGATCTCATCCATCATCCCCCCTATTCAAGGTCCCTGAGGTCCTTTGGCATGGACCCACTTGTCATCCCCCGGTCCAGGCTACGGACTTTTGGTGACAGAGCCTTCTGTGTTGCTGCCCCCACCCTTTGGAACAGTCTACCTCTCCATATCCGCCAAGCCCCCACACTGGCTACGTTCAAAAAGCACCTCAAATCACACTTATTCTCTGAGGCCTATGGTCCCTAAATCACTCTTCCCTCTTCTCTTCTCCCCCTATTCCCCTGCCCCATCTCATTTTGTAAAGCGACCTTGGGTTACTTGAAAGGCGCTATATAAAACTAAGTTATTATTATTATTATTATTATTATTATTATTATTATTAAGCATGGGAGGTGTGTGATTGGATGTGTGTGTTCATTAAGCATAGGTAGGGCAAATAGTTTTCTGCGTCAAAAAAAGCAAATTCTGTGTCACGTTTTTGGTGATTCCGTGTTTTCCGCGTAAAAAAAAATAACAGCCGTAAAATGCCTTTCCGCACGTTAACTGTATGAAAAACTCTGTTGATAGTGATGTTGCCTAGCAACGCTGTCTGCGTGCGTGCAGCTCCCTCAGTTAAGATTGTGACGAGTTCAGTTTGTCGCCAAGTAGTTGACCGTACTGTGCCTTATACATTTCCAATGCTTAAATCATCATTGTTTGACCTGTATGTGAGGCATTATGTGCATACCTAATGAAAGTAAGGGTTTTCATGAAGTTGCTACTGTGATAGATCGTGTATTAAATACCACATTTTGGGCTACCTGCTAGTGCTATTAGTAGTGATTAGCATGCTAAGCGGAGATTTAGCTACCGTAAATCCTCAAATAAGGGCCGGGATTCAATTAGAAGCCGGGCTTCAGATAGTAGCCGGGGTCGTGGTCCATACGGACAAATAAAGGCCGGGCCCCGAATACAAGCCGGGGGTAAATGAAAGTAGCCTACCGGTATATTACTATAGCCTACCAGCATCAGTCCGTCGGCTCAAAGGCATCACAATTGAATTGAATGCATTTCACAAATACATGTTCTCCTCATGTTTAATATTATATTATATAATATTGTTGGCTAATCTCATGGGCTGTTTGCAATTAAAAAAGAAATGTCCTCACGTAGGACTACTAGGCGTATATTTAGCCTAAATGCACGTATCGTATAGCCTACTGTTGTTTATCTGTAACGTTTCAGTTGGCTAGGTTACTTTTTCCAGAAGGGATCATAAAGCAGTAGACTTACGTAACTTTGATATTAAATTCAAAGAGATGGTGTATGCTGATTGCTGAAGAACATTCGGGAGAAAAAGCAGCAAAGAAGTTTGATATTGACCCGAGACGAATGCGATAGGCTACGACTAGCAGGTGGAGGTAGAAAGTAAGTTAGGCTGAATATCAAACCAGCTCGTTGAATACATGTTTTCAGTCCGCAATAAGCATAATAGAGTGTCTAGAAAAATTATTAAATTCAAGGCTTTGGGAATATTTTCCTCCGTGACTGACAGTGGAGACCATAACTTCGATGTTTATTTTTTACGTTGACACACCCCGACCTAAAGCGCTACGCGATGTGCAGGAAGTGTTGAACGCATATGCAATGAATTATATTCGCCTACTGCAATTATGCCCATTATTTAAATAATACAATTCTATAACAGAAGATAAGTAAGAAATAAAGGCCTGCCCCTAATACAAGCCTGCCCCAAATAAAGGCCGGTGCGCTGTGCAGCCTAAGTAAATACAAGCCCTGGCCACTATTTGAGGATTTACGGTATGTTCTGTTCTTATTCAATTCAATTCAATTCAATTCAATTTTATTTGTATAGCGCCATAACAATACAATTGCCTCTCGGCGCTTAACAGAGCCCAGAGCCTGAACCTTATGTTGATACGCTGTAATAAAGATGGGTTCAATCCTGTTAATATTTCGACTGGATGAGATATGAATGAGATCCATGTTGCCTATTATATGTATCTAGTAATATTAGTTGTGCAATTGTTATTGTGAAACCTCAAACTCATTAATCTTGGTCTCCCTACCTCACTGTGCTCATGGATCCTGGACTGTCTCTCAAACAGACCACAGAATGTCAGAATAGGGCATATGACATCCTCAACTGTAACCTTGAACACAGGTGCGCCCCAGGGGTGTGTACTCAGCCCAGCCCTCTACACGCTCTTCACCCATGACTGCGTGCCTATACACTCATCCAACACCATAATCAAGTTCGCCGATGACACCACTGTGGTGGGGCTCATTAGTAACAACAACGAGTGCCATTATAGGCAGGAGATCGAACACATGGCAGAGTGGTGTGTGGACAACAATCTGGTCCTAAACACAGCAAAAACAAATTAGCTCATTGTGGACTTTAGGAGGCCCAAGAGGACCACGCAGACCCCACTTACCATCAACAGGGAAGAAGTGGAGAGGGTGGACTGGCTTATTTGACACTGGTTCTAGTGTTCAGCGATTGCTAATTTGACACTGGTTCTATTGTGTAGGGGTGGCTTATTTGACACTGGTTCTAGTGTGTAGCAATGGCTTATTTGACACTGGTTCTATTGTGTAGGGGTGGCTTATTTGACACTGGTTCTATTGTGTAGCGATGGCTTATTTGGTTCTAGTGTGTAGTGATGGCTTATTTGACACTGGTTCTATTGTGTAGCGATGGCTTATTTGGTTCTAGTGTGTAGCGATGGCTTATTTGACACTGGTTCTATTGTGTAGCGATGACTTATTTGGTTCAAGTGTGTAGCGATGGCTTATTTGACACTGGTTCTATTGTGTAGCGATGGCTTATTTGACACTGGTTCTAGTGTGCAACGATGGCTAATTTGACACTGGTTCTATTGTGCAGCGATGGCTAATTTGACACTGGTTCTATTGTGTAGCGATGGCTTATTTGACACTGGTTCTATTGTGTAGCGATGGCTTATTTGGTCTATTGTGTAGCTATGATCTCTGTTCCAAGCATTGATTGAAGTTATGGGCCAGTACATTAAGGTTGCTTCTGAACAACTATTGTTTTGAGTTGAAACTGGAATGCAAAACTTTCTTCTAATTCCCTCCTGAAAAGACAATACACCTTTCTGCCTTTGAACCAAATGAGCTAGTTTCCAATTGCACTGTTGACACAACAGATGTCACACTTTTGCCCACCTGTTGGAGCCACGAAGTACTCATCAATGACTTGACTAGAAAGATGGAGCAGCTCTTCAGCACATTCTCCCTCATTTATGGTGTCCTTCCGCAGGTATAATGATCTGGAAAGAAACCACACATACTTTAGATTAGGGAGATCGCAAGCTGATACTTTTTATCTAAATGATACATTTTGATCTATTCAATTCTGATCAGTTTTTTTCTCAGGTGTTTATGCCTTCATAACACAAATTAAACTAGTTGACCATTTTTATGTCCTAGAGATAGCCCCAAATAATCAAATGAAGCCCTGAAAAGAACACCCCTTTCCATTTTCAAATCGAGACTAAAGACACTCCCCCTTAGTGCATCCAATAGTCATGAATAATTGCGTCAAAAACTAATCACCTGTTGCAACATTCTTCACCTCTTCTTGTTGGTGGCCAAGCAGCGAAGCTGCGAAAGCCACCTATTGGTTTTCTATTTATTATTATTAGGCTATTACACACATGGGAGTCTATGGCAGCCCCTAGAACCGCATGGTCAAAAGTTGTGAAATTTGGCACACTTATTGGGACCAGTCCTCTCATCAATTTCACCAAGTTTCATGTCTCCCACTCCAACCCTCTAGCGCCACCAATGGGTCAAAGTTGAAGATGTATTTACATGTATGTTACTTTTGAACCATATGCCACATTTTCCACAATTACCTCGTTTCTACCGGGGCCGGCCCGGTGCCGGAGTCGGGCCGGTGCCCAATCTGGCACCAGTTCTTGCGTTTCCACCGGGGCCGGGTTGGTGCCGGAGCCGAAAATCGGGCACCGGCCCGGCTCCCTAAAATTGCTGGGCCCAAAATCGGGCACCAACTATGTCACAGAGGTGGGCGGAGTTAACTCACCAGAAACAGACATTTCCGCCGCCATTTTTTTCAGCCGTTACTCAAGATGATGAGTGAAAACGGTGACAACATACATGGAAAATCGATCCAGCAGTGGACCACGGATTAAATACATACCTCGACAGCAATTTAGCCATCAACAGAAATGCAAGACAAAATTGAAAAGTCAGTAAGGAAAGCTAAAATATATGAGGAAATACGAGGAGAGTCGGAGACAGCAGGGTTCAAAAGGACAACAGACCTGATAACAAACACATTAAAACTAATAAAGAAAGCTTTCATCCATCAAAATGTGTTGGTTTGTCTGCCTTGTATACATTAAGTCTTTCAATCTGGCTTGTTGTTTTTGTGTGATATTACACTTGAAATTAGTAGTTGACTTAGCAAGTTCTTGTAGCAGCTAGCTAACTAGCACTAGCTGTCGTGAGGTACTACTATTATAGCTGTTATGCTAGTCAACTTCCATCATGAGCTGCATTGCCTGCTCGTAGAAAACTCGTAGTTGCATCATTAACTGAGACCGTGATATAGTGCTGGTTTTGTATTGTGTGTACTGTAGAAGATGTGCCACTTGAAAACGAAAAAAAAAATAGCTCGACTAAGCAAGTTCGTGTAGTAGCTAGCTAACTAGCACAAGCTGCTGTAAGGTATGCTAAGGTTGTTATGGCAACTGGTTAGTATCAGTGTAGTAGCTAGTCAACTCCGGTCATGAACTGCATTGCCACTCTTTTGATCTACGTGAGGAAATATAGAAACCCGTGGCCAAGTAAACAGAACTTTAACTTTAGGTCGTATGGTACTACATGGTATTAAAAAGTTAAACATAATTAAAGTTTTTATCGAAATGAATTTGCCTTCTCGCTGGAAGAAGACCACTCGTGAATAACTCACAACTGTAACCATAGGAGCATGTCATAACATTCCATGACGTTTAGTTTTGGTGCAGAAACCGGCTCCGGCAGTGGAAACGCAGGCCGGTGCTGAAAGGAACCAGCTCCGGCTCCGGCACCGGCCCGGCCCCGGTGGAAACGAGATAAATGAGGTATCGTTGGATTCCCTGGATCAAGGCGAGTTCAACGCACAACGACATCATAAACAGTTATAAAAATGTTCTGCTAATTCCAATGTTAAGGAAAAGCATTTTTTCGCAACTCCTCCTACATATTTAATGTTAATGCCTTCAAACTTGGTCAGGATACTCTTCAGCCATGGGGGATCAAATTGTATTGAGGGATTGTTCAAAATCTCAAAGGTGTGGGCGTGGCAGACCCTCAAACTTTTACTTATTATATGTTTCTTCTTCTGCAATGGGGAGTCTATGGCAGCCCCTAGAACCACATGGTCAAAAGTTGTGAAATTTGGCACACTTATTGGGACCAGTCCTCTCATCAATTTCACCAAGTTTCATGTCACCCATTCAAACCCTCTAGCGCCACAAGTTGAGGATGTATTTAAACATGTGGTCAAAAGTTTGTTAGTTACACTCAATCAAATTGATGTTGCCGAAATTATGTGGCTGCCATTTTGAATGAATGACTATATCGTTTTTGGTGAATATCAAATATTCACCAAATTTTGGAACAGATTATCTTCAGACCTCAATCACCTCGACTTGTCAAAATAGGACTGAATTACAGCTGTTTAAACTATTTAAACTTGGTCCAAATTTGACAACCATTGCCACAGGAAAAAAAACGCTTCTATTTTGGAAGAGTAACTGAACTCTGTGATTTCCATCACCGACAATAGCTCACTAGGTAAGTGAGTTGGTGATTGGTACCCTGTCGTAGGCAGCCTCATCGGTTCGAATCCCGCCTCGACTAAGTAAATCAAAAGCCTCTTCTGAGTGAATCGAAAGCTTCTTCTGGATCATCTGACCAGCTTGGCCACCACATCGCTGCTTGCAGCTATGTTTTAGTGTTGGTGTGGACTATAGTGAGTGCTTGTTGTAGTGTCAAGGCAGGCCTTTGCGTATCTCGGGTATCAAATTGACTTTGCATAACATTGCCCCTCATCACCATATCCATCAAGTACATCTATGCATATCTGTAGCCGAACTCTACCCACTGACTTTGTTTATTTTTTCCCCTCCTTCTTCGCTGTGGGATGCTGCTGTAGTCTCCTAACTCGATCTACTTGTAGAAACCCTCAGCTCACACGTACCCATCCCCACCATAATGTTATACACTTACCCCATACTCTGTGCTAGCATTTTCGTGCACTGTAAATAATTGCTACCATCGGTGTGTTTTTCTGTTCCTTCTCTACTTACCCTTGTATAGTAACCCTAAAAGAACACTGAATACCCACGTAGCTGCATAATTTGGATGCATAATGTATATACCATAACATTTACCCCATATATGCTGTGTAGCCCCCCCCCGTCTGGCACCCCCCCCCCCTTCTACCCAGCTGGCCTCCAGCAGACACAACTATAAACCAATACAAGAGGATGGTGTGTGTGACATCCACAGTTCTAAGCTCACCTGTCATATACAACAGAACAATACAAGAGGATGGTGTGTGACATCCACACAGTTCTAAGCTCACCTGTCATATACAACAGAACAATACAAGAGGATGGTGTGTGACATCCACACAGTTCTAAGCTCACCCGTCATATAAAACAGAGTCCATTGGCTCCACAGCCACTGAATTGACATTGAGAAGTTGATCAGCAAATTGGATGGCTTTCTCCAAACAATCTATACCCTCCTGGTTACGGAAGTCCACCAGAGCAAGTCTCTCCAGTTTGTTCACTACTTCACTAGGTACTTCCATTGCCTAAAGGGAAAGGGAAAAATAGTTCATTTTTATTCAGTAATAGTTCAGTGATATTAAAATTGGTGGTTATATGGGGTGTATTGTTTTTACATGGATTAATATCACCTCATATGGATAGTAATCCTGAAGGTCATAATAAAGAAGTTGCAAGGCAACACAGGTGGTACAATTCCACATTGAGTGAGCTGAAGACAGGTTCAAGAGCTTAGAGAATAAATTGCTAAAGCAATCAGAACTATTGATTAAGACCTTCCTGCCTGGTGAACTAAAACTGTTTGGACATAAATAAAAAGGACTACAATGACTTGTTTACCTCTTCTTGTTCGCTCTTTGTTGTGGGTGTGGAACGTAAGCAACCCCACAAAATGTGATTGGTTGTTTGCATGTCACTTGTGTAATGTGATTGGTTGTTTGCATGTCACTCGTGTAACTCCCCTACTATGCTTCATAGGATATAATGCAGTCTAAATGAAAAGGATTTTCACAGAAATTAAGTTGAAGTTCATGAAGGACTTAAACTTAATTTTCATTAAGTCATCCTTATTTGGGGCTTTTATAATCTCATTTGATAAAAGTAATAGAAAATCAGTTACCAAAGAGGGTCCAGTCTTCATAGCTGCCTGCCATTTAGGCGCCTGTGGTACCTGAGAGAATAAAAGATGCACCTGTACTTTAAGATCTGCTGTTGATATTCATCAACTTCTCATTAATCAATAGCATGTCATTGAGTGACAGCTAGCTGCTGTTGCTCTGTTTCAACACTTAAGCTAAGCAGCAAATGCACACGAGCAAAACAATTTGAAGAGGATAATTTCTGGGTAATAATAATAATAATCTTTATAGAGCACATTTCAAGCACCGTGTACAAACAGACAACATTGGACCTAATTCTTGAACGCAGTTAAGAAAAAGTTAAGAAATTTCTTCTTAATAATGATAATATTTTTGTATCATTTCCAATTATGTTTCACATTTATAGTCATGATGCCGACACACTACACGAACACTGCAAATGGCAGTGAATATAAGCACTAAACTCGGAAAAGTCATTAAATATGAAACAATACAATTATGTCAAATCATTTATTTTAGAGACATTAAACATTGAACAGTGTATACCCACTAAACTGGTCTTGCCTGTATCATGTATTTACCACCGGATGTCTGTATATATACTACGTACATGGACCAAATGCTGGCTCTGTACAACCCCTGTCAATTCCCTTCCCCTTCTGTCACACAACCATCCCCCTTCCCCCATTTT
Source organism: Sprattus sprattus (assembly GCF_963457725.1). Taxonomy (NCBI): domain Eukaryota; kingdom Metazoa; phylum Chordata; class Actinopteri; order Clupeiformes; family Clupeidae; genus Sprattus; species Sprattus sprattus. The sequence goes on from NC_137914.1 coordinate 30,228,108, forward strand.
TATCTCCACCCGGCCGACCTCAAGCAGATGGGTCCCCCGTGATTCTGCTTAAGGTTTCTTCCTGCCTAACAGGGTTTTTTTCGTGCCCCTGTGCTTGCACTAAGGGGGTTCAGGCTCTGGGCTCTGTAAAGCGCCTAGAGGCAATTGTATTGTTATGGCGCTATATAAATACAATTTCATTTAATTCTATTGAATGGGGTCAAATTGACCCCACAAATAATAGGAGGGTTGAGAAGACACTGAAGAGAATGTTCGAGAATGAGGTCCACTGTGAATAACATAATAATATGAAAAACGAGCTTTGCATTTCCTAAAGGTAATACCACGAAAGCAAACACATTCAAATTGCTAAATAAATACGAAGTAAAATATTAGAATATTGAATGCAATTCAATGGATGCAAAGACAGACAAACAATGGAGAAGGAAGGCCTAATGGAAGATTGGAGAGGGGCGTTTAAAGACTGATAGATAAAAAGATAGAGATCGAGAGATCTGGCAATGTGTTAAGGACATAAAGAAAGATAGAGTTAACGAAAAAATAAAGATTGGAAGATGGGTTGCAAGAGCTTCACTGTGGTGGTCAGTGTGGCTGACATGGTAATTATCAACCAAGACCTCGTACTCGACTCAAACATAAAACAGATCTCAGACATATTTTTTCCATCTACACAATATTGCCAAAATCTGAGCCTCCAAATAATACAGAACGCTGAGACGGATCTCACCCGTGCTTGCCTCTCTATACCAGCTCCCTGTCATATAGAATTGTAGCCTGAAGATGTCATACTCATAATTCTAGTCAGAATATGAGTATGATCCTGACCCATTGGGCTGTGATTATGGGGCGTGTTTCAACGAACCAGGAAAGAAAATGCCTCTTCGCTGAATTGGATACCTAGAACCAATCAGAGCAACGTAGTATTACCATCTGATACATTAAACCTTTACCTGATCCCGTAGGAAGGACGGCAAAAACATCTTTTCAATCGACAAATGCCCTTATGGCGTTTCTCTGTTCCTCTTTTAAAATGAATGCGCCGTCAATATCTGCGAGATATGCTTGCTCCCGTTATACTTATTAGCAGTGAGGCTAGCTAGCTACCATGTGTTTCAATGGATTTTTGGTCTAAGCTTTAGCAATAACCTTACAATAATGGTCTAGAGAGCTTTAGTTAAGACAAACAATCCTCTGCAACATTCGTGTTGCACATACACAACAAACCGAGTCAATGTAAACATTAAAAAAGTCGTGTAGATAGCTTAATTCACGCCGCCATCTTGGTACTATTTCAAATCTACCGGTTAATTCAATTCAAGCATTGGTTGATCATCTGTCCATCATCGTATAAAGCCCGCTCTGACAATTTCATTGGTCAGATCGTTTTGCTGAAAACTGATATTGTCTCCCCAATATGCACAAAGCCAGACCTAATCTCCCTGACCAAAATTGTTGTGGGCGGGGTTCGGGCTGGAATCCAGGCTAGTAGAATTGATTACTAAGTGCTCCATCGATCATACAAAGTCCTAAACGGTTTAGCTCCAAATTACCTCAAGCAATTAGTTGTCCCCTATTGCCCATCAAGATCACTTTGTGCAGGTCACCTTGTAACTCAAAGGATAACAAAAAGTACAATAGGAGGTAGAGCCTTTAAAAACCCATCCAAAACCCTGTCGCAACATTCTTCACCCCTTCTTGCTGCCCATGTTGCTGTGTGTGGCAAGAGTGGGCTACAGACAGCACATGTTGAAATGTGTAGGGGGGCCTTTACGGATCCCGGTGTTGTACCCGATTCAGCACCCCCGTCGGCAGATGCACCCCCTTGACGCACCACTCGCTTGATCGGAAAGGAAAGCAGTTCGCCTAAACAAACGCAGGGAAAAATACTATACTACGATTTCATTATTCGTGAAAGAGATGGAAGAGAAGAACACAAGTGATTGTACTCTCTAGAACAGTTCTAAAGACTGTAAACAACCGATGTTTTTCTTCCAAAAACCTCGGATAATAGCAAACGCAAAAGAACACCTTTTTGTTCTGTGGAAATATATAGCCTACCCCAGCCATGACTACAAAATGAATTAACGTAATTTTGAATGAGCAAGTTGAATGTATTTGACACGCGGTTTCACAAGACTAAATAACGAAATGCAGTTTAGTATCTAACAGGAAGTGCAAATAAGCAGAAAGTGCAGAATATGTGCATATGAATGGCAGTGGTATATACATAATGAGATACTATTGTATATAATAAGATACAGTATGTGCAATGTGAGCAGTAAGGTTGTTAACTTATTAAAAGACTATAAATAAGATACAGTATGGATAGATATGTACAGTAACACAGAGTAGTAAAATATGACAAAGACTATAGACATGAGGAATGAATGAAGAATAAGCAGCATTTGATGTTGGGGTCAACAGAATTCTTTTAAAGGGGGGGGGGGGTGCATATTCTGCCTGGTGTGAAAATAGGCCTGTCGTGATATGCACCCCCCCCCCTTTAAAAGAATTCTGTTGATCCGATCATCAAATGCTTTTCAGAGTACAGACATGGGACTAGTATTAGTAAGCAGAGTGAGTTTCATGCATGTGCCACCTTCCTAGTAAAAGTGAACAGGGGGTGCTTATTCTTCATTCATTCCTCATGTCTATAGTCTTTGTCATATTTTACTACTCTGTGTTACTGTACATATCGGTTGTTTGTACTCTTTAGAACAGTTCTAAAGACTGTAATCACTTGTGTTCTTCTCTTCCATCTCTTTCACAAATAATGAAATCGTAGTATAGTATTTTTCCCTGCGTTTGTTTAGGCGAACTGCTTTCCTTTCCGATCAAGGGAGTGGTGCGTCAAGGGGGTGCATCTGCCGACGGGGGTGCTGAATCGGGTACAACACCGGGTACAGTAGATTTTACACTATTTCCACATGCTACGACACGCCCACTCAAATTAAAGCGAGCATTTCGATCCACCAGAACCACACCTGGCAGGCATGTAACAAACTGAAATAGCAGGCTAGTTAGCATTATATTCAGCAATATGTCCTGTCACTTTCAAAAAAAAATCTTAGAACCTTTCTTATATAGCTTTTTTTAAGCAAATGGAACGACCAAGCGAAGCCATAATCCTACACTTTTCAAGTGGATTACTAGTTTTGGACCAAAACTCTTTACTGCTGAAATTTCAAGTCGGAAATATCCGAGTTCTGAGTTGTTCTTAATGCACCACTACTTCTCGTTTTCCCGTGGATTTCATTGATTAAAAGTAGGCTTAAGAGAAACAAACACGTTGACGAGTAGACGGTCAGTGAGTAACGTTATCGAGATGCTCTTACCTTTGAATTGTGAACATAATTTACGTCACTGAAGTAAGGAGTTAAAACCGTAAAGAAGGAACACTGCGCCAATTGACCTGGTCCAGAAGTCACCAGTGCATTGTGCTGATGATTGATACATCTTAGATGAATTGCAGCATGTTGCAAATTTCGCCTAATTGTTCGCGAAAACATTGCACTGAAAACATTAGAACTTACAGCGAAACTGTAAACGCCTGAGTAGTGGCGGTCGCTTCCGGTCTCGATTTCTGGATTGGAGACGGTACAAATTCAAAGTAAAAGCCCAACAATACTGCAGTATAACAACAAAATTATATTTCATTATATTAATTCATAAAGTGGCGAGGAATTTTTACATTTAAGGCTCTAAAAACACATGTAGGCTAATAAGACCTGGAAAGGTGACAAAGACATCAAGATAGATAGAGTCAAAGATGGATAGATAGCTAAACAGGCAGAGAGAACTTAAATTAGATTAGATTCAACTTTATTGTCATTGCACAGAGTACTCAGACAACGAAAAGCAGTTAAGCATCTAACCAGAAGTGCAAAAAAGCAGTAAAAGCACAGAGTTTGTGCAAATGTAAAGTGGAATATGTAAATAAATGAGATATGTACAGTAAGAAATAGATATGGAATATGAACAGTATTGATACAATATTAGTATAAGTACATAGTGCAGGTGTAAGTATAAGTGGGCTATCACCGTGGTGCAAAAGATATGTCAGAAGTGGGATGTCAAAATGAAGGCAAACACTCAATTGCCATAGCAACCACCATGACAACCCAAGCAACCTTATGAAAGAGAGACAAAGAAACATCAAGAAATGCATGCCATCTCCGGATGCTTTGCCAGTGTGGGCAAAGTAGCTACTAGGGCAGCGTACTAGGTACGTCATAGAGACGCCATTTTGTCTGTCGCATTTTGACGTATTGACTCAGTGGCGTAGCTGTTAAATATATGCCTGAATGTTAAATACATAATTTAAACAGGACCCCAGCCTGTTAAAGCTGCCGGTCATTTACAGTGGTAAAACGAAGTAATTATACCCGAAACACTGTTGTGAACAAGTAAGGTCCACGTTTGTGTAGCGGCAAATAACACAAAGCCACAACGTGACGGAAGTTTTTTTTTGCGTTTTGTCTGCCGTGGTTTGGCAAACAAAACGATACAGTTAGTTAGTTTGGCTAACGGGAGTCAGCTACCCAGCTAGCGGAACCGTTAGCTTACGCAAGCCACGCAAACCTCCACACATCCTCTCCAAGCTGTTCGGATCGATTTCAACTTCAAGTTCAACCGCAACTTAACACGTACGACCTCCTGTAAAGGTAAGTGCTATCTTCGGCTATTTTATGTTTTGCAGTTAACTTAGAACTGCTGTTACACAAAGTGTAGGGGCTAGCCTACTGTCATTAGCGACGGTGCGCCTAAAACATCTTATTGCCATTTGCTACGGTTGATTGACGGGAATGTATTTGTTTTCTCCTCTTTTACCCGGACGCATTTAGGTCTCGAAAAGAGGACATGTTAGGGTAAAAGAGGACGTCTGCCTTGTCTTGTGTTTCAGTTGCTTGATGTTTGACTGTGTAAGGAATGTTGTTGACTTGCTAGTGTGTCATAAACAGCCACTAGCAAGACATCCCGTTAGTGATGTTAGCAAGGTTGTTTTAACACTCTTGGACATTGATGCTAGTATTACAGTTTTTTTTCCTTCGTTTTTCCGCCTGATGCTAGTATTAAGTGCTCTTGCGTTAACTTCTTTGCAATGTTATTGTGAAAGCTATGTTGGCTAGGTTGCAAACAACTTCCCTAACACAGTCAAACATCAAGCAAGTGTCAATTTGGCTGCAAGAACGTAGCCCAGTTCATTGTTAAGCAACAAGCCCCAAGAGGTGGTTTGCGCTGATTTTAGAACAGCTTTTCTAAAACTGTTACAACAAATATTTGATATGGTTTCATATATCAAGACAATTTAATTTAAGAAACAATAGTTTAATGATAAACCGTCATTCTTCCGCCACTAAAAATGATAGTTCCTAAATAAATCGTTGCCACGCAACCCTTGAAGCAACGCAACAGCCAGATGGAACACTGGGTATGAAATGCGCTATATGAATGCCTTGCCATTCGCTGCGCAGTAATATGGAATGTTATCAGGTCAAATTGTAAGGTAATGCTGGATTTTACAACGCCTTTTAGCCAATCACAATCAAGGATTTGAAAAATCAGTTTTAGAATCAACATTAAACTCTAGTAAGAAATCGCTATACATGCTAAATAACCAACAATTTCATGTATGTGGGCCTATATGATCATCAGGTCAGAATGCACACAAAAGTGTACCAAATAATACACACTTGATGCAATAGGCTACATGCTGAGGGTGGATCTTGAGCTAATTATTTTATTTTTAGTGAAGGAAAAATTATTATTCCATGAATTAAGATAAAACATGAATGTGAATGAATTTTACATCTGTCAAATTATGTAATTCATACTTATGGAAATAACTATGTAGTCGTATAGTCAAATACGGACAATAGGTCTAATAGCCCTGTATAATCAATGCAATGATGTCACCATGTAGTTTTCATTAATATCTTGCTGTAGGCTATTACTAATACGAATGCCATTTGTTAAGTGTTCAAAACCAAGTGTTTTGGTATTGTGACAACCATATGCTTCATCAGTTTCAGTGACATTGCGTTTTTGGTATGGTGCAGATTGGCATTTTGTAAATGTCTGCTAAATGAATTATCGTGTGTTTCTTTTTTCCTTCAGGTTTACCTACAGAGAGGCAAAACTGGGAACCATAGCAACATCCATACATCCATCATCCAACGTCCATTTGTAGTTCCACGTTGGTGGGACGAACTGCCTAGCACTACCAGAGCAGGGGTTCAGATGTCATGCTGTATTTGGAAAAAAAAACACTGGTCAGGAACTACCATGCTTAATGTTTCATCAATAGTGAGGTTACGGCTGCGATGTCAGTGGTACACTGCTCTACGGTGTCCTCGACATCGCCCACACTGAGGAGTGTGAGTGGCAGAGACTAGGCTGCTGAGGTTAATGTTCCTGTGATCCTGATTTTCATTGGAATATTATGTCTGGTCCACTGTTTTAATATTGTCGCCTCCCCAAACTATGACACACCATGCTCTACCTCCAAATGATGGCACTGATCTCACTTCTATTGAATACTAAGATATTCATTTAGAATCATTGATGTTTGCATGCTCATTCATGAAGAATGACCTTTTGTATTTCATTTGATAGCTATATGAATGTTCAGAAAGGGTATGGGGTGGTAGTAGAGTAGTTCAGTAAGAGGATGACGGTAGTGCCAAAATACAAGCGGCACCAATGCATCAAACATACAAAGAGAACAGCAACTAGCACCCCTGTGTAGCTACGAGGGTACACTGTAAACACATAAAACAAACACTGGTTAAAAGGTTGCTGGTACTTAACCATAGTTCAAAACGGCAAATCACCAGAATCATCAGCTGTGCTAATCTCCAGCCTTAAAACAGCACACATGTTAAAGGCGATGGCAGAACATTAATTAAAAACAGCAATACATTAAATACAGGCTACATTACATTGTCATCAATTGTCCGTGCAAAATGAATGGCCGCTGGTACGCAACACAGTACACGTTTCAGGTTAACACATACCTTTCCAAGATCCAAATACACAGCGTCACTCCCTCCACGCACATCACGCACATCCAACTACAGCGGCTCTGCCACTGTCTGCCCTCCTATACAATAGTTAACAAGTAGCCACTTAGCAAGCTAGTCATCAGTAACGGAAGAACTTAGAAACCTTTGCTCAAACATACCTGTTGATCACGCAGCACCTGTGCCTCTGCTACACATCACAAGAACCAGTGGTGTTGACAAGCTACCGGCTTTAGGACCCCAGGTGCCTATACATAAGCCTGTGGATAATATGTCAGGTAGCCTAATCAATTGCAACCCATTCCCCAATTAGTGACGTAGTACTGTTTGACAGAAAGAAAGAGAGATAGAGATAGACTAACTGTGAAACTGGAGAGGAAGTAGGCACCAAACTATCACTTCTTGCCCACTTGCTACATGTAAAACAGAGAGTTGAATTATTAAAGACAATGAATTTAAATTAAATGATATTGGAGAAAGTATTGATGGCATACGTGATGTAAATATCAATGTGTTTTGACATTCAGAGGTAATAGTTGGCCAAGCGTTACATTCACTCTCGTAAAAACACGTTAGTAACATTTTCTTAATCTACCAACCGATGTATTTATCAAGTGAGTTATTACTAGCTACCCCTACCGCTGTATTCAAAATCAGGTTAGGTTAAAGGTAAGTCTTGTAGCTACAGTCGCTAAGTATCAGGTGAATATGCTACATTTGTATTGCAACGGATGATTAGTTTAGATCGTTGTGTCGTTGATTACTTTTTTCTTCAATCTAGTTTTCATTAGCACTCCCCCCATAGTTTCACACTCCTCAGACAGGTTGCTCATTTCTTCCCCCCACCCCCTGTTCTCATAAACCTATAATTACAGTGCATGAAATGCCCTGTATTGTTATTCCTAGGCTTCTTCTTATTATTATTCTGCGATTAATTCAGCCCGAACCGCTTAACGTAGAAACTTCTCTCTGTCCCTCTCCATTCAACTGTATAACTAGGAATATTAAGAGACACCTTACATACTCTACTTTTTTCTCTCTCCATCTTTCTCTCTATCCCTCTCAATCCTCTTTCTCTCACACTGCATCTCACTGCTTTACTCCTTTTTTTCCTCCTTCTTTTAGTATTTTCCTTCTTCACTCTCTCTTTACTGTCTTTATCCAGAGCCACTCTTGTTCAATCTTCTTTCCTTTCTTCTTTCTTTCTTCCACTCTTCTTTCCTTTCTTTTTTCCTTCTTTCACTCTTCTTTCACTCTACTTTCATTTCTTCTTACCTTCTTTCACTCTCCGTTTCTTCTTTCACTCTTCTTTCCTTCTTCCACTCTTCTTTCCTTTCTTCACTCCTTTTTCCTTTCATCTTTCCTTCTTCCACTCTCCTTTCTCTTCTTCTTTCCTTCTTTTACTCTTTTTTCCTTTCTTTGTTCCTTCTTTCACTCTTCTTTCTTTTCTTCTTCCTTTCTTAACTTTTGCATTTCATGCACTGGTATTTCCTTCAGGAAATGCATTTTCTAGTTATATATTAGTCCAACTCTAATAAGTCCAATCTACTTAACTCTATATCCTTTATTATATATATTAGTCCAACTCTAATTAGTCCAATCTACTTAAACCTATATCCTCTATCATCTATATTAGGCAATGGTATTTAAACTCTATCTCTTCTTATTTAACTATTAACAAACCAAACAAAGTAAGGAACTTCCCATTAGAAAGGCAGTAGTATTTAAAACTCAAATTCTCTTTCTTTATATTGAACTATTAAACAAACTCAACAACATAGAACACTAAAGGCCATCACATGACTTTGAGATTCCTTGGAAACCACACTGGATTTTCCAGAGGAAAACTTTAGATACTATTGGACATAAGACACACGCAGAGGTCTGATCTACCTACAGCGGGGCCGCCTCAGAGGAGGGTGTTTTGTTACTAAAGGCCTGTGAACCTGTGGTGAACTACTGATGATGTGCCTTAAAATTCACCCACAGACTACTTTGCTAGCAAACACACAGGCAGAAAAACACACAATCAAATTACTCCAAAACAAGACTATAATGCCTGTGAGTCAAGTTTATTCACACAAATATTTACGCTAAAATATATATATAGTTTGCCACGAAGTAGGAATGGATTGAGACTTCTGCACAACAGCGCCATCTAGTGGGTCTGGTGGGGGTAATTATACATGGAAATGGAGCCCTAGTGACTAGGGACTGTTTTAACGGCAGATATAGTGACACACACACACACTCTGAATTTAGTCTCTTTTTTTTATTTTACCCATCCAGGGTAGAGAAGCACACAGTGAGGCACACTAACCCGGAGCAGTGAGCTGCCTTCAGCGGCGCCCGGTGAGCAGTGATCGGGGTTAGGTGCCTTGCTCAAGGGCACCTCAGCTGTGGATGTGGGCATGGGAGAGCAGTGCTCTACCACTTCCCCCGCCGACATTTTTCCTACTGGTCGGGGATCGAACCAGCCACCCTCCGGTTACCAGCCCGAAACCCTAACCAGTAGGCCACAGCTGCCCCTATACATGTTATAACAATGTTAAAAATAGTGTGGTGATAACAAATAACAAATGTTATGATACATGTAGGCAATGCACTGAGTCTCGGGTCTCTAGTTAAATACATTGTGTATCTCAGGAACCGTAGGTCGCAGAGACTTAAAACCACCTCTGTTGTGTTCAGTGTGGTATTAGGTATACATGCATAGGTACACATGTTATGAAAACAAATAACAAATGTTATGATACATGTAGGCAATGCACTGAGTTTCGGGTCTCTAGGAACTTCCTAGTTAAAGATATTGTGTATGGCAGGTTCACACCACACGATTTCAGCCCGATTATGAAAAGTCTGCGACGAGGCGAGGTCTTGTAGTGTGACACGCTTGCGACCTGCGATGTTTTCGTCTGCGACGTTCGAAAACCCCACGACGAAAAGTCTGGCATGTCAGAACTTTTTGGGGAATCGCAATGACACCAACTCACTACCATAATCACACCATTGACCTTGTATTAACGCATGGTCTAGAAATTGACCGCCCTATAGCTCTACCCCAAAATACTACCCTCTCGGACCACCACCTAATTACATTCAACATGAAATTAGAAATCCGTCCAACATCGGAAATATCCCACTTCTACAGCCGTTGTCTATCTGACAGGACTACAGCTGAATTTATATCAAAACTACCCGTCGCCCTCACCTCAGCTCCTACCGCTGGCAAAGCAAATGACATATGTACTTCCCCACCTTATATCGACCTACTGACTGAAGGCGTCACATGCGTTGCACTCAACCTTTGACGCTGTTGCACCACTAAAAAAGAGAATAAGAAAACTGAAAAAACTAGCCCAATGGTACACTGACCAGACTCGTGCACTTAAACAAAGCACATGAAAACTAGAAAAGAAATGGTACTCCACCAAACTTGAGGTATTCCTCCTGGCGTGGAAGGATAGTCTTCTAAGATATAAACGAGTACTCTCTGAGGCGAAATCAGCTTACTATTCTTCATTGATTGATAGTAATAAAAACAACCCAAAGTTCCTATTTAACACTATTTCTAGGCTAACAAAAAACACAACACAATCGAACACTCGGTTCCCATAATCTTTAGTGGTAATGATTTCATGACCTTTTTTCAATAATAAAATACTCAAAATAAGAGAACAAATTCAAAGTTTCCTCCCCCCCTATGACCCTACACCCCTTCCAAAATGTGCCATGGCAACACCCCTTCAACCGGGTGCTATCCTTGAATTCTTCGCACCCACCGACCTCCCTGAACTAGACTCCTTGATCCTCTCATCTAAATCATCGACGTGCCTACTAGACCTGTAAGAAATGATAGAGGTTTCTTTGTTTCTGATGCAGCAATCTTTATTCCAATAATGTGCAGTGACGAAGCAGCCTTACTCCGGATTCAGCGGTGTAGGACTGAATAACAAGCATTCACAATTCTAGGCATATATACTGTTTTAAGACCACTCCTAGGCCTCTAATGTAAATGAGCTAGGCTTGTAATGCAAACAGGTCTGGCAACCTTTTGTTGTGGTATATGATAATCTGGGTTCTCTGTCTGAGATGGTTCTCAATGGCCTCCCCCATTCCCATACTATGATTCATTGCAGTCACTCACACCTCAGTTTGCTTCCTGACCCCAGGTGTCTGAGGAAATCCAGTGTGGGGACTTTTCCTTTCTGACCATGATAAGATTACCATTTTGGGTATTCCGCTGGTGGTCACAGCAGCTGCTTGATCATGAATCTTCCAGTCCACCCCTTGATGCTATGAAGCCATACATAGCATCAAATCAACTTTCTTTCTCAGAGTCACATCTTTCACAGAGTTGTCCAGTGACGGGTGATGTCCTGCCTTAGGTTGCCCCCTCTGTGGCCATTCGGGAGTCTTACCCGTCATTGGACTCATCACCCTCGCATACACTGGTCATCTCCCAGCCCCAATAGGTAACTTATCAGGGGGTCATTCTGTAATTTGATACTATAAGATAAATATCTTTTATCGGGTTTGGAGAAGCATTTGAGAACCACCACAGCCAAGGAGACAGTCTAAGATAATTGAGCAAAACACAAAGGCATCTGACATCCTAAACACAAGTAAATATAAATGTAAATGTAAATGGTCCCAATTGTTATCAAACATCAAAGCATACATCTTCTTTTCATCTTTTCGTGTTTGTTCGTGTGTGTGTGTGTGTGTGTCTGTGTTTTGTGGGTTCGTTCGGGTAAGGATATGCACACCAGTGGTGGATATGCATATTTGTCCTGGGGAAATCACTTTATCAAATTTCAGAGAAGACGCTCTCTGATTCTCTCTTTGTCTTTCTTGTCCATGCACTCTATTGAGTGTGCCTTTCACCTTTCAGCAGATGAAACTCTGAAAAGTGTCGAGATCTTTGATTGTTCATTGGGTTGCTTTCTTTATTGTCTTCATCAGTTGTGGTCCATTTCGTTCCATCAGTCAATATCTTAAGGTGAATCTCTGGGCTTGTGGATCTCAGATCCATGTATGGTCTCAGGTCCTTTGGATTCCTGGTCTGTAGAAATATGTTGTGTGGTGGCGCTCTGGTCACCCAAGTGGACTCCGGCCCCACAGGTTCCATTTCCACATGTGGTATCCCTTTGCATTTGATTGGTCATCTGGTGTCTGAAATTTTATATAAAAGAAAAGAAATAACGTTGCCCCCCCCTTTCCCCACAAGAATGTCCACACATTCAACAGGTATCAACAACACAAACATAATCAAAACACAACATTAAAACAGGATTACAAATATAAACTCCCCCCTTTTTTATAGAGCGCACATTTTCAAAGTGTGCTACTATCAACATAATTTGGAATTCCAATGTATTGGCTGCTTGTGTCTGAGCTACAGTCATTGTCTTCTTGCAGTGATTTGTCTGGCCAGGTGTGAATAGGTTCCTCTTGTGGTCTTTTGTAGCTTTCCCTTCTTGTCTGTGAAGAGTAACACCTAATGGCTTTGTGGCCTCTCTTTCCACAAGAAAAACAAACAAGGTTCTGCTTTTCTGGTCTGTTATCTCTACAGTTCCTCGCTATGTGTCCCTCTTTACGACATGAATGACAGACAATGCCTTGATGTCTTCCCACTCTGTCTTGGCAATGTGACCCTGTTTTCCACATGTATAGCAAACAAAATGTTCATACCTTCCCCCACTACCAGGGCAGTGTCTTGCAATGTGCCCATCTTCTCCACATGAATAGCATATAGCACCCACTGGATTGCTTCTCCTGAAGCCATTACCTCTGTGTTGCCAACTGGAAGAACTGGTTTCTGGCCCTCTTTGTCTCCTGTTCTGCTGGGAAAGCTTACATCCTATAGCTGCAGTGGGGTGTGATTTCTTAGAAGTGGCCTGATTATTGTAAAATTGTGTCATTTTAGCAATAATTTCACCATAGTCTGAGAGATGAGTCACAAACATTTCTATGGCAGAGCGAGTCTTGGGATCACTTTTGTTGATCAAAGCAAATTTATAGGCAATATTCTCAGTAATGATGTAAGGGTTAACACTGTATGTTCTGAAAGCTTCCAGTAACCTATCTGCAAACGATGCTGGATGTTCCCCTTTCCTCATTGACACTCCTGTTAACTTTTCTGGATCGACAGATGCAATCCCCAAGACCTCCAGTAGTGCTTTTTTTCGGTCCTGATTATTTACCCATCCTATTCTTTACTTTATCTGTTAAGGCTCTAGATAATGTAGATGGAAGGCACAGGCTTAACACAACACAAGCATCAAAATCTGTCAATCTGTAAATGTCAACGCAGGTCTCCAGATGTGTGAGGAATTCTACGGGATCCTGTCTGCCATGTTCAAATTTTCCAACCTTCTTTACCACTACTTCCAACTCTGAGGGTGTAAGGCATTTGATGGTGTGTGACATAACCTCCTCTCCACTTGCTCCAGTCCGTACAATGGTTGAGTTAATTGGTGCCATTGGGTACTTAACTGTGACACCTGAATATTGGCACTGACTATCCCGTGAATCTGAATGTTTCTTGCAACATTCCTCATTGACGGCATTGCTGCTGCCAATATCAGATGTGCTAATGGAGAACTGGCTAACCCTATGTACCACCAAATCTAACTCACCTGACAACACTTCCACTGATGATTTCAACAAGTTGTTTTTAGCCATGAGAGTTTCCATTTCTTTCTGCAACTGCACATTTTCTCTTTTCAAAAGCGTTTCAGTAATCTGAAGATTTTCTATGTGTGCCAAGCCGTCATTAAGACGTGATAAGAGTGAATTATTCTCTTCTTTCAGTAGGTCTCTCTTTGCTTCTACGTCGTCTAATCTTTTCTTGGTCACTTTGTATGTGGCAAGAAGTCCTTGAAGGGCATTTGCAACTTTCCCTTTTTTGTGTTTTGGTATCTTGGAATAATCTTCGAACCGGGACCCTGCCCACTCGTAGGGTTATCCTCTGCGTTCTCTATTCCGTCAAATATTCCATGCGAACCGTGTTTCCTGATGTATTGAACAATAATATCTTCCATTCTAAAGTTAAAACAAAAAAAACTAACAACAACAATCTCCGTTTTATGTCAATCAATCTTGGTATTATGCTTCGTATGTTTCCGTCCTAAACAATGAAATAGCGCCTTTCAACAGTCAACCGCACAATTGAAATTCAAATGATTTATCTTTCCCGTTAAGTCGGATCCTATCACAAGCTTATGGATTTGTGCCGTAAAATCTGAATGTATGTCTATGATGCTTCATGTTCAACTACTGGCTATTATCCAGACAATTTATGCCACAATTCGTCGGGCTGACTACTACACTAGTTTCTCACACTCACCAATACACAGGTTAATAATTATGCCTCTGTCCGTCGGGCACAACAGTATGTGTTCTTGAAATTGCCTTAGGCAACAGGACTTGGTGCCTAAACCACACTACTTTTCAGCTACTTGTTTCAGTTACTTCAAAAACGTTTTCACAGTCTGGCCTTTGTTTCAATTACTTTAGGTTTTCTGATACAATTCTATTACCACACTTCTTCGGGCTGATTCAGTTACTTTAGAATCTTTAGAAAAATTGCACAGAGCTAACCCACAGCCAGACACCTCCTGCTTATTAATGGAATAAAGACATGAAACATATTATTTCTATTCTTAAACCTCCTTTCTAGGTTGTTTTAAACGTGCAAAGTTCCTGAAAAAAAAGTTTTTTTTAGTAGAATACTACTCCCCTCTTCTTTTTTTTTTTTTTTTAAATTGCAAGATAGGCTGGCTCGCCAATTGTAAGAAATGATAGAGGTTTCTTTGTTTCTGATGCAGCCTTACTCGGGATTCAGCGGTGTAGGACTGAATAACAAGCATTCACAATTCTAGGCATATATACTGTTTTAAGACCACTCCTAGGCCTCTAATGTAAATGAGCTAGGCTTGTAATGCAAACAGGTCTGGCAACCTTTTGTTGTGGTATATGATAATCTGGTTTCTCTGTCTGAGATGGTTCTCAATGGCCTCCCCCATTCCCATACTATGATTCATTGCAGTCACTCACACCTCAGTTTGCTTCCTGACCCCAGGTGTCTGAGGAAATCCAGTGTGGGGACTTTTCCTATCTGACCATGATAAGATTACCATTTTGGGTATTCCGCTGGTGGTCACAGCAGCTGCTTGATCATGAATCTTACAACCCTATCCCCACAAAATTACTTAAACATGTACTTCCCTTATTAAGTGAGACATTACTCAATGTAATGAATAATTCACTAATCTCAGGCTACTAATCTTTCAAAATAGCAGTGATAAAACCATCTCTGAAAAAACCTAACCTTGATCCCGATAATCTCGCTAACTATAGACCCATATCTAACCTCCCTTTCTTGTCAAAAATACTTGAAAAACTAGTTGCTAAGCAACTTACTACTTTTCTACAACAAAACAAAATTGAAGAAACCCTCCAATCCGGTTTTAGGGCCCACCACAGCACTGAAACGGCCTTAGTCAAAGTCTTAGATGACCTACTAATCGCATCTGATCATGGGTGCACCTCAATACTAGTTCTCCTAGACCTTAGTGCTGCTTTCGACACTATAGATCATCAGATCCTGTTACAGAGACTTGAACATCACGTTGGCATCAAAGGCTGTGCCCTATCTTGGTTTAGATCTTACCTCTCTGATCACCATCAATTTGTTCATGTCCATGAGAAGTCGTCAAATCACACCAGAGTAAGCTACGGAGTCCCACAAGGCTCTGTCCTTGGACCACTGCTCTTTTCCCTCTATATGCTACCCTTAGGTAGCCTGGTGACACCAGCCTACGTATTTCCGCCTGAATTGATTTCAAGCTCATACTCAGTTTGGCCCAACCCCGTTGACAATCGTCTCCAGGACTCAAAATCCTGTAGGACCAATCAGCGAACAGTTCAGAGCTGTGACGCAAAACTCGCCTTGGAGGAAAAGACACGAAAAGCTATCGGAAAAGTTGTCTCAACTCTCGAGAACATCAGAAAATTAAAAGGAGAACAAGAGTATTTTCTTATAAGTTTTATGATTGGAAAGGACGTTGTAGCTCTTCTCCCAACTGGCTTTGGGAAGAGTTTAATCTACCGAATGCTTACTAAACGTTGCTGATTGGTTAAGGGAACTCCAATGATTTTAAACCTCTAGCTAAGCACCCGCTCATCTCGGAAACGAAAATGCATAGCGTTTTGCCAGACTGAAAGACGGAATGAAATGGAGTCACAGGCTGGTAATGGCCAGGCTAACCCTTAGGTGCTGTCATAAGGAAACATGGCATTAACTTCCATTGCTATGCTGACGACACCCAACTCTACCTATCAATGAAACCTGATGAAATTGTACATCTACCCAAGATAGAAGCTTGCCTCCATGATGTAAAATCTTGGATGACTAACAACTTTCTGCTCCTCAACTCTGATAAAACTGAGGTTATGCTTGTAGGCCCCGATCAACTGAGAACTACACTATCTACCCATCTACCCACACTCAATGGCTTCCCAACACCCAACACTAACATCAAAAACCTTGGCGTAACTATCAACCAAGACCTCCTACTTGACTCACACATAAAACAGATCTCAAAGACATCATTTTTTCACTTACGCAATATTGCCAAAATTAGAAAGGTTCTATCCCTCCAAGATGCAGAAAAACTAATCCATGCATTTATTACTTCCCGCCTCGATTACTGTAATGCTCTCCTGTCCGGATGCAGCATTAACACAATAAAGAGCCTTCAACTTATACAGAACGCCGCTGCTCGTACACTCACCAGAACTAAAAAAATATGAACACATCTCACCGGTACTCGCCTCGTTGCACTGGCTCCCCGTCAAAAGTAGAATCGATTTCAAAGTACTCCTGCTAACATATAAAGCCCTAAACGACCTGGCTCCAAACTACCTCAAGGAATTAGTCGTCCCCTATTGCCCTCCAAGGCTGCTCCGTTCCCAGAGTGCAGGCCTCCTGGTAATTCCAAGAATATCAAAAACCACACTAGGAGGCCGAGCCTTTAGCTACCGAGCCCCTCTTCTCTGGAAAAATCTCCCTGCCTCCATCAGAGATGCAGACACCGTGCCTATATTCAAGACTTAAGACATTCCTCTTCTTAAGACATTCCTTTTTTTTACCAACCTACTGCAGTGGGTGAGTTTTTTTCTGGCTGATTCACGAATGTTCTACAGAATGTTCTACGGGAACATTCTACAGTCATTGTTAAGGCTTCAAGGAAATTATTATGCAGAGTTTTCCTGATCTGATATGCTATCTAGACGTTTTTTATCAGTAGTGTAGGCTATTCATTAAAAATATTTAACAAATATCAGACTAATCAACAAGTGCTTCTTTGTCAACCGTGTGACGTCATCGTAACACCATAGGCCGACAGGTGCCTGCACGTTTGTAGCGATGATAATGTCGTGGCAGTAGTTACCAGCCAGTCTCAAGTGAATTTGTCATCACCTGGCCCAACAGTTGATGATTTTCGACGACTATTTCCTTTCCTCACATGGATTCAACAAAGGGTAAGTGACCTTATAATTTCTTTCTTTATGATATCCAGAAAACATCAGAGTTGTAAATTAGGCTATACAAATCGATGTCAAACCGTTTGTAGGTCAATAGAGCTAGTTAGCAGAATATGAGGTGATGTGATATGATGTGTAAATGCAATGCAATCGTGTGAATGCAAAACAATACAAATGTGAATACAATCGATGTCGAACTGTAGGCCAATAGAGCTAGCTAGATGTGAAAATAACGTGGAAATACACTCCAGAAAGTGAACGTCTAACAACAATAGCCAATTATTTTGTTGTGCAAATCCAGAGCTAGTCAGATGAGGCAAACGAGAAGTTGAGGTGAAATTACCTAATTTTTGTGCACAGAAACCACATATCAGTGTATTACTTTGCGAAGTTAATGTAGTCAATATCAAATATAAGGCAGTTTAGTGTAGATTTTGGGAACATGATAAATGTCGAACAGTGATTTTGAGTAAAAGTTAGGCTAAATGACAAAAAGTGTGTACAACTCTATAGCAAACTATTTGAATATTTCAAGAAACCAGAAACATTTATTTTTAAAAGAGGCCAATTACTTTTATGTGCTCATGGACACACACACACACACACACACACACACACACACAAACAAACACAAGCACACAGACACACATTCACTCATGAACAGGTTTTCATTTGATAACTGTGTTGAGACATCAACTTATCTATGCTTAGCGATGAACAGTGTTCGTACCGTAGGTTTATGCATGTATGTGTCTTTACATTTTGGCCATTACACTAACTGACTGGTATTTCTGTGTGTTTCAGCTGGTGAAGATGTCCTGAATTTTATCATCAGTGAGCTGTTGCCTCCTTTCAACATTTCTTGTCATGTTTATTTAGTTTTGTGAGTTTACGTTTACGCTACTTGTTTTTCTGTACTAAATGAATGAATGCGATGCAGGTATCGGTGTGTCGTTATTTTTTTCAAACTGTTGCATGTTGTGGATGCGCTGATAGTGCGCAAATATGATTTGTCAGTGACAAGTGATTGTAATATGAAAAGGTGTCTGTGCAGTTTGTGTGCATCAATGATGAGACTACAACTATGGAGGATTATCGGGGCCAAAACTAAATAAAAAAATAACTAAATAAATAAATAAATGAATGGTTAAATACTTGGATAAATACATAATTAGATTTATTTATACCTACATTTATTTATTTATACTTACATATATTTATTTATACTTACATATATTTATTTATACTTACATTTTGTCATACATTTTGTCAAACATTTTGTCATACTTACATTTTGTCATACATTTTGTCATACTTATTGTCATACTTATTGTCCACGGTGTAACTTGCTTGCAGCAAAATAAATCCGTCATCCCCCGTCACCAAGTCAGGGGGCGGGTTAAAGCCTCTGATTGGTGGTTCAACTTGAATTGACTGCTTTTGACTAATTCAAGATGGCAGCACCCGGTGTGGATTCAATAAATGGAATATTGCATGCTACAGTAGTCGAAATGTTGGCTGTAGCTGAGGAGATGGAGGCAACTGCAATTCACATTGTTTTTAAAATCATATTGAGGGCTTCGCTGAGATTATATCAACGGTATCGGCCCTGACTGACACAGACATAGATGAAAATGTGTTCACGATCCTCAGCGAGATGGTAGCAGATGAGGCTGAGTGATAGCCTACAGGCCATACATCCTGGAGGTGGTCGTACTCTGTTTGATCTTCGGCTGGCACAATTGAACACTTCGCACTCTCTGGCCTGAAAATACAAGATATTGCGAACCTTTTTCGAGTGTCCAAGCGCACTATCAAGCGACAAATGCAGCAGAGTGGTATCAGGTATTAATAAGAGTAGACTGTGTCTGTGTCAGGGGTATAGATGTTCGGGATCTGAAGAAAGTAATGGGTAAACGTCCCTTGTCATGACTAAAAGGAGAGCTCCAACTATTAACTCTCTAGTCTGAGAGTTGTCATTTGTTGGGGAGCTGTGAGACTCTTTCTCTGAGACTGTTGTAACGTCATTACTGCTTGACTGTCACTATGTTTACATTATTGTGCCCTATAAAAGATGGTCCTCCGGCCTTCAGAGCGGAGAGAGACATGATTGAGACCTAAGCCTGGTGTTGTGTTGTTTTTTATTGTCAGAGGTCTGGGTTTCTCTCCCAATCTACAGATTGATAAACGTATTAAAATCCAGAACTCAACTGAACGTAGACCCCGTTTATACGGTGGGAAAACGTATATATTTGCATGCGGTTTGGCCTTTCATTTACGAGAAAAAACTGAGGTTTTATCACGGGAAACGATCATTTCTAAAAACTCCGGCCAAAGTGGAGATTTCAGGAAAACTCAGTTTTTGCGTGTGCACTGGGTCAAACGGAGTTTGCGTCACATATGCGCCTAAAATGCATTCGTGATGTGAGTGTCCTATATTTACTGTTTACTGATCATGGATGCTGTTAACGTAGTGCTCATTTATACGTTAATGCAAACGCAGGATTGCATTCTTTCAACCCTATAACTGAATCTCTCAACCCTTCCCCAGTGTGTGACTATTGGCTTTAACAATGGTATCCCCTGCACTTCCACCAGTGGACTACGAGTTTTACATTCCATCTTGTCTACCTGTTGTAGCCAAATAAACGTAAAGGATCCACATATCTAGGACTCATAGCCAATTTAATGGATTAGCAGCCTACTTATGCAAACCTACAGGTTTAGCATAGTTATGATGGCGTTTGGGGGCGTATATGCGGGTTCATGTAAACAGAAAGTTTTTTGGAAAAAGACCTTTTGTGTACGACGTTATTTTTGAACGGAAGGGCAGAAATATTCTCTATTCTGTAATTACCCGGCTATGTGTAAATGTGGTCTTACTCTTAGTCATCCGTTTATGAAGAGACGGACAAAACACTTTCTTCATCACTGGTGATTCAAAAACTGAGGACATAAGAACCATGCTACAGCGTAACATTCTAATAGCAGCCTGATGCAAACTATGGAAGAGATAGACGTGATGGGGTAACGACAGCGCTACGACCTGGCTACGACTACTACGGCCAGTGCACCCATGGCTAAGGCCAGTAGGCCACATTAAACCCAACATTTCATAACACTACTAGAAATACTACTAGTAGTAGACGAGTTGAGGGCCTCTTAAATTAAGGATGCAGCCTCACGCAGCAGCTGAGGGTATGTCTTCTGGGACATTCTGGTATCTTGATTTATTTAAATAATGCTCAATAACTTTCATTAAACTAAATCTGGCGCTTGGCATCCATAAACGCCAAAATTCAGTATCCCTCGAGCCTGATCGACTGGTTGAGCCTGCCTGGTGTGTAATACTGTTCATTCACCAATCAGAGGCTTTAACCCGCCCCCTAACTTGGTGACGGGGGATGACGGATTTATTTTGCTGCAAGCAAGTTACACCGTGGACAATAAGTATGACAATAAGTATGACAAAATGTATGACAAAATGTAAGTATGACAAAATGTTTGACAAAATGTATGACAAAATGTATGACAAAATGTAAGTATAAATAAATATATGTAAGTATAAATAAATATATGCAAGTATAAATAAATATATGCAAGTATAAATAAATAAATGTAGGT
Source organism: Sprattus sprattus (assembly GCF_963457725.1). Taxonomy (NCBI): domain Eukaryota; kingdom Metazoa; phylum Chordata; class Actinopteri; order Clupeiformes; family Clupeidae; genus Sprattus; species Sprattus sprattus. The sequence goes on from NC_137914.1 coordinate 30,249,308, forward strand.
ATACATAAATCTAATTATGTATTTATCCAAGTATTTAGCCATTCATTTATTTAGTTATTTATTTATTTAGTTTTGGCCCCGATAATCCTCCATATACAACAGGAGCTTATGCCTCTAAGCTAGTCAGCTCGTGAAGCATTTCATGTACGGTTACTACAGTATATTCCCACTGCGATGCTGGTTTTCATATCGAGCTGTCGTTGGAATTGATGTTTGGCTGAACATTGAGTAATGTACCATACATGTTATTTTCAGTTATGTATATTTAATTTACCATTATTTCCCTACGGGGATTAATACAAGTTTCATGAAAAAAAACACTTGTTGTGCTTGTCTTGTACCGGAGATCATGTCTTTCCTATACTTGCAAACGTTCAATTTCCTATACAGCATACATGCAAGCGAGACCTAGCATGCTATTAACGGTTACTGCCTGGGCTCTCAAGTTTTGAAGACGGTAAGAGTGCCATACAGGCAGCTAGGCACTGGAGTTACTGGGGCACTGGCGACTTTTACTGGGGCACGTGCCCCAGCAATAAAGGCCTGACGACGCCCCTGTTGCTGGGGCACGTGCCCCAGTAAAAGTCGCCAGTGCCCCAGTAACTCCAGTGTCAAATGTACCTGCAGTAGCGCCGTTCTCATTATGGAACCGGCAGGAATCGTCAAGGCATCTCCATGAGCCTGCTACTTACAAGCCAATCAAAAAAAGAAATGGGCTACACAATAGCTAATCAGAAAATAGTACTACTGTATCTGGGGAAGATCGAACGCAACAACCAATGAAAAAGCACAATTATTCTGGAATTGGTCACGTCATTCCTTCGAAAGTTTCGTTGTTCAATCAAGGTCATCTCTCTCCCCGTTTCTCAGTTCTTTCTGAGGAAGAGGTATGATATGCTCTCTATTTTCAAAATCTAATAACTATCCCCTTTACAAATTGACATCCACCACTATTCAAAGTTCTGTCCTGATTGTTCTAATGACTGTAGCATTATTATCATATATTAATTAATATAATAGTGTCGCATGGTATAAAATAAACCTGTGGCTATTTAGCTTGAGGTATGCTCATTGCAAATGTGCACATATGCACATTTTAATATGATTATTATGGTGGTGAGTTGTTCTTATATTGCATATTAATATGATAGTGTCGCATGGTATAAAATACACCTGTGGTTCTGTCCGTTATTAGCATGCTAGGTCTCGCTAGCATGTACGTATGCGTTAAGGTTAGCTAGGCTAGCTAGCTGCCTGTATGGCACTCTTACCCCCCCCCCATTCCAAAGGTCTTAAAATGCCTCCTTCCTTCCTTCCTATCAAGAGAGCAAGGAGTGTCCCATTGCTCTTAAACCTTCAGTTCCGCTTTTGTCCGACTCCTTGAAATACGTCACATAACGGTCGTTTTTCAAGAGAGGGTCTGAGCTTCCTTGATGCCCTAATGGTGGCATTTATTACCCATAACTCTGTGCGCCATTCCCAACCGGAGATTTTCGTTTTATTTCGAAAATAATGGCGGACATAATGGTTACGGTGGCTATGATAGTAGAGTCAGAAGACCACAAGGCTACAGACCTTAAATGTACATATCAGCAGTAATTAAACAACTGTACTGATATTAAATGTACATGTACATGCCATTCTCAAATTAAAGCCAGTGACATGAGTATTTTGGTGGTTATTCACGATGTATACCGACAGTTAGCATACCTAGCTAGCCTAGCTTGGTAGCATTACCATTGGTTCTGAATGGCAGTTATGCTAAGCAGCTGGCTATCCCCCCACCTGGGACTGTACAAAGAGCTATTTTACCACCCGGGAATAGCCCGTTAGTGCACTTTTAATCGGACACTTTTCGCTTGACTAGCGGGGGCAATTATGCCGTGATTGATTAACAAAGAATTGTCTGAATTCGTTGGGGAGGTATACGTTAGCCATGTCGATGTGAGTAGCTTATTATGATTGCTCGCTTGCTAACAACGTGCTTGCTAACTCACAGAGTGACGGCACCACATACTGCAGTCTGACAGAGCGCGCTAGTGCGAGCAGATACGTACACACAGCGTGATGACGCCACATCCTCTCTGATTAGAGTGTCCCGAATGTTGAAAATTAACGGTCTCTTGATCTCTCGTCACTGACTGGGCATTGAGGAGTCGAGGAGTCGAGGAGTCAAGAGGAGGAGTCAAGAGAGCTCTCTTAGGTTCGGAACGCACGTCTTCAAAACTTGAGAGCCCAGGCAGTAACCGTTAATAGCATGCTAGGTCTCGCTTGCATGTATGCTGTAAGGTTAGCTAGGCAGAAGAAATAGAAAAAGAAGAAGAAGCTGCCTGTTTGGCACTATTAGTAACCTGTCTTTAAGATTTGAGAGCCCTGTAGATGTATAAGCATTTGTTTTGTGAAGCTGTTCTGTGATTAAACATTAGCCCTCTGCACAACTATTCAGATGGACATCAGGAAATTCTTTGAAAACACAGGCAGAGGGAGAGGAGCAAGGAGAAATGAGGAGGTCGAGGGAGGTAGGCAATTATAATTGCCCACATTAACGTTAACATTAACATTTATAATGTAATAGCCTACAATTGAAAGTATGCTGTGCTGTTATTTGATCAGTTGATTAATGGCGAACTTAAACAAGTTTGCTGCATTTGAAAAGGTAACCTACAGTATCACCTATATCACTAGACGTGTGTAGGCTTTAGTATATTAGCGATAAGCTACAAAGAACCAGGATGACTACAGTATATGACTGTACAGTAAATTCAATTGTTTTATCTTTTTCAAATTACAACCTGTAATAGACTATCTGACTGATTTGCCATGGAGGGAAGTACATTTATATTTTGCCTATTCAGTTTTGTCTATACTGAAAAAGGTAAACTTCCCTCATGTTAAGTAGGAAAGACTATAAAATGCATGCAGTGAGTTTACTTAGGCCTTTGTGTTTGAATGTTGCTGACTAGTGGCTGCTAGAGAGAATGAGGGGCAGAGTGCTGGAGCAGTAGGAGAAGAAGGAGAAGAAGAAGGAGGAGGAGAGGGGGAAGAAGGAGCACAGGCTGGGCAGTCCAGGGCCAGGCAGGGCGAGGAGGAGGAGAGAGACATGGGGGCTAGACGTAAAACTAATCAGAATATGGAGGAGGAGATCTGTGACCTGGTGTGTGTGTGTGTGTGTTTAAATAAATTTCATCATACAGTACTCATGAAACTATCTTTGTATTTTATCTTTACCTGTGCTATAATATAGTGTATGACGGTGACAATAATGATTTTGAAGCTTGTGCATACCCTTCTGTAATCTGTAGCCGTCTATTTCATAGTTTCATATTGTGCGCACATTATAAATAAATAAATAAAATAATGTTGGGGCCTGTGCCCCAGTAAAGCTCTAGGTCTAGCAACGCCCCTGCTGGTAGGCAAACTAGCCATCTGATTATTTAGGCTAAACGTGACAAACTGAGCCTCGATTTATGAAGGTTTTAATTAATTTCATAAAACATGATGATGATTGTTCTTTTGTTATACATTTCTACAACTTAAAACGTACCTTTTCTGACAACGTTAAAGCAGTTTTTTCATCGACACAGAAGTAAACAACGGTGGCCGAAATTGCAGGCTCAGGTACTGGTCGCATGCAGTAACAAAGTCAGAGGAGGGCGCATGCCCCCCTCCCCCTACTGACTTTCACTCTCGTTGCCCATAGGCTTATCGATTGGAAGTGAAGAAGGCTACTTTATGACGTTTCGGGTGGCGATTTTTTAAAACTAGGTCTACATGAAATTCTTGGGCAACTCCCCGTCTAAATTATTTTATTTTTTTCCCTCGGAGGGGCACTTTTACTCGAGGGGGGCAAACGGGCAGTTGCCCAAGCAACCTTAGCACACTCCTGTGCACGTTCCTGCGCGCCAGTGTCTCAGCTGCAGAACGCATTCAAATTACTTCTCTTATTGTTGGCTTAAATTGTGACAATAAATCCTAACGAGTGTTCTTCATCTGTTGGAAACCATGCGCGTATTTTTTGAGTATTCAGTAATATTCTGACCGGACGCAACATTCACAACAGTGTTTCGGGTATAATTACTTCGTTTTACCACTGTAAATGACCGGCAGCTTTAACAGGCTGGGGTCCTGTTTAAATTATGTATTTAACATTCACCCCCCGTTCCAAAGGTCTTAAAATGCCTCCTTCCTTCCTTCCTATCAAGAGAGCAAGGAGTGTCCCATTGCTCTTAAACCTTTAGTTCCGCTTTAGTCAGAGACCTTGAAATACGTCACATAACGGTCGTTTTTCAAGAGAGGGTCTGAGCTTCCTTGATGCCCTAATGGCGGCATTTATTACCCATAACTCTGTGCGCCATTCCCAGCCAGAGCTTTTCGTTTTATTTCGAAAATAATGGCGGACATAATGGTTACGGTGGCTATGATAGCAGAGTCAGAAGACCACAAGGCTACAGACCGTAAATGTAAATATCAGCAGTAATTAAACAACTGTACTGATATTAAATTAACTAATAACATGCCATTCTCAAATTAAAGCCAGTGACATGAGTATTTTGGTGGTTATTCACGATGTATACCGACAGTTAGCATACCTAGCTAGCCTAGGTTGGTAGCATTACCATTGGTTCTGAATGGCAGTTATGCTAAGCAGCTGGCTATCCCCCCACCTGGGACTGTAGTTAGACCGACGAAGAGGCACTAAATTGGGACACTTTTAATCGGACACTTTTCGCTTGACTAGCGGGGGCAATTATGCCGTGATTGATTAACAAAGAATTGTCTGAATTCGTTAGGGAGGTATACGTTAGCCATGTCGATGTCAGTAGCTTATTATGATTGCTCGCTTGCTAACAACGTGCTTGCTAACGCACAGCGTGATGACACCACATACTGCAGTCTGACAGAGCGCACTAGTGCGAGCAGATACGTACACACAGCGTGATGACGCCACATCCTCTCTGATTAGAGTGTCCCGAATGTTGAAAATTAACAGTCTTTTGATCTCTCGTCTCTGACTGGACATCGAGGAGTCGAGGAGTCAAGAGAGCTCTCTTAGAATCGGAACGGGGGGACAGTCATATAACAGCTACGCCATTGAGTCAATACGTCAAAACGCGACAGACAAAATGGCGTCTCTATGACGTACCTAGTAGATACGCTGCCCTAGTAGCTACTTTGCCCACACCAGCCAACCAGTAACAAAGGAACAGGTCTGGGGTCTGCATCCTTTTGAAGTCATGGCGGGAACCACTGATTTGAAAAAAGCCAATGTACATATGATGCTTTGAGGTCTTATTGTATCCAACTGACTGAGGCAGTGAGAACAGCCTCTGAGCAGGTCAGAGAAGCATAGCAAGACCCTGCGGAGGGTGGACTCTCGTTGGTGCCAGAGCAGCGGGTCATGATTCACAAACCACAGAGGTTCCATATCAAATAGTTCTAGTCGCCAACTTCTGTTGTTCAAAGTCCATAATTGATTGATTCCTGCTAGTCACTGCAAATTAGCAGAGGCTCCTGAGATTTAGGGCTAGAATAACATTAGTTATGGGCAAAGCACTTATCCTATCTATGATTTCCATTGCTTCTTTTTTGACGGTGTATATAAGGCCAAGTTCAGGGAGATTCATGGATGACTTTAATTTCCCCGGTGTAGCTGTATGTTGTTTTCATGGGGAAGAAGGCGAATTAAAAGCCAGAACCAATATTTTATGTCTCTAATAGAATTTGCCAAAAGGGAAAGGGAAGAGTCAAAGAACCTTATTGTACAAGATAGCTGTTTCTATATTCTCTTTAAAATGCATGCAGATTCTGGACATCCTACTGCTTTTATTCTTGCAGAACAGAAATTATAAACCAATTTTTACACAGAAATCTATTGCTCTCCCACAAATGGGAAAAACCTTTAAACATAGTTTAATTACATTGTTGGATCCTGTACACATCATTTATTATAAATACATATACATACATACATACATTATATACAGTGAAAAAAAAACAAAATAGCATTTTCTTTACCAAAAACAAACAGGACTAGTTTTATAGAAAATGTATGTGAAAAAAAAAATGTAGCAGTGGCCCCTCTGTAAAATGTCCTATTGTCAAAATGTATTGGTTTAAAATTCTGTATTGCTCCATGCCTGCCTGATCTGCCTCCACGGAGATCCCAGCAGAGAAGCAATGATGAAGAGAAATACTAAAGTGATGCTCTTCACCAAGGCCTGTGAAAAAGGCTCACCTGAAAAAGAAGGAATTAAGATGAATGGGTTTTAAAATGCATATGACTTCAGATGACAGATGCCTTGTTGCCCTTTCAAATTAGAGCCCAGTAGAGCCAAAATAAGTTAATTGTCTGCAGACATTAAAGATAAATATATTAAGACCTAATATGGTACTTGCAAGTATTCACCCCCCCTGTGCTTTTGAGTTCCAGATTTAGACAGATGGCAAATTAGTCACAGATGAGGAAAAGTGGGGAAAAGACTGCAAGAACATTTTTAAATGTCCAGTTGAACACTATAAGACAGAGAAAAAGAAAGTGGTAATTGCACCACACCACCCTGACCCTTTGTAGAAAAGGCTGAACCCCAAAACATCCCAGGAGTACATTAACTGGTGAGGGAGGCCAGTTACCAACTTGAAAAATGTACAAAGTTGGCTGAAATTGGAGTCCAGGTTTAGGGTTCATCAATCTTCAGAGTTCTCTATAAATGGCCTCCATTGAAGGGTGGCAAAAATGAGCCTGGAGGAGTTGGAGGTTACTTAAGATGGGGGGGGAAACCAACAAAGAGCTGCTTTTGGGCCAATCTTCAAAGCACTACATGTGATGTAAATACACCATCCCTATAGTGAAATATGGGGCAGTGGTAACATGGCGCTGTGGGGATATGTCTCTGCGGAAACAGGGGAACTAATTCTACACAATATCACAAGATGCAAATTGTTGAAAAACTAAGTCTTGGTAGAGGGCTTACCTTCCAATAGGGCAATTACCCAAGGCACAAGGCTAAAGCAAAATTGGAGTGACTCAAAGTTAAGTGAATATTCTACAGTGGCTCAGGTCAAAACCCTGATCAAAATCCTACTGACAATATTTGAGACTATAGTCCAGAGCATCATCCGTCCAACCTAGATGATCTATATCCAGTCTGCCTAGACTTGTAGAACACACATTGAAGACCAATGTACAACGCTGGTACTGGCTCACTTTTAAAAGACTTCAGGCTGCTATAGCAGCAGGGGTTCTCTAGCATGCAGTAATGTATAGGGGTTGAATACTTAAGCAAGCAGAATATTAAAGTTTTTTAGTTCTTTTCAATTTTAGGAGACAAATAACGTATTTAGCCTTTAGAAATATACCACATAAGTGTTCACAGTGGAAATACTGATTAGGAAAATATGTGTAAGTATCTTTTGTAAACAGTGATGACTTTAAGGGGGATTGAAAACTCTACAAGACACTGTTTGTTAAAAAAAAAAAAAGTCTCCTTACACAAATACAATGCAAATAAGTGCTGAATCCTGTCTTACCTGTGTAGTATCTAGTGAAAGGGTATAGTAGTTCTGGCCAACAGACATCATTCCTAGCACAATCAAATTCTGTATAGGTAATCTGAAACCTGTGGGATAAAACAGATTTAGATAGAATCTCTTTTTCAACTGTTGCATGGGAGAACAGTATTGTTCTCATTGGGTGAGGAGAATGCGAACAGTACTAACATAACATGAACTTCACTACTCCCAAACAATGGACCTCATTCTGGAACATTTTCTTAAGTGTCTTCTTAAATGTATTCTTACAAACTTCCTAAGATCCCTGCCGGACTTATGAACGCATGGAAATGTGTTCTTAAACTGCCAAAGTGTTGTCAGCTGTGCTCCCCCGAATGAGGAATGCCACTGTTTCTTAAATTGAACGCACATTCTCATACATCTGAATTTGCATACATAACCACCCTGCCAGCTCCTTATAAGGGTATGCAAGCACAGGACCGTTTGCACAAAGAATCCACAGGCAACGCGAAAGCAATTTAAGACTCATCATTAATATCAAAGCGGAAAGCGAACACCGGTGGTGCACCGGCCAGTAAACGCAGACCTAACTTCACTGGTGCAGAGGTGGAGGCACTGTTGCAAGGAGTAGAACATAATGTATTTAAGTCCGAGGACGTCAGTAGAATTTATGTGAACGCAATCACCAATGATTTCTCTCAAATTCAGCCCTTGAGAATATGGGCACACTCCAATCTGGCCTATCTACGACTGCTTTTCCACATTCTTAAATCCTGTTCTTAGCTAAGAATGAATCATAGATGAGAAACCATTCAGCAATGCCAGACATTTCTTCTAAACTTTTTCTTTACTGCGTTCAGGAATGAGGTCCAATGTCCAACATTATAATATTATATTTATATTTTTCTCTGAAGACACAAATAAATAACACATTTGAATGTGGAATCACTGTTTACATTTTCGGGTTTGTCAGTCATAATCATCAAAGTGCCCTGAGTCTAGCCCCAAACTCCCGGGGTTAATGCTGCACAAGAGGAAGTGCAGTCAACCTCTATTAGTGAACCCTGAAGACCTTTAACCTGTATTTGCTATTGATGTGGTTATTGTGACTGTAATAACTAATTGAAAATCCATACTTAGGCTAAGTAAGGGGGTGAGTTGCGGTGAAAGGGTCACAGTGCTATCGAACACAAGTGTACTGATGAAAGGCCCTGATGATCACCTTGTTTTGGGAGGAACACTGTGCACCAAGTCTTTACTGAAAGTGACAGAGGAGGTGAGAGGGAAAGACTGAGTTGTATTCAGACGCTGGCAGTGTGTTCCAACGTCACACTGTAACCTCCATGTTGTTGCTTTTTGACTGTAAAGAAATGACATGTATGCATGTAAATTTGACGCATAGACACATAGAGATACAATAAAGAATTAAAATTATATTTTGTATTAGTCCAATTTGTTCAATTCAGTCAGAATCACACCACATTAATGTTTTCTCACTATGCTGGTCAAACCTGAACGTGAAGTTTTGGCTGGCATTCAACATAGAGTATAATTTAGAATTTGATATTATAAAATTGTCAACAACAATGGCAATATTTTTGTACGTAGTAGCAATGACAGGTCATTGTAAATGGAAAGGAAGTTGAAATATGAGTGTTGAATTTGGAAGAACACTGGGTGGCATGGGCTCATAATGTCAACAGTCAATTAGATGGTACATCACAAGCTAATAATGGTTCCTAATTAGTTATTGTCATGTGTCATGAGACGTACTGGATTTCTACAGCTGTTATCTCTGTTTGTGGTCCAGCACTGCAGTGGATAATCATGTGGAGATGCGAGGGCACACCCTCACACAGACCAGGGAAGCCAGGGTTTAAAGATTTGCTGTAATTCTGTACAACACCTAATGGAAAAGACAGGGGAGTGATTAGAATGACAGTAAAATACTTTAATTCAACAATGTTCCAGTAAATACATTTACATATACAGCCAAGATATTACTAATATTGCAAATGGCTATTAATGATAGAAACTACTGGAGCCGGTTTATTTCCTCTTAGCTCATCTTTATACATTCATTTAAATACTAGTTGGTCCTAAAAAAATAAATTATTATAAGCAAATGTAAACCCTACCTAAAGTTCATACTGTAAAAGAAAAAAAGCAGGATATGCTCTTTCGTTAGGTGGCAAGGTACTGGTAATTGAGGGTGATTTTTTTTTTTTTATTCAAAAGAAAATGTTCATTGCTCAGGGATATCCAAAATTTTGCATTCAACTTCTGTATACTATATATCTGATCTGATGTTTATTTCTATAAAAAAAACACACACATTTCATTACAAACAAAAAAAACATTCAGAGGCACATATTAATAACACAAGTACCCTTTGTCCCAATAGTACTACTTATACCCCAGTAATGAGAAATACTCCTTTCTGATTGGCTGAAAGGTGACTGCATAATGGGACACCACAACGTTTAATCCCCGTCCTATATGTTCAATTCTTTAAACTTGGTAACTATAATAACCATTGATTGAAAATTTGACTGAAAAGCCATGGAAAGAGGCTACTTCAGTGAATGTGTAGTCAGACAAGCTAATGAATGAACAAATAGATGTGTTCTCTCATTTTGCAGAGTAGTGTAAACACGATGAATTCCAAGGTTAAATAAAATGTTATCTGTCACTAGCAAGCTGGCAAACTTGCAAGTATAGAATCAGAAACAACTAGCAAGCTAAATTATTCGGGTTTAGCAACAATGCAATGAATTTTAACCTAGCAAAGTATCCAACTTTATCCATGTCTGTGAAAAAAAGAGTAGTACTACAAACTAAACACTTTTTGTACTGAACCAAAAGTAGTGTATAAATGCATGCCTAAATACATGTGTGGCAACCTGCTTGGTAACAGCCTGGGAGGTGTCACGTTATACAAATATATATATAAATAAATATATAAATATTAGGGCTAGGCAAGTTAACGCGTTAATCTTGCGCTAATTCATCAATTAATTAACGCCGACAATTTTTTTATAGCGCGTTAACGCAGGTTTTATTATTTATTTTATGATTGTACAAGTCTGTTGCCTACAGGCTTTTATTTTAAAAAGTCTGCTGCTGACTGCTGCGCAACTGGAAAAGAAACGAATGGGCGGATAAACAAACCTGGAGAAGGGCATAGACATATGTACTTGAAAAGTTGACAACACGCAAGTTAACACAGATACACGAAAGCTAAACTTCTAGAAATAATGTGGCGATTCATTGCCTGTGCGTCACCTCCAGCAAAGGTTAACGTCAGTGGGCGTTAACCGGTCAGCTGTTCGCTAGAATCTAGATGTTCGTTGTCTCTGAATGATGCTAGCAGCAGCTAAGCAGCTGGCTATCCTAGCCTGTCACCCTACTGGAATGGATCCATCATTAAGATCACATCAGGATGACAAGAAAATCAACTATCGAAAATATGATTTTGAGCTTGTTGTGCAATGATATCCCCTGTCCTCCTGGCTCCCGATAAGTTAAGCTAACTAATGTTACCGTGCTAGCTATCGCTAGCTAGCATGGGTAGTTGCCATTAACTAGCGAGCTACAAACGTCAAAATCAAAAGAGATCTGGCAGAAACAACGTCATAACCAGGCTGGTTAGTTACATTACAGGGAAACCAGCCATCAAGTACATATTGCCAACACAACTTTTTGGTGCTTCGCCACACTCTAAACATTAATGCCCTGGCAGTGGCAATAAGCTTTAGTTTTGTATTTGTTTTGATAACATTGTTTAAGTTGAGAATTACACAAAGTATTTCTTTTATTAAACTGCTACTATATAAAAATGTTTTGGCACTTTTGTTCATATGGCAGAACATTTCAAATAAAAGTGCTCTATACTTTTGAATTGATTATTGGATTTTGCGTATAGAAATGCGATTAATCGTGATTAATCAGGGAAATCATGCGATTAATCGCGATTACATTTTTTTATCGTTGCCCAGCCCTAATAAATATTGGACTTGGCAGAGAGTTCTTTACCTCCACCTTCTTCAATATCTTCATATTGGACACCTTGAATGCCGTTATCTATTACAAACATTCTACTTTACATCTGTTTTGACATCCACTGTATTTGCTGTTACTCACTGGTAACATTCACCCAGTCAGCCAGGCTGGTGAAGTTAGGATTTCCATTCCTGGCAATGACCGTAGATGTCACTAATGATGTTAAAATGGTTTGGACAGTATCTCTACGGAAAGTAAACACAAAAATAAATTAATATATTGACAAGCAAACAAGAAAATCTGGTTTAACTGTCTTGGTGATTGCATATCGCCATCTTTCTGGGATTAAACAATTGATTGGTGCTTTGTGAAGTAAACCTTATCTCACTCACAGTTTTACCAAATGTTATGGTTATGGTTACAGTATTTAGCAGACACTTTTGTCCAAAGTGATTTACAAAACATAAAAAAGACATTAGAAAACACAAAAAAAGCAGGAATAGAAATAAGCCTAAATTAGTAATGAAAAATTATTAAATCATCAATATTAGGGTAACAATTATTACTATTATCATTGTTATTGTTATTAATAATAATAACAACAACAACGCCAAATACCTAACTATGACTACAGAGTAGACCTCAATCAAATGAACTAATTAGACAGATGATAACTAAAAAGGTGAGATTTGACTGTGATCTCTTGCTGTGGAGAGGTGGAAAAGACAACAAACGGTCATCAGAGGAGTGTACAGGTCTTCAGGGGGAATAGAGTTGAATCATAGCATTTCAACAGGCAGGTGCCAATCCAGTGGCTATCCTATAGGCCAGAGTCTGGACCAGGGTCTGCACAATAAGTGTAGCATATTGTGTGATATAGGGTCTGAGTGTGAACTGTCAAGACCATGAGACAGAGGCTACATGCTCAGATTAAGATGAAGATAGTCATCAAATACAATTCCCATGTTTCGTGCATATTTAGTTAGGGTCAATGAAGATGCACCGAGCTGGATGTTAATATTCTGTGGAATAGCCGAGGATCGAGAACTCAGTTTTCAAAAGAATGAGCTGAAGGTGACAATCCATTGTCCAAGCTGAAATATCACTGATGCATGCAGAAATGTGAGCCCATATTGTGGAGTCATCCTGGGGGAAAGACAGGTTGAGTGGCGTCCACAGTGATAGGAGAACCCATGGGAATAAATGTAAATAGACAATAGGAGGGGTCCAAGTACCAATCCCTGAAGTACACCAGTGGAGAGTTAGTGAAATTTTGATAGTTTTCCCAGCCATGACACACCGAATAAACATCAACTAAGGTATTCAAACCAGTATTTTCCCTTAAATTCCCAGTTTAGAGAGAACTGATGTCTGATGACTGGGCAAAAGCTACTCTCAATGCTTCAGTCACAGGTAAAAGAGCAGTTTCAGTACAATGACCACTCTTAAAATCAGACTGCTTAGGATCTAGAAAATGATTCTGAGAGAGGAAATAAGTCACTTGCTTGAAGACAATCTATTCAAGAGTCTTTGAAAAAAAAGGAAGAAGATTTAATCCTTCAACCCAGAAGGGTTAAATGAAACTTTCTTAAGCAAACGATTAACCCGTGTAACTACCCAGATAACTACCCGTGTAAATTAATCTTGCATTGTTTGCTTTTAAGGCTAACCTACCTCAGTCTGCTACATTCAGTGAAGTTCTCCAGGCTAACAGGTAACATGCAGCCAGAGGTAGAGTTGAGCCCAAATATCATAGGCCTCAGGTCAGCAGACTCACAGAGCCCGTGTTCACCTGAGGAGAGACGAAAAAAGAAGCAGATTTTTGTGGGGTTGTCAAACTGGGTCAGTTCACCTAAAAATCTCCATCACAATGGACACTGCTCTGATAGAAAAACATTATTTTCCACATCAATAATAGAAACGTTGCAACATTTCATGAGCTTATCTTTATACAGGAAGTGGCAATATGAATGGGGATACAAACAACAATGGGATAGAAGTGCAGTTTCACATTGCATGCTGGAGATCTCCTTATGCTGTTTCTCGAATCGATGACTACTAACAAAAAGGTTTTCTCTCCCTTGTAGCATGATCCTATTCCCATACCCTATGTTAGCATTTATATGCAATATATATGATTGCCACCACCGACATGTTTTTCTGTTCCTACTCTCCTTACCCTTGTAACAGTAACCCTTTGAGCACAGTGTATACCCACTAAACTGTTATATATCAAATTATGTTTGATTTTATATACAGCCGCGGAAAAAATTAAGAGACCACTTAAAAATTATCAGTTTCTCTGGTTTTACTATTTATTGGTATGTGTTAAAGTAAAATGTACATTTTTGTTTTATTCTATAACCTGCTGGCAACATTCCTACCAAATTTCAAATGAAAATATTGTCATTTAGATCATTTATTTGCAGAAAAATGACAATTGGTCAAAATAGCAAAAAAGATGCAGTGTCTTCAGATCTCGAATAATGCAAAGAAAACAAGCTCATATTCATTTTTAAACTACACAATACTAATGCTTTAACTTAGGAAGAGTTCAGAAATCAATATTTGGTGGAATAACCTTGATTTAAAATCACAACTTTCATGTGTCTTGGCATGCTCTCCACCAGTCTTTCACATTGCAGTTTGGTGACTTTACGCTACTCCTGGCGCAAGAATTCAAGCAGCTCGGCTTCTTTTCATGGCTTGTGACCATCCATCTTCCTCTTGATCACATTTCAGAGTTTTTTTTATGGGATTCAGGTCTCGAAATTGGGCTGGCCATGACAGGGTCCTGATCTGGTGGTACTCCATCCACACCTTTACTGGCCTGGCTGTGTGGCATGGAGCATTGCCCTGCTGGAAAAAACACTTCTCAGAGTTGGGGAACATTGTCAGAGCAAAAGGAAGCAAGTTTTTCTTCCGGGACAACGTTGTACTTTGCCTGGCTGAGGTTGTAAAAGACCATAAGGATTGAACCAAACGGACTGGAGGTTCTTCTAAGTTCGTCTTCTCTGATGAGTCCAATTTTCAGCTTTGCCCAACACATGGTCGTCTGATGGTTAGACGGAGACCTGAAGAGGCCTACAAGCCACAGAGTCTTGCACCTACTGTGAAATTGGACTCATCAGAGAAGACGAACTTAGAAGAACCTCCAGTCAGCTTTGGTTCAATCCTTATGGTCTTTTACAAACCTCAGCCAGGCAAAGTACAACGTTGTCCCGGAAGAAAAACTTGCTTCCTTTTGCTCTGACAATGTTCCCAACTCTGAGAAGTGTTTTTTTCCAGCAGGGCAATGCTCCATGCCACACATCCAGGCCAGTAAAGGTGTGGATGGAGTACCACCAGATCAGGACCCTGTCATGGCCAGCCCAATTTCGAGACCTGAATCCCATAAAAAACCTCTGAAATGTGATCAAGAGGAAGATGGATGGTCACAAGCCATGAAAAGAAGCCGAGCTGCTTGAATTCTTGCGCCAGGAGTAGCATAAAGTCACCCAACGGCAATGTGACAGGCTGGTGGAGAGCATGCCAAGACACATGAAAGTTGTGATTTCAAATCAAGGTTATTCCACCAAATATTGATTTCTGAACTCTTCCTAAGTTAAAGCATTAGTATTGTGTAGTTTAAAAATGAATATGAGCTTGTTTTCTTTGCATTATTCGAGATCTGAAGGCACTGCATCTTTTTTGCTATTTTGACCAATTGTCATTTTTCTGCAAAGAAATGATCTAAATGACAATATTTTTATTTGAAATTTGGTAGGAATGTTGCCAGTAGGTTATAGAATAAAACAAAAATGTACATTTTACTTTAACACATACCAATAAATAGTAAAACCAGAGAAACTGATAATTTTGAAGTGGTCTCTTCATTTTTTCCGCGGCTGTATATATATATATATATATATATATATATAGGGATGGGTATCGTTTGGGTTTTTTCCGATACCGGTACTTAACCGATACTTTTAAAACGATACCGGTGCTTAAACGGTGCCATACTTTTTTATTTTTTTTTTAATTAAAGACATTAAAGGCTTATTTATTGCCAAGGCAAATAGTTTTCTTCAAATGTAACAATATATTAACTGTTTAAAGTGTACTATAAATAAAAATAAATACAAAACACTTGGCTTCAAACCTTTTAACTTCAAACTATGAACAATATATTAACTTTTAACTAGAGATGTCCGATACTATCGGCCCACCGATATTATCGGCCCGATATTAGCATAAACATTTAATATCGGCCAATATCGGTATCGGATTTTTTCTTTTTTTTTATAAGTCAGCTCAAACAAATGTTTTCAAAATTGTGCAGTACAGTGCACATTGTAATTGACTCATATTTGTGCATTTATTCAATTAAGGTTATTGAGTTTTAGTTAAAGAAACATACTGCTATGTTGCACATAGTTGTTCAGGTACAATGTTTTATCATTTGTGAAGTCAAGTTTGCCCTATTTGTTGTGGGCATTGTCAAGAGTATCTCAGGGAGAGTGTAATCCAAACTGTTGTCTGAGACCATTAAAAAAAATAAAACATGGTACTCTTCCCTTAAATTAAGTTGAAGTATTTTTCTTATTTTGCACAGACAATGTTAACATTTGGAAAGCCTTGTTGCATTCAAGAATGCATCCAGTGGGGCATCACAATAACATTAAGCATGTTGTGTTAATTCCACAATAGGAGATAATTGATATGTAATGTTACCTAAATTTGGTTTGAGGAAAAATAACCCAAATATCGACATCGGTATCGGCTGATATCGGAATCGAAAATTTAGAGTTGGACAATATCGCATATCGGATATCGGCAAAAAAGCCAATATCGGACATCCCTACTTTTAACAACTGTTTACAGTATACTTAAATAAATATAAATAAATACAAAACACACACTGTACACACACTTCACACTTCAGTAATTCTTTTGCAGAAATATGAGCATGTTTGCCTTCAGAGTAAAAAAAATATTATTTTGTTTGCATTTATTTTAACCCACTGGTTTCGTGAATGTGTACTGCCCCTTTAAGAGTTTAGGTTCAGGGCCTCTTGCCTTCTCTCCCCCCTTTACACGCAATTTTGTTGTTGCATACTGTACGTCGCGTTGTTTGAATCTTTTTGTGCGAAATACAGCCACACTTTTGATCGTTTACCTTTCGGCATTTTCTCCGTTATATTGATGGCTAGCTCTGTTTGTGCTTGCTCTGTGCAAGGCTGCCAGCTCTTCGCTGTCATAAGACCGTTGCAAAGTTAATGTAGCGTCCGAGTTAGTGTTCTCTTAAGAACTCACATTGAGAAGGAATATCTTTGGATGAGACAGTAGCTCTCCGTTTAATAAAGCGCATCCAACTTCTGCTTAGAACAATCACACTTATCTTGAAACCGAAACCAAACACAAGTCAACCCATTACCATAGCAACTCCTCAACACAAATCCTGTTTCCACTAGTCCCATATGGAATGCTACATTATCACCAATGAGCGTGAGTGACACAGGCGAGTCTACATTGGGAGATGGAGCAGTTTTATATGTGCCTCACGAAATCTGTTAGCAACCAAAAAAAGTATACAGATCGTACTCAGAAAGATCTACGCCACTAACGTTACTTCTCGTTAGCTATCGCTAGTTTTGTTAAATTATTAATGTTTTAATAAAAAAAAAAAAAAAAAAAAAATATGCTCAGGCACCGATATCTGCGTTGCATTTCGGTCCGGGTAGGTACCGGTTGTATGGAACCGGTGCCGTTTTGGTACCGGTTCTCGGTACCCAACCCTATATATATATATACTTGTTGTTTCCTTTACCCTTCTGCCACACAACCCTCCCCCATCCCCCTTTCTTATCTCCTCCCCGCCGACCTGAAGCATATGGGTCCCCCTTATGTGCTGTGGTTTTGCTTAAGGTTCCTTCCTGATAAATAGGGAGTTTTTCCCCTGCTGCCATTGTTCTTGGTCCAGGCTCTGGGCTCTGTAAAGCGCCTTGAGACAATTACATTGTTCTGGCGCTATATACATAAAATTGAATTGAATTAAATTCTATTATACATATATCAATGTTTTTTTCAGTTTATTTATTTTGGTTTAATTGTATCTATAGTTATTTCCTATACTTATACTTATCAGAAACATCATATGAAATGGTCAAACCCAAACTACCTGAATGCCATAACTTCAAGGTGGCTCTCTGTATGACCATGGCTGGTGACATCACAACACCCCCAATGACAGGTCTTCCCACTAGATAACCTAAAAAGTAAAAGACATTTAGGAGACATTCCTGTAAGAGGTATAGGTTAGATTCCACGTTAGAGCCACCACAAGACAACTAACCTGTCATTCCTGAGTGAGGTTTAGCTGCAATATCTCCATTCACAAATGTTGCAGAGATCTTGGTGATCAATGGCGCTAAACATAATAGATCGTTAATACAAAACGTAATAGAGAAAATATAATGTGAAATAGAGACAATTTTCAAGATATTTAACAAAAAATGTAATGTTGTTGTGAATGAGCAAGTTTCCTGCATATTGTTTATGTAGAGAAAGAGTTCCAAACTCTCTACAGACCAGAGCGTTCATCAACCCCAATATAACCAATAGAACTTTTGGACGTTCTGTTCAGACCTGTTCTAGTACTCTGACATGAAAATGTGTTGTTTCTATGGCATTTGACAAATCAATGTTAAACTGAAATAGGCAGACGATGAAAGATATAACCTGGTGTTCACATCACACAGAAATATTCATGTTTTTGGTAGAAAAAGATACATTTATTCACCATGGTAGCAGTCATTTTATCAGAAATCATAGTAAACACATTATCAATGCCATAACACTATTCTATGATTACAAACACATTTTACAAACACTTTTTTGCACTTTATGAGAGTGGGGTAGTAATTTGCATAATACAGTTTATGGAAATGTGCACAGACTTTTTCTGAATACACTTAAAATATGAAAATGAGTAGGATGGAAACCCAACTACTCTCTCTTCATCCAGACACCTTGGCAGCGCTATCTTAATTAGATACTGCATAGGGAAGCCCCACTCTGCTGCCACGCTTGACACCAGCAGAACACGGGCAGTTTGAGCAAGTGAAGCCTAGACGGGGTACAGCTTGCCGAACTCATAAATAAGCACTTTGCAAGCTGTTGCAAAAGTTAGACCCCCGTAACCATGGAGTGCCATCATTACTGTCAATTTGTACCTATAAATTATCAGTACTTGGAAAATGTCAGAACATAACAATGCCTGGAAGAGAAGATAGGAGTCATTTAACTAATCCATTTTAGTACCAAGCTATCAGACTGTGTGCTCTACTCACATCGCCGTTTGGTATACAAACCCAATGAGCAATGGTGTTAAAATGTAGGACTTACAGTGGGGGTCCAAATGGACATGTCCAATGGTGTGATCCAGAGTGATCCCAGAAAGGCCTTCTCTTCTCCAATAAAAAGTGTAATTCAAAGCCACGGTCACATTCTCACACACAACCTGATGGGATTCTGCTGATCACACAAAAATGACAACAATATCACTCAGGAGAACAACTCATTAAATATACTGTACTTTAGATGTCCACAAAATGTCATAAAATCCTTTACTGACCAGATCCAGTATTCACATTTTGGGCCAGGTCAGCTACCAACTTGTCAGTTATATTAATAGGTACTACCCCTAAGCAAAAGAAGCATACATGAAATATTGGAATGAAATCAGGTCTGACTCAGCACTGGTTAGCAGTTATATGATCACCATACATCACTATTGTACTAAATTGAAAAATTACCTCCGTGGCCGTCTCTTATATCCACTGCCAGATCAGTTGGAAAGGGTGGGCAGGTGAGGGGGAAGCGAGTGCATTCAGTCTGAACATTTTCCAGGAAAACCGCAGGTGCATTTTTCATACAGTGGCCAAGCAAGGACCTCTAAACATGGGAGACACTGCAGGTCAATAAACGTGTACGTCTATGACTTAATGTGCTAGAAATGCTGCAAGGCAATATTGTGATGTGTGTCTGTGGCTTATTGACAGGAACATTATTTCATATTTTCATTTCTAAAAGGCAATTTCACAAAATTACATAATTTGTTGCTTTCCAACAACTCTACCAATCATTTACAACATTTTGGGCAATGACATTGAAGAGGAAAACATACAAATTAAGAGACTGTAACTAAACGAATGTTATTGTAGTTTGCAATTGTTGGTTGTGTTGGTTTGGATTCATCAAATGAAACTGCGTCAAAAGAGATATCTGAGTTGCATTACACAGACATATGGTTGAACTACTTTAAAAGCCATTCAGTAGTTATTCAGAGATGGTCTGTGAACATTTGTGACGTTTGATTGAGAGTTTGATTCTGTAGTTATTCAGAGATGCCTTTGATATCCATCAACTGAGCTTAAAGTATTATCTACTGTTTGAAGAAAATGAAGATTTCTCTCTTTCTCTGTAAAATAACTTCTCTTCAAGTTTAAAGTCACCTTTTTGGGCTTCATCAGTTCATGACCTCATTTGGGGCGTAATTTTATCAACTCCCAACTTTTGTTTCAATAAATGTTTATTAGTTTCAATGTCTTGTTCTTAAAAAAGTCTGAGGTCAGTGTTTAATACTAAAATAGGCTAATGAATTCAGCATGCGCTGATTTGACATTAAAATATATTGAAACATCGTACAGACAGTTTCGTTGCATTAATCCAGAACACAGCTTTGCTTATGCTTTCTTGCTAGCACAGACACATACAGACGTGGACAAAATTGTTGGTACCCTTCCGTTAAAGAAAGAAAAACCAACAATGGTCACTGAAATAACTTGACACTGACAGGTAATAATAAATAAAAATAAACTGAAAATGAACATATCAAAATCAGACATTGCTTTTGAATTGTTGTTCAACAGAATAATTAAAAAAAAAAAAAAACTAATGAAACTGGACTGGACAAAAATGATGGTACCCTTAACTTAATATTTTGTTGCACAACCTTTCGAGGCAATCACTGCAATCAATCGATTTCTGTAACTCTCAATGAGACTTCTGCATCTGTCAACAGTTATTTTGGCCCACTCCTTGTGAGCAAACTGCTCCAGCTGTCTCAGGTTTGAAGGGTGCCATCTCCAGACTGCATGTTTCAGCTCCATCCACAGATGTTCAATAGGATTTTGATCAGTGCTCATAGAAGCCACTTTAGAATAGTCCAATGGTTTGCTCTTAGACATTTTTGTGTGTTTAAGCTGTGTGTTTTGGGTCATGGAAGACCCATGACCTGCGACTGAGACCAAGCTTTCTGACACTGGGCAACACATTTCGCACCAAAATGCCTTGATAGTCTTGAGATTTCATTGAAACCCTGTGCCAGATGCAGCAAAGCAGACTCAGAACAAAACAGAGCCTCTTCAATGTTTCACAGTAGGTACAGTGTTCTTTTCTTTGAATGCTTAATGTTTGCGTCTCTAAACATAGAGCTGATGTGACTTGCCAAAAAACTCCAGATTTGTCTCATCTGTCCAAAGGACATTCTCCCAGAGGCCCTGTAGCTTGTTAATATGCATTTTGGCAAATTCCAGTCTCGCTTTTTTATTATTTGCTTTCGACAGTGAAGTCCTCCTCCATCAACTTTGGCTCAAACAGCGACGGATGGTGCGATCTGACACTGATGTACCTTGACCTTGGAGTTCACCTCTTATCTCTTTAGAAAGTAGTTCTGGGCTCTAGATAGATAAATCACGCCCTGCTTGCCACGCCTCTATACAAAATCCACAGCAGAGTTTTTGTATTTATCCGTCGCATAAGCCGGAATCAACTGCTTTTGCTGAGTTTCCGCAACCAAACTGGGCCGACCATGTTTTTAGACAAAAAGAACCCACACACAAATAGTCATTTTTACAGCTAAAAAACTTCATTTTATATTTAAAAAAATGTTTCAATGTATTAATGAAGCATGTTTTCAACATGTTATTTATTATTAGTATATGTAGAACCCCTACTAAAACTACACAAACATGCACAAACACAGATTTTGTAGTATACAGCACACAATTACCAAATACCAATTCTCACCTGAGGAATGGTCAAATATGTGTCTGAGGCAGTGAAGATGGGGTGTCCTTGTCTATAACAGGCCACAGAAAGGGGAAGTGTCCGCTTTGGACTTTGAAATGATGAAGACCCCTTGGGAGCCCTATTGGAACACAGGGTGGAACCAAACCATAAGCATTCAAAAACACCCAACATTATTTGACATTCACAAGCAGAAATGATTCTGAAAATAGGGTGACACAGTACACCCACTGAATCCTTACTCGGTTTTTCCACTATAATAGAGTCCCAGCAGTGGATTGTTTTCTACTGGCGAGGTGACACACAGAAAGTGAAACCAGTCTGGTGTATCTTCAGAAGTTTGTTCAGAGCACTGGTAGTCTGGGACAAGACTGACATTTCCACCCAATGGTCCAGGCAGACAATGGGACTCAAACAACTGGTAGGCAACAGAGGAACAATCCTGAGGGACACGGAGCGGGCAGGCAGAGAAAAACGTCTCAAGAAATTAATATTGACACAGAATAAAGTAATAGTTAAAAATGCAGTGTCATAAGGTACTGACTAAAATACTATTGCATTCACTATATGACATTGTCTATGTTTATCATGTGACACAATGTCTATTTTATGGATACGGTTATGGTTATGGATTTTATCCAGAACAACTTAGAAAATACACTTGAAAAATTCGAATTGACAACAACCAGAAAAAAAGCATAATTCATTATAATTACAATTAGATTCGACTAGTCAAGTAAAACATTTTGAAATGTTTGACAACAATGCTCATCTAAACAGTATTACTGTTACTGTGAATGCTACTGTTACTGTTACTGTGAATCTTACTGTTACTGCTACTGTTTACAGTTTCTGTCCATGTGTGCTTGGCATTGACATATACTAAAATACATCTGATGTAACTTTTAGTGGTCAGATTGGTATTGTCATACACTAAAATACATCTGATGTAACTTGTCAGATTTTGGCATGGTAACGCAGTCTCTTATGGCCGGTTCACACTACACGATTGTTGAACATTCCTTCACGATTTAACATGTCACACTTTGCGATCACAGAGCTACGACTTCGGGCTTCGTCTTGGTCGGAAGACTGGCCACACTACAAGATCATGAATCTTTGTATCCAATTCCCTAGGTAACAGCTAGCTACTTTTGATAGCCTACCTCAAAAGTTTACGTAGCCTATCAAACGTCAATTTACGGGTAAGACTGGAAATAGACTACTTTAAAACCAACATTTTGTAACCTACATTTACAATAATAACAGTTTATCAGGCTGGACATTCGTTATACAGGCCAGAGTGAGGTTTATGCTAGGTTTACGCTATGTCAACAATGGATACGTCATTGCGATTCCCCCAAAAATTCTGCATGCCAGACTTTTCGTTGTGGGGTTTTCGAACGTCGCAGACGAAAACATCGCAGGTCCCAAGCATGTCACACTACAAGACCTCGCCTCGTCGCAGACTTTTCAAAATCGGGCCCGATCCTGCAAATTTGTCGGCAACGAAGAAATCGGGGCAAAATCGGGCTGAAATCGTGTAGTATGAACCGGCCATTAGCAGAGAGTAACAGCATGACCACTGGCAGTGCATTGGCATCAAAATACTGGGCATCAAAATACAGTTGAAGTCAAGGCAGCTTCATGGTGATGAATAATGATGCAGATCCGCAGCAACAAATTCAAGGGTCAATATCAGAAATGTACCACCTTCTCTGTGTTACGAGTGTGTGCCAGAGTTTGGGTAGAATGGAGGTTTTTAAGCATGTGTGTTTGGGAAAAAAACAGGTTTATCACATGGAGAGTGATGTTATACCTCTTACCCTACTTTTTAATGAGATCTACACTTAGTCAAAGCCTACACTGTAAGATTACATTTCTTGTTTTAAGTATACTGTAGATATCACATGGATGTACTCTTCTGTTTGTGGGCATCAGACCAAAAAGAGCAATGCAGACAATAAATGAAGTGTCACATTACCATATCACAGCAGCAACGCAGATCACAGCAGTCTGCAGTGAGATCACAAGGACAGGAACCCAGAGGATGGTAAACTGGATGAGGAATCAATGTTTTATTGTCTGTCCAAAAGGCAAGGATGACAAAATAAATGAAGAGGAAAACAGTTAATGAATGCATTTTAATTAAAAAATGTACTGTACATATATATTTATATGCAGAATAAATTCCTAGTTCCCCCAAAAAGTTTGGGTTGGAACACATTTCAGAGAAAGAAGTCAGAAACGTCTTCCTCCTGGTTATGTTAAGTTGCTAAACCTGCTATATTATCGGCGTAGCACTACCAGCTAAATACAATGTAACTTCCCAAAAATGTCTATCTCTTATAATCTCTGCGGAAAATTTTCTAAGAATAAAAAAAATCTCTTCAATCAGTGAGCGGAATTTCCACATCAGTCAGCTTTTGCAGTACAAGCTTTTGCAGAGGAAATACAGTCCCATGGTCCTTTGTTATTGCTATTCAATTATATTTAGCTACCTGCATCCCATGTTTGTAAATTGTAATGCATGTGATACTCCCAATATGAAGCTACAGCAAATCACTAGCAGTTTTCTAGTCCAGATAAAATACCTATATTGATATCTAAGGCAAAGACTAGAGTTGACTTTTTTTTTTAAAGGACTTTTCCTTTTCCCAATAGTAACTAGCCAGCTGTGTGACAGAATTGAGTGTGCTTCCCTTTTTTAGTTTGTGCGATTCCTGTGTGTGCATTTTTACGTTCTCATGATTCAGTAGGAAGCAGGGGGTATGGCGTGAGTGAAGTAAGGGGGTATGGCGTGGGTGAAGAAAGGGTCTGTTCCTGTGCAAAAAGGACTTCAATTGGGGATGTTATTTGTCCCTCTGTCTCTTTTGATGAATGAGAAGTGTGGAAGAGGGAGAAAAATTTGAGGTTAAAAAAACAAAATGTTCTATTAGTTAACTTCACACAAATTGGCAAAAAGTAATGTAACAATTCAAATTGAATTGAATGCGAATATGAATGTACTTTAACTACCATCTTTTAGGTGTGCTAGTGTATTCTGAAATTGCTATGGCTTAGGCTATGCATTAAAGTAACACTTTCGACATTTTTTTATAAGCAACTAGTTTTGGTGCCATCCTCAAATGAATTTTGATAGCATATGGTCAGTTGAAGGACAGATAAACACCTGTGTCTTTCTCACTAGCCCTATAGTTCAGTATACCGGGCTGGAGTAGCCTTAAAAAATGGAAGAAAAGCTGCCATTGCCAGCTTTACTGCCAAAAGACACCAGTTAGTGTGTTGGCAAGCTTCTTTCAGTGTCAACTGGGCTGTTGGTGGTGTTTGCAAGGTTTTAGGTAGTTATCTTGCTAGTTTTGGAACAGAACCCCTTGTTGCTGCTTTAATAATTCCCCCTCAGGACAGGGCAAAATGTCGCCGTATACTTTAACATGGGCTTTTTAAACAAAGATTTCTCAAAACTGCAATAGCTTGTTCATTCTTTGTGAACACACCTTCAGGTGAAGAAGCTAGTATATTATACAAATGCAATGGTGTCACAGAGCTGCCAACTCTCACGCTTTCGCCGTGAGACACTAGCTTTTGCATGTTTTCACACGCTCTCAGGCCGCACAGTCAATTTCTCAAGCAAAAATGTTTTGGGCCGAGATGCGTTCGTTCCTTGAACTCCCCGACCCCGACGATAGATGGGACACAAATTACAAATGTAAAAAAGAGAGAAAAGAAAGCAATTACCAAATGTTTAGTTGTGTAGCCTACACACGCCACAGGCTCAAGCCAGTCAACCAGGCAGGACGGCAAGCTCTCAAGCCCGCCTGCGGCTCTTTGCCGGCTGACGTGCGACTCGGCTCCTGCTCGAGTGCTCACTGACTTTTCTCTTGGTGTACAGAATTTTCATATTGTAAAATAAACATCTAAAATGCACATTTTGCACGCAAAATATTTGGAAATACAGACAAAAAGCTGTCCGATTTGAATGGGGTATTTATTCATGTGTATTTACAAAATACTATTTTGTCATCACGCGATCTTGAGAGATGTCTTCAACTAACGTAAATGCAGAGATGGCAAAGGGTAGAAGCTGCTCCTAAGCTTTCGCTCCCAGGTCAGGGTGCTCCTGCTTCACACACATCCAAAACAAAATCTCAGCAGATGTCTTCATCAATTTGTTTATTTTTGTGCCATATTTTAAATCTAAATTTGTTAATTTCTCTTCCCACTAGACTAGAGGACACTATTTTAAAGGTTATTTTCAAAAAAATCTTATGGGGGAGCATGCCCCCAGACCCCCCTAGTTTTGCTGGGGGTCACAAGAAAAAGAATAGGTTTTATGTAGGGGCTTATCCCCCCCAAAAAAGTGGGAACCTAGATTCGTTTGGCGAATTTTGGTCACCCCTGACAAAATCTCACTCCAAGGTTTTTTGAAAAGTTGGCAGCCCTGGTGTCATGCTTCCCATTCGAGATTGGGAACACAATGTTAGCGTGTATGGGCTTTACACTGGGTCGGAGTTTTATATAAAGATTTCTCGAACACCACTGTTGAGCCTTTTTGGGTCTAATCATCAACAAACGTTTGGTTCTAGGCTAACAGACGTGATGTTCCCAATGCTGTTTGTCTGTTGCATAGCAACAGCCACACAAATGGGGACTATTTTCTCTAGTCTACTGAAATGCGACACACAATGTTTGGTGGCTTATCCTTTTTTGTGCTTTGATTTGATTTGTTTATTTGATGAAGACCGACAGTGTGCATTAATAAACATAAACATGTAAATGCACCCAATTGTAGCCAAAAGGCTAGTTTTCATTGGCAGTTCCCCTGCCAGAGTGAAACTGGCTAAAGATAGGGAAGAATTACAGCATAACATTGGGGAGGGGAGGAGAGAAAAGACAACACCCAGACTATGCTCCTAGAGGAGTACAGTGTGGGAAAAGTAAAAAAAAAACAAAAAAAAAAACACACCTCAGCACATAAGCACATACAACTCACAAACAATACATAGATGAATACAAAACACCAGAGCTACATTAAAAAGCTGCCACTTGCGTTGGCGCTAGGGATAGCCAGGAGTCTCATGACATGTAAGCTACCAGGACATGACAAACACATAAAACACACCTCAGCACATAAATACATACAACTCACAAACTATACATGATTACAAAACACCAGGGCCCTGTTCGGCGTACAACTGAAGCTAAGATCATTAATTTAGCTCGCAACTGGAGATTAACTAGCTCGCTAATTGAGAACAGGCAAAGCCCGTCTGGCGACGGGCGCTAATTTATTTTAACCTCTCGTTAATTTATCCCAGGCTAAAATCATCAGCTAAATTGAACTCAAAATTTTGCAGGACCAATCAGCGAACAGTTCAGAGCTGTGACGCAAAACTCGCCTTGGAGGAAAAGACACGAAAAGCTATCGGAAAAGTTGTCTCAACTCTCGAGAACATCAGAAAATTAAAAGGAGAACAAGAGTATTTTCTTGTAAGTTTTATGATTGGAAAGGACGTCGTAGCTCTTCTCCCAACTGGCTTTGGGAAGAGTTTAATCTACCGAATGCTTACTAAACGTTGCTGATTGGTTAAGGGAACTCCAATGATTTTAAACCTCAAGATAAGCACCCGCCGATCTCGGAAACCAAAATGCATTGGGTTGGCCCAGACTGAAAGACGGAATGAAATGGAGTCACAGGCTGGTAATGGCCAGGCTAGGTGTATAATGCTGTCAGGGGGGGACTCACAGGCAGCTTTCTATTTAAAAATCTAATTTGACTTAATATTTATATTGTCGCTGGTAACTGTTATAAAAGCAATAAGGTACTCGAGTCAGTACTGTATCGTCAATAATGTACTTGTTCCAGGGGCAACACCCTCGAACAAGTACATTATTGACGATACAGTACTGCCTCTCGAACCTAATTGCTTAAAAAAAGAACACGAGGGTGTCTCTTCGTTGTTCTGAAGTATTGTTAAGTCATCAGTATTGTGGTTTCGGTGCACTCTGGCGTGTTATATGCTAATACACACATTTCGTTAAGCTAAGTTACTTACCAGTACTGCTGTTTGCGCCAGTGGAAAGAATTGCGAGAATAAATACATAGGCACATGCCAGCCAACCCCAGAAGTTCAATTGCATCGCCATAGTGGGGGAAAAACATCAACGACTACCTAGTCCTCGATAGGTTTAAGGACGCCATATTTGTTTTGCTACCGAACCCATGGCAACTAGTGTCTATCGTCTATCTATGTCTATGGTCAACGATAGCAGATAAAGTCAAAATAAAAGACTATGTCGGTAGACGGTGGAAGGGTAGACGATCAGTATCAGTATACCCGAAAGCAGTACTAATTAATGATTGGTTATGACCAGTCACCTGACTGGAACAGAGAAACGATCCTGTTCTTCAACTGAGCCATCCTTTCCAAAGTAGCCTACTTACTGAAAGTCAGCAACCAACAATACTATGAAGCAGCGTGAAGCCAGCGACAACGATGACAATTTGGTCGCCATTCGTAGAGTTTTCAGAATAAAAGTGGCAACAACAACAACAAGGAACAAGGACGAAAACAAATCAAGAATGGTTATTTATCAAACTGTATGTGCTACCAAAGGTACGATAAACGTCAAGGTCGGAAAATACAAACCAAATCTGAAAAAACTTTTTTCAAAATACAAAATAATATTGTTCAGCTGATTTATTTCTCCAAAGAAATTCTGGGAAATGTTTGTATACAAGAAAGTCTCATACACGAGTTCTATATAAATGCATTTGTTTTAGAAAATATATAGACATTGAGGACTGAGGACTGCACTTTTGCACTGCCATCATTGAGTCCATCCTTACCTGCTCCATCACCATCTGGTACAATTTTACACTGCCATCATTGAGTCCACCCTTACCTGTTCCATCACCATCTGGTACGCTGTCATCATTGATTCCATCCTAACCTGTTCCATCACCATCTGGTACACCGCCTCCACGGCCAAAGACAAGAGCAGACTGCTGCATATCATTTTTTTACTGAGAGGGTGATTGGCTAGTTTGTCATCACTCCAGACCCCTGAATTGAGCAAATAACCTATTTGTGCCTAAATAAATTATTTGTATGTGGAAACCTACTTGGCGATAATCCTAGTTATTATTCAGATTCTGAATCCCATTTGTAGAGTGCCCTCCCCTATGTCTTATGTTTTTTCATTTGTTCACCTGCTGCCACTGTAAATAAATATTGCACGCATGTACTTCTGTATGTGTGTGTTTGTGTGTGTGTGTGCAAAATGGTTTGCATAATCCATGTTTACACCTTACAACCTAGTTTTACATAGTTGTATTCTTGTATACACGCACTGTTGGTCAGGATAACATTGTAACAGAGCAGAATTAACTGTTTTGAAATGTAATAATATGACGCAGTATTTTTTTTAAATGTTCATCAGTGCTAAATATAATCTGTTTCATTTGAGTGGAAATGCTGGTTCACCTCTTTTTTCCCCTCAGGTTAACCCTGGTCAAGGGAACGGCCTCTTATTGATTCTATTCAGTGTAGCTAGGCTCTTGACAGACAGTTGTGCAGTACATTGAATTGATTAAGCATGAATTGAAATGTGGAATAGGGGAGCGGACATCAATACCTTGTCAGGTGCGGATACTATCAGTGAGTGGTAATGTCACTGTTCATGGACCGGAGGTGCAGCCTAGATCCAACAGCAGACAAAAAACAGGTTGAATTGAAAAGAGGAATGGTTTTAATGAGTCTTCTTTTCACTCATAGTCTTGGTGGTAAAACTGTGGCAAAAAAAAATAGGAAACAACAATTAATTCACAAAAATTAGGGAGAATATAGTCAGAGGCAAAGGGCTGGGTTTTAAAAGGCAGGGCTGGGTTAAATTCTGTGCCTGATGACACAGGACTGTCGAGCTCAGGCATGACGCAGGATGGAGTTGCTGTGATTATGGAGCACTTCAATTATATTATGGATTTAATTCAATTATATAAACACAGCACAAAAAGTAAGGACATTTGGCAAATTTGTAATGGGCACAACTCACATAATCAGCTCTGCTCCTCATCCCCCAAATGCATGTTCCTTACAAATGTGGCACGATCTACAAGTTACAAGTCTTTTATTTGTCAGATGCACAAAATGACACAGGGTTAGACTGCGAGCTGAAATTCTGACAGGGCGCTGCCCAAAAAAACCTACCATTACATAACATCACATAATATAACTTAACAAACCCTGACGTACACTCTGTACAAGTACTTTGAACATAATTTACACATAATAAACATATAATAACCATTTAAAAGGGAAATAAACAGGCTTTCCAACGATATAAGATGCATTGCCAAGAAGCATTGTTACAACAAAGAAATAATCTACCAAGCACAAATGTCCTTAATTTTTGTGCTATGTTTATTTAAAAACTGTTGAGGGAGTTAATACTTTTATTTTGAAAACTTGACCCAAGACGCTGGAAGACAGGATTGTATTTTGACGAGATGTATGCCTCCCAAACGTGTCTACTAGCATGCTTTCTACAATCATTCAGCTCATTTGACGAATTTATTCAAACTTGTTAACCTCCGAGGGGCCTTACATATTTTTTATAAAGTCATCCAATATTGAAATGGATACACGTTTTGTTACCACTGTACTAAGAGATGATATCTCACCTCCTGATATTACGGATAACCTGAAGCTCCTTTTCGGCAAACTGACAGAATGCAGAAGGTAAGTTAACATTAAAGTCTCATGAGGGAATCAGCCAACTAGCACAGGTTCATGAAGAGCATGCGTTCTAATAACATGATATGCCAGACACGTGCGATGAGGATACCTGTCGGCAATCACAAATTTAAACTAGATTCATTTTCACAAGAAAGCGTACGTGCTATGTCCAGAAAAGCACAGGGTCGCTAACCCCTAGCAAGTCAGACATGAGAATGAAAGCAGTTCACAAACATGACAACTATATATCTACAAGCTACATTATCATTATCATTGCATTGGAATATTGATGCAGTCTTGTAACATCAGTCAGCACCCCCCTCTGCATATGTATCACATTCTTTGTAGCTCTAAAGCACTTCGTAAGACTGAGGGTACTCTGTTGTGAATGCTGTTAGACCATCAGTCATTACAATGAGCGATTTTGCTCAAATCATGCTCTCTTAAATGTGTATTTTTGTACTCGCGGACGTATGACGTTATCGTTAGTCAGCGGTTTAGAAAATAACAGGCACTTCCATCGGTGGCACTGCGTGTGATGTAGCTCAAAGTCTATGGAAAACCTGAAAAGTTTCCACTACACATCACTACTTGCCCACATCACTGCTAGCGTTAAGTAACTGTTTTTGTAAGTACTAATAAGTCGTAGTAGTAGTTAGCTAGCAAACGTACAATGTCTTCGAAGTATGTATGGAACTAGGTTAAAACGCATAATGTAGCACTTTAAAATTCAGATTCTTACAACATACTGTAACGACCAGTATGTTCATAGTGTTGTCTGTGTGCCTGTGTCCTTGCTCTCTGTCAGCCGCAGCAGCTCATGTGTTGCTATGCGCTGCGGGGGGCTGGCAGAGTAGCCAGGGGGGCGAGGGCACCTGGTTAAGAGAACGTGTAACTTGTTGTTGTGCCTCTTGTGCTGGAAGTTCTATGAGAAGCAGCCACAGAAACGTATGTGTTCAGCCGAAATCATAACGGCCAATAAAGTCATTGCTGATTCATACTAGTAGTGTCTGTGTGATCGCTACAATACATTTGCAAGGCTGAATTTTCTGCCCATGGTTGATTGGCTCATAGCCTAAAGTGTATAGACTTTAAAGATAACATATTATACATAGAGTAATAAATCACTGTATAGTTGTAAATTGAATGAGATTTTGATGTATTTCAAATGTTTGATGAAGTTGTTATATAGCCTAGGTCAGTCAGTTATCTCAATTAGCCTACATTATTAAAAAAAAAACTTGTTCTCTCTAGTATTTGGATCCTTCTGATCTGAGTTGATAATTTGTGTACTTGCTTTCTGTAATATAGATGCTTAGTTAAGTGTTTTATTTCGGTTGTCTATTCAATTTTATATTTTAATGTGATCTAATTGTATAGCACTTTGATCAACGTGTGTTGTTTTTAAATGTGCTTTATTATTAAATTGGACTCTGACTACATTATCACAGAATAGGCCCCCACGTGCAAGAATGCCCTCATGGTTTTTGAAAATATTAAGAATTTAGAACAAAATTGCACATTACTCATATTTAACTTTAACTTCACCTATTGGTTATGTTTAGGAGTTGCCTGAAGCGCTGCAAAGAGCAGTTCCTAGAGGAAGCTTTCAAGATTCTCAAAGAAAGAATTCAGCTGCAGTCTTTGGAGAGGTCACAGCTTCTCTCACTTGTAAAGCTGCTTGTTGCTATGCAGATGGATGCGATGGACGTTTCAGTTCTATGTCGGAAACTTGACCAGGTGTGTGTTTGTTTGTTTTTGGGGGCCATGTCCATGGTACATTTGGTATGCTTATACTTGGCCTAATTTTTTGCATGCATGCCAATTTTTGTTACACTTGATCCATAGGGGGCTCTGCAACTGACACATTTAATTATCTCGGGCACAGTTTAAGCTAAAACTTTGGCTTGCTCAACAAAATGGCTATCTATGGTCAATCAAAATTAAGCAACCAATTAAGCATCTAATACATGTTTGTGTGAAACGCCAATCTTAATGGAATTTAGTAAGCATATTAACAATGAAAATAGAAAATAGAATATTAACAATAGAAAAATGTTTTGCAAACTTTGCCGCATCAGTAATTTTAGATATTTGTTTCATATTTTTCTGAGGTAAACTAGTTACTACAGTGGGGCAATTTAGTCAGCCCTCAATTGTGCAAGTTCTCCCACTTTAAAAGATGAGAGATGCCTGTAATTTCCATCATAGGTAAACCTCAACTATGGGAGACAAAATGAGAAAAAAAAAATCCAGAAAATCACATTGTCTGATTTTTAAATAATTTATTTGTTAATTATGGTGGAAAATAAGTATTTGGTCACCTACAAACTAGCAAGATATCTGGCTCTCACAGACCTGTAACTTCTTTTTCAAGAGGCTCCTCTGTCCTCCACTCGTTACCTGCATTAATGGCACCTGTTTGAACTCGTTATCATTATAAAAGACACCTGTCCACAACCTCAAACAGTCACACTCCAAACTCCACTATGGCCAAGACCAAAGAGCTGTCAAAGGACACTAGAAACAAAATTGTAGACCTGTACCAGGCTGGGAAGACTGAATCTGCAATAGGAAAGCAGCTTGGTGTAAAGAAATCAACTGTGGGAGCAATTACTAGAAAATGGAAGACATACAAGACCACTGATAGTCTTCCTCGATCTGGGGCTCCACGCAAGATCTCACCCCGTGGAGTCAAAATGATCACAAGAACGGTGAACAAAAATCCCAGAACCACACGGGGGGACCTGGTGAATGACCTGCAGAGAGCTGGGATCAAAATAACAAAGGCTACCATCAGTAACACACTACGCCGCCAGGGACTAAAATCCTGCAGTGCCAGACGTGTCCCCCTGCTTAAGCCAGTACATGTCCGGGCCCGTCTGAAGTTCGCTAGAGAGCATTTGGATGATCCAGACGAGGATTGGGAGAATGTTATATGGTCAGATGAAACCAAAATAGAACTTTTTGGTATAAACTCAACTCCTCGTGTTTGGAGGGGGAAGAATGAAGAGTTGCATCCAAAGAACACCATACCTACTGTGAAGCATGGGGGTGGTAACATCATGCTTTGGGGCTGTTTTTCTGCAAGGGGACCAGGACGACTGATCCGTGTAAAGGAAAGGATGAATGGGGCCATGTATCGTGAGATTTTGAGTGAAAACCTCCTTCCATCAGCAAGGGCATTGAAAATGAAACGTGGCTGGGTCTTTCAGCATGACAATGATCCCAAACACACCGCCCGGGCAACGAAGGAGTGGCTTCGTAAGAAGCATTTCAAGGTCCTGGAGTGGCCTAGCCAATCTCCAGATCTTAACCCAATAGAAAATCTGTGGAGGGAGTTGAAAGTCCGTGTTGCCCAGCGACAGCCCCAAAACATCACTGCTCTTGAGAAGATCTGCATGGAGGAATGGGCCAAAATACCAGCAACAGAGTGTGAAAAGCTTGTGAAGACCTACAGAAAACGTTTGACCTCTGTCATTGCCAACAAAGGGTATTCAACAAAGTATTGAGATGAACTTTTGTTATTGACCAAATACTTATTTTCCACCATCATTTGCAAATAAATTCTTTAAAAATCATGTGATTTTCTGGATTTTTTTTTCTCATTTTGTCTCCCATAGTTGAGGTTTACCTATGATGAAAATCCCAGGCCTCTCTCACCTTTTTAAGTGGGAGAACTTGCACAATTGGTGGCTGACTAAATACTTTTTTGCCCCACTGTATATACAGTACCTTGCGTAGGTATTCACCCCCTTGGATGTTTTACCCTTTTATGGCTTTTATAAATCAGTCATGGTCAATATAAGTTGGCTTTTTGGACAAAAACATTCACAAAATAGCTCTCTTTAATGTCAAAGTGAAAATATATTTCTACACAGTTATGTAAATTAAATACAAATATGTAATGAAAATAAGTGATTGCATAAGTATTCACCCCCTTTATCACCCCCTTTATATAGACTGACCTAATTCAACAGAGGTCCAGCCAATTGGTGCTAGAAGTCTCACAATTAGTGATATGGGGATCAGTGTGCAGTAAATGTGTCTCAAGTGATTGTAGTATAACGACACCTGTGTCTGGAAGGTCTATTCACTGGTCAGTATTCAGTAATCAGTATTCCTGGCTACTGTTACACCATGAAGACCACAGATCACCCTAAGACACTCAGAGAAAAGGTTATTGAAAAGTACAGGTCAGGGGAAGGATACAAAAAAATGTCCAAGGCACTTAACATCCCCTGAAACTCTGTTCAATCCATCATCAAGAAATGGAAGGAATATGGCACATGTGTAAATCTGCCTAGATCAGGCCGTCCTTACAAACTGAGTGACCATGCAAGAAGGAAACTAGTAAGAGAGGCCACCAAGACACCTATGACTACTCTGAAAAAGTTTCAAGCTTCAGCAGCTGGTATGGGAGAGACTCTGCATACCACCACTGTTGCCTTGGTTCTTCACCAATCAAAGCTTCATTGAAGAGAGCCACTGTTGAAAAAATGCTCCACTTTGGTCTCATCAAACCACAGAACCTTCTTCCACTTGACCATGGAGACTTCCACATGCCTTTTGGCGAACTGTAGTCGATCCTTTTTTTAAACAGTGGCTCTCTTCCATAAAGCTTAGATTGGTGAAGAACCAAGGCAACAGTGGTGGTATGCAGAGTTTCTCCAATCTCAACTGCTGAAGCTTGAAACTTCTTCAGAGTAGTCATAGGTCTATTGGTGGCCTATCTTACTAGTCTCCTTCTTGAACGGCCCCTCAGTTTGTGAGGACGGCCTGATCTAGGCAGATTTACACATGTGCCACAATCCATCCATTTCTTGATGATGGATTTAACAGAATTCCAGGGGATGTTTAGTGCCTTGGACATTTTTTTGTATCCTTCCCCTGACTTATACTTTTCAACAACCTTTTCTCTGAGTTGCTTAGAGTGATCTTGGGTCTTAATGGTTTAACAATAGCCAGTAATACTGATTACTGAATACTGACCAGTGAATGGACCTTCCAGACACAGGTGTCGTTATACTACAATCACTTGAGACACATTTACTGCACACTGATCCCCATATCACTAATTGTGAGACTTCTAGCACCAATTGGCTGGACCTCTGTTGAATTAGGTGAGTCTATATAAAGGGGGTGATAAAGGGGGTGAATACTTATGCAAGCACTTATTTTCATTACATATTTGTATTTAATTTACATAACTGTGTAGAAATATATTTTCACTTTGACATTAAAGAGAGCTATTTTGTGATTTTTTTTGTCCAAAAAGCCAACTTATATTGACCATGACTGATTTATAAAAGCCATAAAAGGGTAAAACATCCAAGGGGGTGAATACTTACGCAAGGTACTGTAGTTATTGTTTTGTGTCAATCAAGCTCTATGCAAATAATTAAAATGCATCTGATCACTTTGTTCAATAATCTAGAAACAATATGAATCACCACCATGAAAACTGAAGCAGCAAAGTGTGTGAAACACAAAATTTGTGTCACTGCTGAAACTTTTGGCCATGACTTATTACCCAATTTCAAACAAATCATCCATAAGATGTTGCTACAACAAGTACTACAACAACCATGTTTTCCTGTGTTGCTCTGACATGGTTTGGCCTGTCTTCAAAATTCATTTTCACGTACGGGACATACAAAAGCATTCTATCTTTTGCTACTTGGGGCAGTTTACACATTTTGCATGGAGCCCGATGATTATTGCTTGTGGCTATTTGTATTTATGACAATATATACAACTGACCTTCTTGTGCACAGGTGGTCATATAGTGTATATATTGTTGCTTCACACACTTTTAATGAACAGCTGACACAATGATAAAGTGTTGTTCCTTTTAAGTAACACTATGGAGTTTCTGGAGCCAGCAGATAGTAGGTCAGATTTAATTGATCAGATTGATCAGATTAAAAAAAAGCCGAAAATTACAGAAAAAATGTGGAAGTAGGGTTTCTAGCCAGGCACGGCTCAATGTGAAGTGAAGAATGCCACCAAAGAAAGGCTGCACCTGTTGCATCGGCAAATTGATGGCCAATATCCAAGTCAGCCAGCTAATAGCAAGCTAGCTAACACTAATGTTACCTTTTAATTACAACCTATTTTTCTCTCAAAGTGTTTTTTTCATCATGGCCCTGATACTCTGTTGTGTGTGTGTGTGTGTGTGTGTGTTGTGTGGCTGCATGCATGAATTAAGTAATAAATCTTGGCTGTTGTGGAATGCAAATGATTATTCCCCTTTTTTGCTTGCTGTAGATGGTCCAGTTTGTTGGTGAAATGAATTCAGATATTGTTTTTGAAGAAGTTCAGCGACACATTAATACCATAATGCACAGCGACCAGGTAAGATGTCAGTATCATGCCAGAACTAATCAAATGCAACAACAACAATCATAATCAAGGCAGTAAAAAGAAAATTATCTTCTTTTTTCCAGATTATGTCAATACGGGATCTCCAGTTAGGTGTGTCAGATAAGCATAGTACATGGGCATTATATAAGTACAGCATTTCCATTTCAGCAGCATTTCAAATGTACTGAAGGTAATGTTCTAATATCGCTGCCTTACAGTGTCTATGTTCCTGGAGAGCAGCACTCTTGGCCAAGGCATGTTTCGACAAGAGTGCCATTCTCTACTTGCCAAAGTCGCTCATGGGTTTGAGTCTTCCCAAGGAGAGGATGATTTGAGAGATGAAGCTTTATGTTACCAGGCTGTTAAGGTTTGAAATTAAAGAGTCTGATATTTCTATTATTACTTTTATTAGTGTTGAGTACCATGTCTTACAATCATTTGGAACTGTAAACAAGTAAAAGGACATCATCTGAAGCAACATTCAGGCAAGCTCAATTACAGTACAACCCACAATATATAATGAAGAAGCCATTGAAAAAGAAGGGAGGGACGGGGGAAAGGGACACATTAGAGGAATAGCTGATCTCTCTGGTTTTGTTGATTGAATGTAAAGTGCGAGACGTCCACAAACAGCCAGATCTAAGGAGACATTGAGATGATAAAGAGACCAAGTAAAGTGTTTTTTGAACTAACCCAATAGAGAGGTAATGACACTTGGATGATTTTCCACAAATTCCACTTGCAACAGATATTTGTTCTAAAAGTGAATGACCATGTGCCAATAATCACTTCATTATTACATTTAGAGTCAATTTCTAAGAAAAGAGTAAGTAAAGTTAATATTTGGTTTGTGGTAAAGATGAATACAATTCAAGTTCAAATTTGAAAAAAAATATAGGATAGCAATAGTAAAAAAAAAAGAGAACTACTGTGTACTGTACAGTACTTCCCTTGAGTTCTAGGGACATCTAAGAGCTTTAGACAAGCTTTTATTATGCCTGAAAAACAATATCCATAATTGCAAAAAAAATATGCAATAATTTCCATCCACATGTGATATTTTCTTTCAGGTTTGTCTACAGATTTTTCAGTTATTGCCCAAAGAAGTATCCCCTATGGTGTTTGGGACAGAAACAACAAACCCAGTTATGACCAGAATTCTGGGGTTTCTCATGGACATCCTTCTAGGATGGGTAGGTGTTTTAGGCCATCTGTCTGGCAACCATACAGAGTCACATAATGATCAGTTTCACACAACTTCCCTCTCTTTATTAACAGAGCACCAACAGAGATACAAGACTTTTGGCAGGCACAGCAGTGGCCATGCTGGTTAACACTGCTCCAGAGGAGAACGCTGCAAGGATGGCTGCATTGTCTCTCCTTCAGTTCACTACAACAGGTGACTCACATTTTGGTCATATTCAATTCAATTTTATTTAATTTATATAGCGCCAGACCAATAAATTGTCTCAAAGCGCTTTACAGAGCCCAGAGCATGGACCCCCTTAGTGCAAGCACAATGGCAAGAGTTGATCAGTTTATCAGTTGACTAAGGTTCATTCTTGATGAAAGATGATTCAAATAATTGGTAGGAGTCAGCCTTTCTTATGGCTGTTTCTGTTATGCAAAATAAATACAAAA
Organism: Sprattus sprattus; assembly: GCF_963457725.1. Lineage (NCBI taxonomy): Eukaryota > Metazoa > Chordata > Actinopteri > Clupeiformes > Clupeidae > Sprattus > Sprattus sprattus. Next base: position 30,287,638 of record NC_137914.1, read on the forward strand.
TTATGAATTTGCTTTTTCATTCCAATAATTCCAAAGGAATTTATCAGAAGTCAAATTACTTTCTCAGATGACCATCGCACTTTGTGCTTTTTGCATACTGTTAATATGGCTTTTGGCTTTTCTCTTTGAAATCATTGGAGATGTTAAAGCACAGGACCCGTAAAAGCACAAACAGTAAATATTATCAGTTTCTCAGACGAAATATTGTAATGAAAATCAGTATCACTGGGACCTGAGAAGCATAGTCTCTGCCATTTACACTACACAGTGTGGGCGTCTTCAAATCTACTTGAACTACTTTAGGGTTAAACCTTGCCCATTGCTGGTATCCATCCGAAATACAGATAGGTATTTCTATATCAAATAGATGCAGATAATAGCACCTGTAACATCTCTCTAATGAATAAAGTTCATCAAGTTCTAAGTCGTTTTTCAGTGCCTGCATTACCCAGTTTGGGAATGTGGTATGCCCACTTATTTAGCTGCTTTCACTCTGCAGTTCTAAACTATCCTTTTCTTGACAATTATAGATAGACATGCCAGCCTGCTAACTGTTGTTGCACGGCCTGTAGTAACATTGCAATTTGTACGATCTGCTGATGTAGGGAAGGTGAGATTGACTTGTGTTGTTTGGATGTGCATCATGAAGAGTCTCTTTGTCTGTTAGAACCTTGGCAGCTGACTCTGGGAGGACTTCAGGTACATTGTCATTGCAGAGCAGAGGACGGATTGCAGAGACTGGCTTTGAGCCGAGGTTTACTGACTGCCTGCAGGAAGGACATCCTTGCCTATGGCCTTGATCCCAGGGAGGTGGGTTTATTATAGTTTGTAAAGCATGGTTGTTAATATCAGATGTATGCATGTGGTTTGACACTAAACATTGACATCATTAACATCACTCCACCCACCACACATGTTTATGAAAATAAAGCAGTGAAGTGTACATCACACACCTTACATACCATCACATCAGCGAAGATAAAACCTGATTTTGACTATGAAAAGAGCCATTTTAGAAGGACATCCATTGCCTACTGACTCACTGTTCTTAACAAGCTTACAGTTACACAAACAACACAACGAGTCAGTTCTTATAACACAGCACACAAACACACAACATTACCTTTGCTTTGGTGAGGTGAGGTCTCAACGTTTTCAAGAACAGTTGTGTTCCCTGGGATGACTGATGAGCTGATATGAGGTACTCCGAAATACAAACCTGCAAAGAATTCATACTTCAGTTCGCAAACTAAACAGATTTGAACACACTGACTAGATGTCAATCGTTTCAACATTAGCTACAACGAACAAGTTACCTAAATAGTGGATATCTCTAAGCAACCAAACTAGAGTAGAACTAGAACTAGAATAAATTACAATATGGTAAAACTAATAAAGTCAGGAATCAGTCAGAATGTCGGTTGCATGTTATGTTGGTGAGGTTGATAAGATGATTTCATATAATTATACTATGATGTTTTTTGGGGTTTGTATGTGCTTCTTGTATGCATGCATGACCAAGTTTTTATGTCTTAGACTTGCCTTCTCCTGGATATATTCCCTGTTGTGGCTGCTCTTTCTGAAGACTCATTAGACGATCACTACTATGCATTCCAAGGTAGTTGTGTGCAAAAGTTCATTTGTCCAGTACAAACATTCTCCAGTGGGAACAATGCACTTTGTGTTGACCTATGCAATGTGCTTCCTGTTTTGTAAATTTAGTGTTTACCCTTTGGCTAAAATGCCTGAAAGCGTGTCTTCCATCTATTTGGAAGATGAGCAGTGTCCCACTGATGGGACAAGACTCAAGTATTCAATGCCAAGTCCTTGAGGTCATTTGGAACAATGCAGAGAGCCCAGTGAGTATGGCTTTAACTCCAGGGATTCCCAGGTGTTGAGAACCCCTGCTTGAGAGTATTACTGAATCCTCAACTTGTTAACCCTCTGAATGGTTGACATTAGATTTTTTTCTTATGTATTTTCAGATAGAGGGGATCACGGAATCTGTTCGCAGTGCCCTCTGTCTATTTATGGAAATCTACGAAAGTGACTGTCTGCACCATGAGGATGCAGAGAGGGTACTCTACGGGGAACTGCTGCGTCGCACTCTTGAGTTGCCTTGCGAGACCAAAGCCAAGTACTTGTTCCTCAGTGTTCTACTGCCATACTTGGGCTCCAGAAAGGTATGAATAAATCTATGTATTTCTATACATATTTCTATACTGCTGTTCACAAGTTTGTGACCACTGTGAAATCCTTGTTATATTAAAACAATGTTAATTTAATCAGAAATATACCGTAGTGTAGACATGAAGTCTTTTAATGCTGGGAAGAGAGCATTGAAGATGTAGCATTCATGTAGAACAGCTTAGTGGGTAAACAGTGTGCTCGTAACGTAACTATTACAAGGTTAAGTATAGCAATGAAACAGAAAACTATTCCGATGGTGGCAATTATTTAAATTGCAGGTAAAGGCTAGAACAGAGTATGCGTTAGAATCAGTACCTGACAGTGTGGAGGGGGTGGGTGGGTGAAGACTAAGGGTTTCTTCAAGTAGATGAGGTGGAGAGACTACAGCAGCATCTCACAGCGGAGATTGTCTCTTTCTTCCCCTCCTAGTGAGGTTAGAGGTTAGAGTTTGGCTGCTTAATATGCGTATGTTCTTAATGGATATAGTGATGAGGAACAATATCTCCACAGCCATATGCATTGGGGAGCAACTGTCACACCATGAGAGAGATACAATTTGTTTACCAGCACTGACTCTATATCCTTGATGGAAAGGTCCATGAACAACAGATGGTGCACGCATTTATGAGGTGTTGAAAGTTCATTGAGGAAGTTCTTTGAGCAAGTTTTTAAACATGTTGAGCTAATAGTATATTCAGCAGTTTGGCGTAGAGATATCGTTGAAAGATTTATAGAAAGATTCATTCTGGAGTGTTACAAACGTTATAAGTTTCATCATGAACAGCTTCTTGAGAAGGCACTGCCTTCTCATGGGCATGGAAATGCCTTTTGGCTGCCGTGGATCTTCTCCTATGCTTTAAGCGTGGTCTCTAAAAAGTCTGAAAAAAACATGAAGAAACGTTAAGATGGGATGGCCACCAGGGGGATATTCCAAGTACATGATGTAGTGATAAACCAGGAGAAGCACATGATGTAGTGATGAACCAGGAGAAGCACATGATGTAGTGATGAACCAGGAGAAGCACATGATGTAGTGATGAACCAGGAGAAGCACATGATGTAGTGATGAACCAGGAGAAGCACATGATGTAGTGATGAACCAGGAGAAGCACATGATGTAGTGATGAACCAGGAGAAGCACATGATGTAGTGATGAACCAGGAGAAGCACATGATGTAGTGATGAACCAGGAGAAGCACATGATGTAGTGATGAACCAGGAGAAGCACATGATGTAGTGATGAACCAGGAGAAGCACATGATGTAGTGATGAACCAGGAGAAGCACATGATGTAGTGATGAACCAGGAGAAGCACATGATGTAGTGATGAACCAGGAGAAGCACATGATGTAGTGATGAACCAGGAGAAGCACATGATGTAGTGATAAACCAGGAGAAGCACATGATGTAGTGATGAACCAGGAGAAGCACATGATGTAGTGATGAACCAGGAGAAGCACATGATGTAGTGATGAACCAGGAGAAGCACATGATGTAGTGATGAACCAGGAGAAGCACATGATGTAGTGATGAACCAGGAGAAGCACATGATGTAGTGATAAACCAGGAGAAGCACATGATGTAGTGATGAACCAGGAGAAGCACATGATGTAGTGATGAACCAGGAGAAGCACATGATGTAGTGATGAACCAGGAGAAGCACATGATGTAGTGATGAACCAGGAGAAGCACATGATGTAGTGATGAACCAGGAGAAGCACATGATGTAGTGATGAACCAGGAGAAGCACATGATGTAGTGATGAACCAGGAGAAGCACATGATGTAGTGATGAACCAGGAGAAGCACATGATGTAGTGATGAACCAGGAGAAGCACATGATGTAGTGATGAACCAGGAGAAGCACATGATGTAGTGATGAACCAGGAGAAGTAAACTCAGAGTAAGTGGTAAACCTCCTGATAGAAGAACCCCATGGCTTCATTCTCCTAACAAAACAAAGCCATAGGGCTCTACTATTTAGAACATAGAAGGACAGTAGATTTCTTGTGTCTCGACAAAGTGTGTAATTTTCACAAAACATCACACCTGCGATCCTTGACATTCTGTGGATAAACCCCAGGTTTCATACAAATACACCATTAGGAGGCACTAAAACTAAGGAAGTACTTTTCTGTGTCCTACAATGCACTTTTATCAAGATGCATAATACATTTGACTTTTTATTATATTCCTACATTTTCACAGTGTCTGAAAAACTTACTTTCAAAGTATCGATGTATAGTTTGTCTTCTGATATACTTTGTCCATTATATTTCTATACTTGCATCATCACGCTCAAACTCGATAGCTCAGTAGTAAGTCATTCGTCTGTCAATCCGAATGGTCAGGGTTTAAACTCTGCTTCTGTTGAGGTGTGCATTGTCTCAAATCAACTTAAAGTTATCCACTACGACTAACAGTCCCAAATACCACAATTTATGAATTATGCAACAATGATTCCTAATGTTCACATGCTGCTTGTACCCTGTTATTGCTGCCTGCGGCTACATTTAGGGGTCCAGAGGTGCTTTGTCTCCGGTGTCCACAGGGCCCTGATGTTTCCATATGGATTGTTATTAGGGCTTGAGTATCGGAGTATTCCTTAAGTACACCATTCAAGATTTATTTTATTTCAACAGGTTTTAGAGAAGTATGGTGAGTTTCCTGCTCATCTCTTGAAATGCCTCTCCATAAATCATCTTTCTCCATGGGCCTGTGAGTTTTATAAATCACTCATTCAAGAGCAGCGAAGAGATTTGTGCAAAATGCAGCCATCACCACCTTCAGAATTCGAACTAGCCTCTAAGTGGAGTCAATATTGGCAAGCAACTCTCCTGGAGGCACTAACATCAGATGTGAAACTCTTGCAGACCAATGCAGTCAGCCACCTTCTACCTTGGACTCTGCGTACTTTTCCATCTGCTTCTCTGATGCTGATTGATCCCCTGGACCCCACTTCACAGGGCCATCTCAGAGCGTGGGCCTGCATCATGAGCTCTTACAGAGCCACCTGTGGAGAATCCTCTTGGATATCTGAGGGTAGCCAGGCATTTAAAACTCTGCAGAATGCCTTGACTTCTCTGGACGACGGTGTTCGTTTGGCTGCCCTCAACGTGCTGTGCTGCAGCCCAAAATCCAAGGAAATGCCAAGTGCTTTGGAATTCTCAGCCTTGAGGAACTTTATCCCTCTCAACCTCAACAGCGAGGCACCAGCATTCCGTCAGCAGCTTTACTCCGCTGTGAAGAAGTTTCTCTGCAGAGTGAGAGACACTTGTTTGGCCAAAGTGCTGAAAAGCAAGAGCAAGAGCAAGATGTGCCCTGCTCTAGAGGATGAGGACATACTCTGTGAAGGGGTTGGTGAGTCACAGTGTTTGTAGTTCTATTTTGGTCAAATATTTCATTTGAGGCTTGTATTGATCTATCGGTCTATGATTTGAATTGTTCTTTTACCTTTCAGAGTTTGTGGACTGGGTGGCAGAGCTAGCTTTCTTGTACCTGAATCCTGTAAGCAATTATCAGAGAAAGAGGACTGTTCTATTACTGCTGTCTGCTGTGTTAGAGACATGCACTGACACCTGGAGCCCTGAGAAGAAAAAAGGGCAGCCACCAGGTTTGTACAATGAGGAATGATATCACTGGCTGTCTCTGGAAGATGATGACTGGGAGTTGTATACTTAAGCAATATAGTACGAGTGCGAGTGTAGGTAAGGGATATTCCCACGGGTGGTGTTCAGACGCCGGCAACAACACCCGTGGGAATATCCCTTACCTACCCCACTCGCACTCGTACTATATTGCTTTAAAAAAACAATTCTATAGTCAACCAATTAACATTTTAACACAAAGTTATTGGTTTAAAATGTTTATTTCGCCATTGTTTCTCCGCAACAAAAAATAGTTCCATTGTCAACGTCTTGGTTTGGAATTATGAGAACTTTGAATTAACGGTTATCATCAACGCACTATATACTTGTTTAGCTCACACTAAATAGGAATGCTAGATGACCATGAAGACCGTGAACAATTTGCTGAATTTAACTAAATTTGTGTTGGATTAGAATTGCAGTCTGTACCTTTTAACTTTTCAAATGAATCAGAAGGCCATTCCGTTTTGGATAGTCCTTGTAAACATTTTATTTTAATATTTTCCAGCTAATATATCCACTTTAATTACCTGGGCCAGATCGAAGGGAAGATGGGACTTTTTTTCCAAGTCAAAACAACTGGTTCTCATAAACTGCTTGGAAGATATGACAAATGAGTTAAGTTCCTGAGATTCTCTCTAGCGATGTACTAATAACCTAAACATATGTTTACATCATTGGTTTGAAATGTGTATAAATATCATAAAGCTGGGACCTCACTGCTTTCGGCTGCCCTGTCTTGAGGACACTTATGCTAAATAAGTCAAGTATGACCGCTGTTAACGTCATGGGAATGTTCGTCTGTGATTCCTGTTGTTGAAACAGATATCGTAATTTGAAGTCTTATTTCAATCTAACAGATATGTGAACTGTCTGCTGAGGTGCTTGTCCTGTATTTTCCCAAATTTCCGGATGATGTCATTCCCTTGGTATTCAGCCGTGCTGAGCATTTTCTCCACAGTCCCCGGCCTCAGGATTCTCAAACAGGCGCCCTCATGATGAAGGTCCTTCTACAGAAGTAAGGGCTGCACATACACTACAATTCAAACATGTTGGTCCGCTCTGAAAATGTCATGTTTGCCATAAATACCGATCTTTTTATCCATGAAGTCAGTTGTAAAATAAAAAAGTCAAGAATAATAATTTCCACAATTTGTGCTTGAGTTATTGCTTTAGTGATAATATTATGAAGTAATATAGAAAAATCACCCCATGCCCCCTGAAGCACCTTTTACAAGTTTAACTAACTTGATTGGGGCTTGTGTCATATGAGGTCCATTGATGGGCACTTGCTTTTGTACTGTCTACTGGTAGTATTAATTGACATGCCAGTAAGTAAGTGTGAGTGCATCAGCCATAACCACAAGCTCTTTCTGTAACTTAACTCCTTTATGTGACAACCTCAGAGTTGTTGATTTAGCTACAAAGCCTGTAACAATGATGTAGGTGAAATTGGTACCATTCTCATATGGGAGTACCAGATTATGTAGGTATCTTACCCAGTGAGCAGGCGCCGGGTGAATGTGGGTGCAATTGTGAATGAATTGTGATCTTCACGAGGGCCACCAAGACACACTGGTGCTGTCCTTGCAACAGCAACAATATGTTGATAGTCTCACCCGATTGGACAGGGATCAAACATTCAACACAAAGGCAGATCAATTAAGTTGAACACCTAAGAGGCGCCACACAATGTGTAGTGTTCTCCACAGTGGTCAAGATAATGATAATCCACAAATCAGTCTCATTAAATATATCAGTCTCATGAAATATATTATACTATCAATTTGGAACTCTGGTTAATAATTAAATTAATAACTACAAACAAAGTTACCTCATCAATAGTATGGTTGAAGGTCATTGGAGTTCTGAATAGAAGAGGTTGACAACGTCCATTCTTGTGTAACATTAAATAAACCAGCGTATATAAATCAAAGTATTTATTTACACCATGATAAGAAAATAACACACAATATGTAATCTAGCTAAATGTATCTAACTAATGAATTGAAGGAGTATAGGGATGTGTAAGAGGGAGGGAGTGTGTGTGTGTGAGCTGGTAAGCTCGGAGTTGCGCTGTTAGGAGCGCGCCTGAAAGAATGTGTGTGTTCCTTTGTCTGGCCACTATAGTTCCGCGTGCATGTGTGAGCACGTTCGTGAACATACATGTGGAGTGCGAATTTCGAGTATTATCTTCGGGTGTGTGGCTATGTGAAGGCCCATGTATATGTAATCGTGTGTGATGCCATGTTAGAAGAGGGAAATGGTTAGTGATGCATGCAAGTCCCTATGTATATGAGAAGCAATCACAGCGTTAACCCTTAGATGGTGTGGCGAAGCCAACTACCAACTAACAATAAAAGTATTTTAAACAGTTATGTTCGGTAAGTTATGTTCGGTAAACAAAACAGATACAATACATGAACAATGGCATATGTGAACAGTCTTATGCTTAGCCAGGTTGTTAATCGCTAAATAGCTAACTGCCCAGTTGGAGTACCAGTGCTTTGGAAAAGTGTTGGCGGATCCGATGTTTCTGAGGCAGAAACGTCCGTAGATGGAAAGTTGTCCTTGCTGTGACGTCTTTGTTTCACTGCAGTTAAGCATGGAGGAGTTGATCGCTCGGAATGTTGCAGAATCGCGAAATCTGTTGTTGTGCGTTTTCCCGTTGCAGAGTTAGCTAGCAGGTCTATTGTTAGCTGCTTTGCTTAACTTACCTCGTCTCAATTAGCAGTTTGTTGACTATTGAGAAATCTTAGAGAGAGTCTTGTCTTTGTTGAGAACAAAGAGAATTGTTCCTCACCGACAGTGACGGTAGTAGAAGAGATGCTCCTTGGCCGACGCCAGGAGATAGAGAGAGATGAGCCTGGCAAAAGCCACTGTAGAGAGAGAGAAAGATGTATGTTTAACGCAGCTTATAAGGGAAAAGTGCGTCACGATTTTACCACCTTGTTCGCAGCCAATGCTGTCTCAATGAAATGCAGATAAGAAAGTAAAAGTGATAAGGGAATTGTGGGTAATGAAGTCTTTTGTGGGACTCCACCTACACTGATCTCCACTGGTGTGCTTGTCAACCTTGTTCTCTCGCTTCTGCATATCTTAGTTTCTTCCTTTTGAAAGTTTCTTCCAATATGCTGATTAGCTCCATGCGTAGTGGCCCTAGATCAAACGAGTTTCACAGACAGGATGTGTTTAAATTAGCCTTAAATTACACCTGCACACAACCTGCAGCCTCATTCTTCTCCCACCCACTGACTGAGAATCTATGGAGTTTGGAGGACATCATAAGTAACTAACAAAAATATGAATGTGTATTGCATTCATAACCCACAATTCTGATCTTCCTCTTCTCAGTATTATGCCATTTATTCCTCTGTCCTTTCCTCGGCCCCTATGTGTCTAGTTTCTAAGTTCTTCTTGCTTGAGAACAAAGCTGGTTACCTTTTAGCTCCTTTCTTGCAATGTAGCCTTAGCCCATGCTTAGCCCATGCTTAGCCCATGCTTAGCCCATGCTTTCAATGTAGCCTTATCCCATGCTTTCAATGTTGCCTTATCCCATGATTTCAATGTAGCCTTATCCCATGCTTTCCATGTTGCCTTATCCCATGATTTCCAAGTGTCACCTAAATCACCACCCTCCTCTTTCACTCTGTACTTGCCTTTTCATTCACCTTGTGCGTATTAAAGTGCTTCTCATGGATTCCACTTCTTTCCTATTTTCCATTGTTAAAGCATTGTTCTTGACTGCTGTCCATAGACTGACAGTCATTGCCAGGCTTCTTGGCCAATGTTAGACCTTGCATATGGGTGTTAAGTGCAGTCTAGTTGGTTGAGAATGGGGCTTAGTATTGAGTTCTGTAAAGAATAGGAGGTAAAACGTTGACATTAAGTTATTATGGTTCTTTCTAAATGTGTTTTGCTGTTCAGTCAGGTCAGTTTCTCTTTCCCTTGCCTTTGCCCTTGCTTTGGCTCAGCAGGTCTGAGAATCTGTCTCCAGCATGGCTAAAGAGCAGAGTTCATCGAGATGGAAACATCACCTCACTTTGCCAGTTCCTCCTTCAGTTGATACAGCAGCAGTACTTGACAGCCAAAACAGACATGCTGATGGCTTCACAGACAGCACCCCTTCATGGTAAGCCAAGACCACGACTGACAAGGTTCACCATGGCTAAAGTTTGCTATGAATGTTATGGCTTAAATATCAAACATATTCGTATATCGTTTAAATATCAAACATATTCTCTGCAAGTGATGCGGGGATCAGATCCATTGATTGTGTTGGTGCTAATAGTGACATAATTAAAAAGATCAGATATTAGATTTGACCAATTCATGTCATTATAAAATTGCAACTAGGTGATTTTGTCACTTTTCACCTCCAACTTAATTTGAACAAACTTAATGTCTGAATGTTTTAAGTTTGCTGCATGAGGCTCGTCAACCGTGCCAACAGTGTGTAACACTGAGGTATCAGAATCAGGTCGGAACTGAAAGAAGTGGATCGTGCCTCCCTATTCTTTGCTCCTTATAAACAAAACTTTAATTTATTTTTCCTGTAGGTGCTGTGAATGCTTTCCAGAGGTGTTTGCTGGAGGTGCCTGGTGTCTTGTTTAGAGAAATGGATGATGACATGATTAGAAAGACTCTCGGCGTGATGGAGAACATGACCGTTCTCTTACTTGGGGTGCTTTATGGGGACCAGGACACAGAAAGTAAAGGTAGTGGACTATTGAAGATATTTGAATCTTTGAATCTATTGGAATACTAAAACTTCTTTACTAATCATAGCAACCAGAATTAGGGCTACCCCGTAGTCTTAAATGAAAAAAAAAAAAAAAAAAAAAGCTGACATCAACCATTTATTCTATAGAGGTCCCCCCATCCTTTTGTGAAATGGGAAATGCAATCAGCTGTGTGATCGGTCAGCAGTTGGGCTCTGATGATCCTGGGGAGGAGTATGTCCTGCTTTCAGAGGAGCACAGCCTGGTGCTCAGCTGTTGCTGGATCTCACTAAAGGTGAGGGAGTAACATCAGTCACAATGATCATCATTTTCAGTTGTTGCTGGATCTCACTTAAGGTGAGGGAGTAACATCTGTCACAATGATCATCATTTTCTTGTAAAGATTGTGAGTTAGTTGAACAAAAAAACATTGGTTTCTTTTTTACATTTCCTTTTCCACATTCATAACCCTGAGACTGATGCTGAGACTGTTTTTGCAGTTCTGCCTATAAATACCTTTACCATCATTGACTATTATCTTCCAATGAGAACTCTGGCATCCATCACCTCACTGTGCAAGGAAAATATCATAATACTTCTGATAAACGCCTGAGCGTTTTATTGCTTGAATCTACTCTTTATTTATTTATTTATTTAAGTAGACCAGTGTTTTTTTCACATGAACCCCCAATGATTCTGAGAATTATAAGTCACTTAGCTGTACTGCTAACTAGAGGTGGGGAATTGTTACGTGCCTTCTCAACTTGTAATACAGCAATTCAATATCCCTACGGTTGTTTTGAGATACTTTGTGATGTTTCGTATTAGCCGAGCAGTACAAATGCATATGAAAAGTATCTGAAGTAGTGCTAACAATGTTCACAATACTATTTTTTTCTCTCGATTAGATAGATACATTTTTGCATGAAATACAGCATGGTTCTTGAAGGTTGCTGTGAATAGAAAGCTATATTGTTGTTACTTCTGGAAGATCCAGAGTAGAGATGGTTGAAGCTAGCTGTCTTTGAACATTGTTTAGCACTACTTCAATTACTTTTCATATGCATTTGTATTGCTCGGCTAATAAGAAACATCACAAAGTATCTCAAAACAACTGCGTTGAAATTAAATTGCTTTATTACAAGCTACGAAAGGCACGTAGCAATTCCCTATCTCTGGTTAGCAGTAGCACCTAGCTATATTTACCTCAGAGTGCCAAGAATAGAGTGCAGCTAACTGCTGGAATTAAAAATTAAGCTCCAGACGTCCAAAGCGAGCTTTAAATAAACAGAATCGGTGATATTAAGTTATTTGATCATGTTAATCGTATTTATCGCCGTAATTCCATAGTAATGTTCGGTGTGCAATGAGGATTCTATATCATTCACGTCAAGTATAAACTACAGTTTACATGTATGTAAAATCCACATATTTGATTTACATTTAAGGTCCTTTTCATTTTTGAAAGTGACGGTTTCATCCAATACTGGATTGAGGGAAATTCAGACCATGTGGTTCCTCCAGATCTGATCTAGATAGGCGAGCGTGAAGGTCAAAGGCTGTAAACTGCTGGAAATAAGTGAGGTTTTTGCGGGGTTCACAGGGGGGTTACAGCATGCAAATAATGCATACCAACATAATATGGTATGTATACATGATGCATAAAAACTGGTAGTGGAAAAGGTGGAGTAGGTGCGTGTTGGCCGAGGGTTTCTACAGGTTGAAAGGGTGAGGGGACAATCTTTCCACAACCATTGGCATTTCAATTTTATAAAAAGATACATTTATGTAAACATTTATGTAAACTATTAACAGTATCAGTATTAGCATAATATGATATAGAAGGAGAGGGAGAGTCTGCCTGGCAAGGTGTATGGGAATTTTGTTTTTATTTAGTTTTGATGAGTTATGTTTAATTATGGTTGGTTTACATGGTGCATGCACATTTTAGTTATACAAGGATAACAAGGATGGCAGGATACACAACAGTAAAACTGGCTGGCGACAGCCACAACACACGTTGCATGCTGCACCCGGGCTCCGTAAGAGCACTCCTTCACTGTACAACATGTGCTCTCTGATTTGTGTACATGATGAAGGTTCTGTTGCCAACCCCCCACCTGTTTGAATTATGAGTTTTCATAAAATGTATTTTCAAAAATGTTGATTTTTTTTTTTTATAGGAAATAGGAATATTTCTGGGCTCCCTTGTTGAGAGGATGGTTGATGGGCCAAAAAAGCTGGATCACTCAGTGACTGCACATGATATGAAAAGGATGGCAAAACTGTACAGAGACATTATCTTGAAATGTCGACACTGGGTAAGCAGCACTCTTGGTTAAGGGTGAAGGAATTTTTTTAAACTTTAGTATATCAATGATTTTCTGAATGCATCCAAATCTTCTATATAGCACTTCTGTTTATAATCAATGAGTAGTAAGCATGCCAAATGTACTGTATTTTTCTACATTCTTGTTACACCACTAGGGGGCAGTAGAAGGTTGCTGCCGTGGATTCACCAAGTTTTGCAGCACTCTGCTGGTCAGTGCAGACCCAGAGATGAGAGATATCCCTGCACAGTTGCTTAAAGAAGTAAGCACAATAGAGTTTGATCATCTCACTAAACTGCTAACATTGATTATGAAAATATCTGATAGGTTATATTTCAAATTGTAGCCTCACAACACATAAATGTTTGTTTATTCTGCATAGTCCATACAACAAACAGCCTGAACACACTATGAAGGAGAGATGATCAGGAGTAAACGTCCATAGTGTAGTGTATGTCTTTTTTGTGTTGGCCTGGCATCTTTTGATCTTACAAAGGTATTTCCCGTTACACTCCCTTCTCTCACCATACATTTTGGTTGTGGTTGGTGTCTCCACAAGGCAACAACAAAATCCACAAAATAGTGTAACAAAGGGGAATCTAGGTATTATGTCACTAGGGATCTGGTACCTCAGTGGCCAATAAACACAGGCAGAAGGGGCAAATACAATAAATAAGGGATTTATTAACAGACAGTAGTAAAATGGTATAAAAAAAGGGAACACTGCTTGCAGTACCAACAGCAAAGACAACTGACTCCAAGCCCAGAAACAATAGCGAAAGGAAAATCAAATCAAGTAAGCAAAGCAAAGTAAATGAAAACCATCAATAAGATCACGACACAAAAATGTGAACTAAATGAGCCAGTCTCTTCACACACACAAAACACAACAATTTCCTGAGCTGGGCTACCACACAGCAACCGTGTACAGCAAGGTGGGCTGGAGAGGTGTATGCAATAGTATGCTGTACAGCCTATTAATTAAAGCTAGAGCAAGCAACAGAAAGAAAGCACAGAAAGAAAGAATACATTTACCCAGGTGGGAAGTGCGAGGGTCTGGGCTTTGCGTCGCCTGTCGCCTAGTCAAAATACAGCGACCTGTCTCAAATGGTCACCTAGGCTATCTTTACCCTTACTAGATACCGGAACGTGTAATGGCGTTTGCTGGCTTGTTCTCCCGACTCTCGCAAATCCCCAGACAAAAGGCGGCCGCCCTGTCACAGAGTTTCCCTTTCTTTTTAAAACCCACACAATTGATTAAACCTCCCACTCATTCATCCCACCGTGACCTCCCCTCCAAAGCCTGCAGGAAACTAGACGGATGCCGCCAGGCCATGTCAGGTTAAGAGTCTCTTATACACTACCGTTCAAAAGTTTGGGGTCACTTAGAAATGTCCTTATTTTTCAAAGAAAAGCACTGTTTTTTTCAAAGAAGATGATATAAAATTAATCGGAAATACACTCTATACATTGTTAAATGGGTAAATGACTATTCTACTTGGAAATATCTGGTTTTTAATTAAATATCTACATAGGTGTATAGAGTTCCATTTCACAGCAGAAATGGGCTCTAACCAGAGTAGAAAGAGAAGTGGGAGGCCCCGGTGCACAACTCAGCAAGAAGACAAGTATATTAGAGTGTCTAGTTTAAGAAATAGACACCTCACAGGTCCTCAACTGGCAGCTTTTTAAATGGTACCCGCAAAATGCCAGTGTCACCTTCTACAGTGAAGAGGCGACTCTGGGATGCTGGCCTTAGAGGCAGAGTGGCAAAGAAAAGGTATATCGCTGAGACTGGCCAATTAAAAGAAAAGATTAATATTGGCAAAAGAACACAGACATTGGACATGGTGTTCTGGACAAATTTAAAGTTTGAGGTGCAGCGGCGTAACAATAACTTAACGGGCCCGAGTGCAGATATTTCCTATGGGCCCCTTAGTCTCCTTAATGTTAAGTGACGTTCATTTCGAGTCTGGTTAGGCGAACGTAAATGTACTTATGATGTACAATACACATTAAGGGTCGCTACGCTCAATTTGTTTTTAGTAAAAACACCAAAGAACACAATATTTCAACGATCAAACTGGTTTATGACAAACAGATACACAACACGAGGGAAAACATTTATACAACTTCTTCAGGGGGTAATCAAACTTTATTGTGAATGACGAGCATTTGCATTATGGGAACAGACAGCTGAATTAGCGACTCGTCTGCTGCAATCAACAAACAAATAACTAACTAACAAATAACTAACTAACAAAAAAATAACTTCATCCAACAATATCCCTTAGGCCTATGTGCAAAGTAACGTATTCTTTTTACGGCATTGAAGCGAAAACCATTATTTGAAGTAGCATTAGGCATATGAAAAAAGACATAACATGCATTACGTTTATAATGGCATCCTACGAGCCTTGCGTCGAGCAAAATCCTCAACAATGTCAGATATGTTTAACTCCCTGGCTCGGATGCTTTCGATTGACAGGGTAGCTAATCCACTCAGTCTCTCTTGCCCCATGCTGCTCCTTAAGTAAGTCTTAATCATTTTTAGTTTCGAAAAAGATCGCTCTGTTGTGGCTACGGTCACGGGTATGGTAAGAAATAATAGCAGAGCTGTGCAAACCTCGCCAAATGCCGATGCAACCGAGTGGTTATCAACAATCAGCATTTTTGCAATCTGTTGTACTGATGACTGCTGGTAGATCGTTGCTTTAAAGCAGGACCTGAATGATAAAAGATGGGCTGGAAACGTGGGCGCAATATCCCTGTTATAGTGGTCAGACAAAACTTTTGCCTTTCCAAACAGCTCATCATCTCCTGCGAGTTGAAAGGTGCTGGGGTGTAAAGCATCGAAGACATGACAGGTTGCTCGCATGCTGCTGAATCGTTGGGAAAGCTGGCTGATTATTATATCAAGATAAGCATTGAAAATATGCACTCTGAAATGGGTTTCTGCATCTGACAAACTCATATCTTCCGAGAGCTCGTCAAAGCGACGTTTCACCCTCTTTATTCGTCCCTTTTCAAATACGTCTTTAGCCCCCCATTTCTTTGCGAGTGTCTTGGCTGTAGCCTTGGCTTGGTCAAAAGCACCCCGGTAGTCAGACAAATTTTAAATAATATTGTCAAGCAAATCCAATGCTTTATGCAGGTCTACATCTGTTTTTTGGAGTACTTTGGACACTGCATCTACACTCTCTAAGACCTTAGTCTGGAGAACCACAAGACAAATGAAACTACATTTCTCCATTGATCTCCTTAAACCAGCAGCTTCGTCGCGCTCATCCCTTTTCTCACCCGTCAGTGTGATTTTTGTCAATATTTTCAATATATCGACATACCTGTACCGTATGGCACATAGGGACTCGTATCTTGAGGACCAGCGAGTAGGACATAATCGCTTCGGAGTCACGTTTGGGTCAGCTGAGAACTGTGTATGAATTATGTCAGTCAGCATGGCCCATCTTTTAATGCTTTGTGCAAAGAACACGTAGATGTGCTCTATGGTACTGTAAAATCGTTCCATCTCGGGAATGTCCTTCACAGCGTCATTAAGCACCAAGTTCAAATTGTGCGCTGCACAATGAACATAGGTCGCTAGCGGTTCCATCTTCCTTATTCTGGCTTGTACCCCTGAATAAAGACCACTCATGTTGGCTGCTGCGTCATAGCCCTGCCCACGGCACTTGGACAAGTCGAGTGAATGGCTGGTTACGCTGTCCATTACCTTATTAGCTAATTCGCAAGCAGATGTATCCGCCGTCTCCACAAACCCCAAAAAAGACTCCATAACTTTAATGTCCAAGGCTTTATCCATAGCATCTCTTACTATTGTCACATACCTGTACACTTGGCTAAGTTGGTCACGCTTTGCCAGATCCTGCGTAGTGTCCATAATTACAGAGAAGAACGGTGCTTTATTTATATCAGCTACGATCTCCTGTCTGACTCGCTGAGACAAAATATAAATAAGTTCGTTCTGGATAGCGGGGCTAAGGTACTTAACCGAGCCCTCGGGTCGCCTGATCAAATCTTTATGCACAGGATCATAGCCTGCCAAGAGCTCGATTATAGCAAGGAAATTCCCACTATTTGGCTACCCCAATACCTTCCTATGGCCCCTGAAAGAAATGTTACTACAAGCCAGAGGCAGCGTTACATTTACAATGCACTCCAACACCTGTCTCCAAAAGAGTGCTGCATTACGAACATCTCTCTGCGCATCTATAGTGCCATTACGTTGCCATTGCTCAAAGACAGCACATGCTGTGACATGGGATTGAGAGGATTCGTGACATTCTATCTTTTCTGCCAAATGCCTCCAGTCATTAACCCCCTTCACCAACGTGTTATTATAATGAGGTGAACTGCGATCCCCAAACAGCCAGCACGGTTCACAATACACACAATCCAATTTCGCTGAGTAGCAAAGCCAATTACGGGGCGGTTTGATACCAGCCTTTGTTGTAGTGTGGTAAAATGACTCAGAAAAGCAGCGATTTAACTGATTCCTAGGGAAAGGACCTTTAGGTTTGCAAGAACCAGTAGTAAGAATATATCTTTTTAATGAAGCACCCAAGATATTTTCATCAAAACTCCACCTGTCTGTGGGGTAACAAAACAGTCCTCCTGCTCTGGTCTGATCCTGTTCTGCACTGACTGGCATTTCCTCAACAATGTCCTCCTGATCACTGTCAACTCCTGCTTCGGTTTGACGATCACTGACCACAACTCTCACTGCAATCATCCCTGTCCGACTCATTAGGCCTGTAATAGGAAATTGCTTGTGAAATACTATAGTTTAAAGTCACTTTAATGGTGAATGTTTGATTTTATTTCCGTTAGATATGCTAGCTTAACGTTAAGCCTATGTAGCTTTAGCTATTTTCCGACTACATATGCAAATAGTTTACAATATCTAACCTGGCTGCTGCCTTAGCCTATTGGCCTATTCGTGCATTTTATAATAGCCATGTCTAAATGCATTCAATAAGGCTATAGCAGACAGTAAACGTAATGTGATTAGCCTACCCTGGTGGCTGAGTTTCACACTCATTGCTGATGGGCTGATAGGCTGAGGCTCAGACGTAGCTTCCTCTTGGACACTCTTCGCCACAAATCCAAGCAAAGATAATTTTGCGAACTTTGAAACCCTTTACTCCTGCTCTTTTCTTTCTTGCCGCTTTCTGCAGCCACTTTTATGTTTGAAGGGCATGGGGTAGCCTACTTATCACTGAACATTCAACGCAATGAAACACAATGCAACACAACAGGATGGCAACATGTGTGGGTTGGCTATAGAATCATCGACAAAATTATTTCCCAGACACCCTTGCTATTTTTCGATGGTAATATTACTTAATAAAAATGAGATTTGCTTCATTCAGCAAAAGGCAAATGAGGCTAAATTAATATTTTCTGTTGTTAAGACTGACTATTGTTAAAAAGTTTTTTGGGCAGGGTTAGCTCATAATTATGAATAACTGACACCATCATTGAGAAATGTTTGCAAATTGATTGGTCTGGATCATATTCATTACATCGTCATTTACCGCAATGCAAAGGGCCCTGGCAGGCCTTCGCTAGCAAAGCATACGTCTTGGCCGTTAAGTGTGACTCACTTTAAATCTACGATGAGATCGTGGGCGGTTCGGGCCCTAGTGCAGCCCCACTCCCTGCACTCCCTATAGTTCCGCCACTGTTGAGGTGTTTGGCTCATACAGAAGAACATATGTGAGACGCATAACAGGTGTAAAGATGCTGGAAGAGTGCCTGAAGCCATCTGTCAAGCATGGTGGAGGTAATGTGATGGTCTGGGGCTGCTTTGGTGCTGGTAAAGTTGGAGATTGTACAAGGTAAAAGGGATTTTAAATGGGGAAAGCTATCCATTTTGCAACGCCATGCCATACCATTTGGACAGCGCTTGATTGGAGCCAATTTCCTCCTACAACAGGACAATGACCCAAAGCGCACCTCAAATTATGCAAGAACTATATAGGGAAGAAGCAGGCAGGTCGTATGCTGTCTGTAATGGAGTTGCCAGCGCAGTCACCAGATCTCAACCCCATTGAGCTGTTGTGGGAGCAGCTTGGCCATATGGTACGCAAGAAGTGCCCATCAAGCCAATCAAACTTGTGGGAGGTGCTTCAGGAAGCGTGGGGTGAAATTTCTACAGATTACCTCAACAAATTAGCAGCTAGAATGCCAAAGGTCTTCAATGCTGTAATTGCTGCAAATGGACCATTTTTTGATGAATGCAAAGTTTGAAGAACAAAATTAATATTTCAAATAAAAATCATTATTTCCAACCTTGTCTAAGTATTTTCTATTCATTTTGCAACTCATTTGATAAATACAAGCGTGAATTTTCATGGAAAACATGAAATTGTCTGGGTGACCCCAAACTTGTGTAAGTACATGTAAATAAACACACATCTCGTTATTACCAATAACACCCCACTCAGTGCCCCTTACAAAAGCATACAAGTTAAGTTCAGATATAAGAAGATAGAGGTTCTAAGGAAGGGGAACAGTATGGTGTCTGTCTAGGTGTGAAATATGTGAAGACATGAAGGGCTGGCTACCATTTGATAGAATGGCGCCAGCGTACTGCATGTAAATGTCAAACATTCTTGTGGGGATTTACTTGAGTTGTAACTATTTAAAAAGTATATGAGAAACACAAATATTTTTCATGGTGGACGGATCTTGTTTAGCTTGCCCAATGGGCTTTGATGTTGCAATATTTGCCACTATCATTATGTCAGTATTTTCCTGACTATTAACCGCACCGTATCTCAACTACAGTACAGTATTTTATGGAATTCTACAAAACAAACCTGTGTGTTGACGGCACCCGTGTATTAACCGCAGTGTATTCAAAGTTCCATCATGCCATGTAGTTGGGGTGCAAGCCTTCTAGGCAAAGGTTACGTTATCACTGTGGAAGACTGAATGTGTCTAAGTGGAACTGGGTTACTTTATCGTTGTGGAAGACTGAATGACTTACCTATCCAATGTTGTTTTTATGTGACGCATTAATGGGATTTGTATGTAAAAAAAAAAATAAAGAGAGAGAGTGAGAGAGAGTCCCATTCATGCTTTACCTGGCAGAGTTACCATGTGCATTACTTACTAAAAGTAAAAAATGCATTCCTGTGGATAGGAGCTACCTTAACCCCAGAGGACCTACCCTAGACCAAGAGGACCTACCCTAGACCTAGAAGACCTACCCTAGACCAAGAGGACCTACCCTAACCCTAGAGGACCTACCCTAACCCTAGAGTACCTACCCTAACCCTAGAGTACCTACCCTAACCCTAGAGGACCTACCCTAACCCTAGAGTACCTACCCTAACCCTAGAGTACCTACCCTAACCCTAGAGTACCTACCCTAACCCTAGAGTACCTACCCTAACCCTAGAGGACCTACCCTAACCCTAGAGGACCTACCCTAACACTAGAGGACCTACCCTAACCCTAGAGGACCTACCCTAGACCTAGAGGACTTACCCTAACCCTAGAGGACCTACCCTAGACCTACAAGACCTACCACTGCATGAAATGTGGGATTTACGACAGTCGCCGACCCTGTGTATTGCCGTGGAAGCCCAAAAGGTCTGAAAGGCCCCCCCTTCCCCTTGCCCAGCTGGGTGAGGTTTTCATATGTTAATTGTTTGACCTGGATTGAAAACAACCCCCCCCCCCCCCCCCCCCCCGTCACTGCTTCACTGATTTCAAAAACTATACCCAAGTTGCTTAACGGCTGTTAACGACTCTTAATGACTGTTATCAGTGTAAGCCTGACTCTGTATAATTACATGCCAGAAACGAATCTCAAGAACATTAAGGTGAAATAATAATATATAAGTTAGGAACATTACACATAAACTTTTAAACACATAGCACAAAGCTCAAGCTTAAAGGAGCCCAAAGCAACATTAGGGCATCAGAACTGGAAATATTCTGGATAAGACAATCTTTATGATATTGACATTTACTTCACCATATTAGCACATTTGCATCATTATTTGATACTCTGGGCATTAAAAATAGCGCTAAAACTAGCCACAAGAGTGTAGCCCTTTATATGTTGGTGCCACCAAAAAACGTACTGAAACCCCACTGGACCTACCCTTACCCTAAAGGACCTACCCGAATAGTTACCACAGAGCTGCAGACATTTAGCAAAAGGTATTGGTCACATCCACTGGACTGACATAACAGATTTTTGTTGTTTTTTTATTTTTTATTTCCAGGGTCTCCAACTTCTCCAGTCTCCCCGTAGCACCTCAGTGACTCGTCGAGCTGCAGGTCTGCCAATGCTCTTCCTCTGTGTGGTTTCAGCAGCAGAATCCTGTCAGAGCAGGTCTCTGCTCTCCCTCAGCATAAACACCCTTCTGGAGGTGGCAAATAGCCCTCTACCGGACAACTGGGACCAGACTCTTGATCTACCACAGGTTTAATTTGTTTTAATTCTGTGTTAGTCCTTATTAAGCATGAGTACGATCTTTAGGACCATATTGATTTGGCCTTCATCAAAGTAGCTTAGGTCTTCAGTACTTAATCAGAACATATCTCACACATCTAGCTTTTTGACTGCAAGTATGGACTGTTCTCTGTCTAATTATACATCCCAGACCTTGACCACCTGTTGTAAAAAGCTTTATCTTGTTGTTAAAGCATTTTTTTTAAATGATTTGCTTCAGCTGTGAGTTGTCTTAATGTTTTGGCTCAATGGAGTATATGAAGACAAACAGCAGAATGATAATATAGCCAACTTACTGTACTTACTTACTTACTGTAGCTTCCCATGTATCTTTTTGTAGGTGTGTGCTGTTCATACTCTAAATGCTTTGGTTCGTGGATCTAGTCTGGGTGTGGCCATTCAGAAATACTGTTCAGACATGGCCACTCTTGCTCTGACTCTTCTCAACTCCTGCTGCTGGGCCGTGAGGAATGCAGCATTGCAGCTTTATAGTAAGTTATGAATTCATATATTTATTTTAGAAGCCAAAGTAAATAGTTAATTCCAGCCCTGTACATCTTTCTTCTCCCTGAAAATGTGTTTGGGATTTAAGTTTTTTTTCATACAATGTTGCTGACACAGTGAGGAAGACAGTTGAGGAAGTAGTAGTCATGTTACTTAATAAAGAAGCTACAAATTTAGACTCGCAAAATCTAAATGCTTTGCATATGGATACATAATATATTTGAATGTGAATAAGGAAGTATGCAGGACAGCAAAGAAAGTTATCAGTGATATCATCTAAATGAATTCAAATCAATTTTATTTATTAAGATAGCATCAATGTCAATTGAAATAGTCTCAAGGCGCTTAACAAAGGCCTGAGCCCAGAGCCTAGAACTCAGTTCATTTTGTCATTGAGAAATGGCAGTTAACAGGAACGATGGAGGTCAAGTTGAGATCTAGAAGACGATTGCTAGAAAGACAAAACAAGCCTTTTCTGGGGGTAAAACGTCCTGTGGGCTGATGGCAAGGGTATGTTTAGAGAGAGAAAGGTAAAGAAAGGAAGAGAGGAGCACAAGAGTGGCAGCAAGATATAAAGATGCTTGCCACAGAAAAAGAGAAGAGTCACTTCATCAGTGAACCACACACACGGATACATTCCCCCACACACACTTACATGCACTCACATCCACACCACCACACATGCATGAACACACACGCACACATGCACACACACACACTGCCGTTGCAAAATGATGTTTTAGTTTCTACTTGTTCTACTATATTATTATATGTACTACAAGAATGCTTTGGCAATGCAAATTGTGTTTTTTTTGTCATGCCAATAAAGCTAAATTGAAATTGAAATTGAAAGGTGAAGAATTCCATGAAAGGAACAGCTCCATCTGGTAAGCTCGAGGGTGGATCAATCACGCTTTGGTTTGGTATTGCAGTATGAAGCACGGGGAACATTCACTGGTTCAGGATGGATTCAATTAAATACGACCAAATTATGGAAGCAAACATCACACTATCTATTAAAAAGCTGAAGATGAAAAGAGGATGGCTTCTCACACAGGATCCTAAACACACCTCAAAATTTACATTGGAGGTAACAAGAGGTGCAAACTGATGGATTTGCCCTCCCAGTCCCCCAACCTTAAAGTCATAGAAACTCTGTGAGTAGACCTCGAAATATCAGTACATGCAAGACGGCCCAATCATCTCACAGAACTAGAAACCTTTTGCAAATAAGGGAAAATCTTCAAAAGAACAATAGAAATACTCTTACTACATATGTATTTACTGTGATACTTGCCAAAGGGGGTTTTACTAAGTACATGCAGGATACCCAACCATTTGCTTTGGGACTGTCCTTTTTTGAAACTGTCAAAGATGCTAAAATACTTAAATGAGAAGTGATACTATCTCCTTCCCTTGTAGAAATACCAAAACATCTCAGTGTCCACAGGAGAACTGCTCTGTGACTCCGAAACTTAAATGTGCATGTTTATCCGTGCTTTATGAAAGAAACTTGCATGGTTTTATCAGTTTAGAAACCAGCGCCAAAGCGGATGAACTCAAATGGAACCAAAAGTGGTTGGGGATGAAACAGTTGGGGATCATAGAGCAGAAGCACATTTTCTTGTAAATGCATAGTACATTTCAAACTGTAAACTCAATTTTCCCAATATTTTAAGATTTCACGCTGATATTCAGTCAAATCTAAGTGATTATGATTTAAAGTACATTATGAAAATGTTCTACGTACCAGAAAGTGAAACCTGTTTTCCTTGGCAGGTTCCTTGTGCACACGAATGCTTGGCCAGAGCCCCGGGAGTGTGCACGCCTCCAGCCAGTGTGGCATGTGCCCACTGACCTTCTTCACCCACTACCCTTCACTGCTGCCCTTCCTCCTCGGACAACTCAGAGATGCTGCCCTAGATCTTCAGGAATCATCTCAACTCAGACGACTGTGTGTCCATCCCTCCCTTTACCCTGTGCTGACCCTCCTGGCCAAACTTCAGCCTGGTCTTCAAACTGAAACCAGGTACAGTGACAATGATTGGATGATACTGCTGACCTAGGTCAGCCTAGACCTTTTGTCCAGTTTGCAGTAGAAAAGACTTGGCTATCAACAGGCCATGCAAATAGTTGTGAAAGCAGGGCTATCAACAGAGTTCTTTTAGTCTGTTATGGACCCCTGACAGAATTTTCAGTTACCCAGAGAAATCATTTTTAGTCGTACACTTTTAATTGAGTGTGGAGTTTGCCCAGCTAAGTTTGGCAGCTAATATTCAAAGTTACACACATACCGAAAAGCCATGTTCCTGCTAACATAAGCACATGATTCATATAAAGTAATTAATACAAGGCACTTGATTATTATATTCTTATGTCATTAACAGTGTTTGGAAATAATTTCCATCATTGTGTTTGTTCCGTGAGGAAGACTTTTGTGTTTGTTCTGCTTTTGTTGGACGTTGTCTCATGTTATTCCTGTGGTGTTTTTTTTTCTGTAGAGAACTTTCAGACGCTGTTACACTGTTGCTCCAATTAGCCTCCAGTCCTGTGTACAGCATCAGAGTGATGGCTTCCAAAGCACTCGTGGCCATGATGCCTTGCTCAAAATATACTGTTTACCTCATCAAGCTGGTTGAAGAGTTACCAAAATCAGGAGAGGAGCCCTGCTTTCACAACTATTTGCACAGCCAACTCCTTCAGATCAGAGCTATACTAACTCAAGTTCTGCATACTGACAAGTAAGTATGGAAGTATGGTTCTGTCTTTAAAGCCATACATTAAAGGTTACACGTTAAGTCATTTTGATGCATTTATGAAGTTTGTGAATTCATTCATCCATTCATCTTCACTTTCAGGTCGTCAATACCTTCAAGTAGATTCTTTACACCAAAATGATAGTCTACTACTACCATAATACAGTATACTATTTTATTATAGTCAAGACAAGAAAAAGAGAACAGAAACAAATCTTTATTTCAATAGCACACTGGCTTTGACAAACAACCATTTTCAATCAAATGGATTTGTACGGATATTTGATGTTCAAACTTTGTATGTGGAATGTTTCATGTTTTATTGCAGAACTGCTTTAAATTCACTCCGTCTATTTGTGGACGTGTTGGAGTCCAAGATTTGGCTTGTGACATCTGGCCAGAAGTGCCTTATGATCAGAATGTTATATCTGGATTTGGTCTGTCTTGTGAGGAGCTGCTGCTCCAAGGACTTCTTGCACCAGTTGTGTGCACTACTTCTGTCAGAGCTTCACACCTCACCACACCATTTGCAGGTGCGTTTCATCCACATGCTAATTTACCTGACATTTTCATCAATCCCAACACTATTTGTGTACTAACGCCAACAGTCTTATTTTCATCAATCCCAACCACTATTTGTGTACTAACACCAACAGTCTTGTTCACATACAGGTTGGCTCAGACTCCTTTCACGAAGCGGTTGTTTACTTCCTGTGTGAAGATCCAAGTTGGATGTGCCTGGTGTGGCAGAACTTCTCCAGTTGGAGTGCTGCTCTTAAGCTGCCATTGCTCAGATGGGCATCAGAGGGATGTGGCTCAAGCATGACCAAAATACAGCATCTGCTAGAAAGAACTTTGCAGGTATGATGGATGGATGGGTGGGTGTTGACTGTCCTACTGGTGCTATGACTGAGGTATGATGGATGAATGGGTGGGTGTTGATGACTTTGTTCTAGTTGCAGATGTTCCTCAAGGTGGAGAGATATAATGGTAGATGATGTTCCTCCAGGTGGAGAGATAGAATGATAGATAGATGATGTTCCTCCAGGTGGAGAGATAGAATGATAGATAGATGATGTTCCTCCAGGTGGAGAGATAGAATGATAGATAGATGATGTTCATCCAGGTGGAGAGATAGAATGGTAGATAGATGATGTTCCTCCAGTTGGTTGTGCGACTGCTTCACACCTGGTCCTAACGAGGTAGCTCTAGGGTCTGGAATGGTATCCATGGACACTGACGGTGAATGACAGAACCAAGGGTGTGGCAGCAGGCAGGAGGTATTTTCATACCAAAGTTACATGCAAAAATGAAATGATCTGGCCACGGTGCACCTGTGAGCTTTTGGACTTGTGATTCAGTTGTCTGCAACAGGAACATGTTATGTTTATGTTATGTTATGTTATGTTAAGAAGTGAAATAGGATTATTGTTTGGTATATATTTTATTTTATTTGGGTAAAGCACTGCTTCACCTGTAGTCCTAGAGACATTGTCTCTGACTCTTGGCAAGAGTCTCTTGCACACACAAAATTAATTTATAGCTTTTTTGTCTGTCATGTTGGATGTACTCAAAAGTACTCAACTTAAATCCATCCTCCATGTATCTTGTAAGGACTGATCATCCTGCCTGCATACTTGGTTTATACAGTTTACGTTGCACTAACAAGACTACTTTTTATTCTCCAGTGCTAATGCTGGGTGCTGGGATATCCTATTCTTTATAGGTTATTGAGTAAACATTTGTTTGACTGTTACTCCTTGCTCCCCCTGAATTTAGAAAGAGTGTATGAAACAAAACTTTTTATTTGCAACGCATCTCAGGGGGAGTACTTATACCACTGCACTTTGTTATTGTGTAACATGTCGTTGTCGTTGTGTTATATGTTGTCCCTCATCGCACCAACAGGAGCAGCGCTCCAAATTTTGTAAAATACCCTCACAATAAAGTCTTTTCTATTATTTCTATTTTCATTACTCAGTAATTTAGCTAAGAAAATAGGCCACCTAAATCTCATTTCTGCTCATCTCACATTTCTGATGCTCTTTCACACACTATTCATTAGATTGTACATCAAGTGGACTAACATTTGCCTTCTAGATTACACAGTGCAAAATAACAAAATGTACTGGTTGTTAACAAGCTCTAGAACATTTAAGTTTACAAGCATAATCTTTCACACTTCACAGTAATCTGGCAGCTTTTTTTTTTGCATTGTCCCACAGTGAGATACATATCCTTACATCCATCACTTAGGAGAATTGACAGTTCCTCATATCCATCATTTAGGGGAATTTACAGTTCCTTATATCTATCATTTAGGAGAATTTACAGTTCCTTATATCTATCATTTAGGTCAATTTACAGTTCCTTATATCTATCATTTAGGAGTATTTACAGTTCCTTATATCTATAATTTAGGAGAATTTACAGTGCATGGAACTCCCACACTTCATCTTTACATTTGGTCATTTCAATTACAACAGTGTTGTTTAAATGCATGCGACTGAATTCATTTAATTAAGCGTTTTCCATTATATATTTATAAATATAGGAAAATATGTAGTGTCCAGATGTACAAGTAGATCCTTGGGCATGTAGTGATGTCATTCAGTTATGGAGTAAGTTATTAAATTGTATCACATCCTAAAAATGGACAATAAATATGAAGCCTCTAACAATCATTGTCTTTCTTAGGTTAACCTGAAGGACGTGTTACTGAATGAAGATACTGAAATCAGGGGAGTGTATCTCAAGGCCCTAGTATCAGTCATGGCTGGAGGAGTCGGTGGCTTGGTGCTGGAGAAAACGGATATCCAAGAATGTGCAGAGATCCTGGTTAGGAGCTTGGAGGTCTCTGATGGGGGGTCCGAGTACCGCTCACAGGCCCTGCGTGCTTGCAGCCTGCTACTCTCTGAAAGGTGCGCTCATAAAAGCTGCCCTATACTGTCTGTTTGATACTGTGCTTTCTAAAATCAGATTCCTATCCTATGCTATTGGATTTGTCACCATTTTTCTATCACCAATACACTTGTGGAGAGTAGTATTGGTCATAACTGGATAACCTTCAGAATATACTAAACAATCAGAACTTTAATATATTTTAATGTATAAGTACAAATTGCCGGTTTCAAGCTGATGTGTAGTCTACACTTTTTTGTAATCTTAGTTTATTATTGGATCAAATCTGTCAGTAAAAAACCTCAGTCACAATGGGTAAGGAAGACAAACATGGACAAAATTTCAACTCCTGATATTACACATGTGTAAATCATGTTTTAAGATATTTATTTGTTGGTTGCGAATACCTGGCTGGGAAAAGCTGGGAATTGATTAAAATAGAAAAATAGATCAAAGTGATAGAGCAGTTGTCTTCGCTATCGATCATTCTAACCATCTCCCTGTTCAACCATGTCCTTTGTCTTTGCCACTTACTCTCTCTAAACTTGAATAAGTTGGAAAGCATCTGAGGACCACCGGTGGGCTGAGAGTTTGAGGGAGTTATCTGACGGTCCACTATTTGCTCCAGTGGTGATGGCATCAATGAGTAGCAGTTTAGTCCCAACGAGAGTAGAAATAGATGTCAAAATGCATGTTTTGAAGAATAAAAACTTGGGGTGGAACTTATTTCTTGCAAGAAGTGGGAAGAAAACCCCATTTCTTAAGCCTGTAAACAGGGATAATGGAAGGTTAATACTTGTGTGGCTGGTTTCTGCTTCCCGGAAACCTTTGATTAGAAGCCTGGGGTGGCACCTGTCATAAATGAATTAACAGAACGATTGAATACCTGCTACTTTGGCAGCATATTCAAGGCCCTTCAAACTGACAAGATGGTTGAGGCCAAAATAAATTGAACTGGGACTTCCAAACTGTAAACTGATGTACGGTGGACCTACAGGATGAAGATCATCACATGCCTTGGTGTAACACTTCTGACACTGGTTGGGACTGACCCGAGCGAAGGGTTACCGGGTCCTTATCCTAAATGCTTTATAAAAAATATTCTGCAAGACTACACTTGAGCTCCAACTCAAATATAAACTGATGGAGCATCCTTTGTCCTAGCATCATTAGAAAGTCTGTATATACAGTGTGAGTACATGTTCACCAGTCCATGCGTGTCTGTGTGTGTGCACATATGCAAGTATGAGTTCATTATTATGGTCCAGGATTTGATGTGCAAAGCACCCTTCATGTGTGACCATTTATTTCATTTTTTGCATCTTCTGGAGCAGCCAAAATATGTGTTTACAGAAGACAGAGTGGGTGTTTTTGCATGTGCCTGTCCTGTCCATAACAAACCAATAGCAACTACTGATTAAGCATAGCGTCATCATATCAATGTGTCTTATTGGTAAAAGGTGTGTCGATGTGAACTGCTTTGAGACTCAAAGAGAACGAAATGTACATGTTGTATTATACCCCCTCATATTGCTCATCAAAATGCAGTCATTTATTGTGAGTATAATAGCTTTGGAGCGTAGGAGCACCCAAAAAAAAACACCCCATTCTGTTGTGTCTTCAGTGCTGTTACTTTAGACCTCATCATTTGACATGTTGCTCTCCCTCTTTCTTAACTCCTCTGCTAGCCTGGACTGGACCTTGTGTCCACGCTGGTGCAGCCTACTAGAGCGTCACATGGTGCCACATGCCTCGGAGGCCCTCAGACTGGCCTGTGCTGAGTCCCTCTGCTTGGCTGGAGGTCCTCTGATGCGTAAAGACCAGGAAGACAACGGATACAAATTGGAATTGAGCCTTAGGTAAGATATCTCACTTTAATTCACCCTCCATCCTGGGGTAGACTCATTTCACAAATGACTTTTTGGTGTGTGCTCCTAGTAAGACTTTATTTATATAGCACATTTCGTACAAGAGTTGCAATTCAAAGTGCTAGGGCCAAGTCAGCCTGCTACTGCCATGCAGTTCATTTGATCTGGGTCTCTTGCTCCAACATGTGTGAACAAATGATCTTTTTCTGTGTGTTGGATTTGCTGGGTTTGTGCAGACAAAATGAATGTTATCTATCATCGATGAATACGAGTCATTTTAAATGAGCATAATTGAGCATAATACACATCCAGGCTGCATTTCTCCACTCCAGTCATTTCTTCTTCTTCTTTCAGGTTGATCAACACAGGCTTATGGCTGCTTCAAGATCAAAATGAAGATGTGAGGGTGAAGGCTGCTGTCTTTGTGTCAAAGATTCGGGATCCCACCCCAAGAGGAATAGGACGACAGCAGAAGAGTTCTTTTTTAATACATGTCAACCAATCCATGCTCATGCTCCTGGACCTGCTTTTGGAGGAATTCTGGGATCACTCCGGCATTTTAGAGGTTTTACTTTCCCATTTACCAGAGTCAGACTTCAGCAGTGTTCTTAAGGACACCAAGGAATCAAAGTGAGTGAAACACAGAGACACGGAGATATTCATGTGTCTGAGCTTCATGCAAGACATTGTATTTTCTTTGTAATGTTTGAGTACATATGAATGTTTCTATCTCAGATTCAGCAGTCTGTACGAACGCGACGATGCCAATGTGTATGTGGAGCCCTTGGCCATCAGCGAGTCTCTTCTTCCCTATCTGCTCCGGCTGGCTGGGAAGTACTCTGAGTCTTCAACGCTGGCACAGAGGCTGGATCACTGGGCGAATGCTCATTTGGCTCAAGTGCTTGAGAACCTTACAGCGTGTAAAAAGATTGTATCAGGTAAGAAGAAATAGCAGGCCTTAAGACATTCAGTATAATGTGTTACATAATGTGGTTAAGACATAAATGTTTCAATACGAATCCTGAAGCTGTTGATCTTTATACAGCTGCATCCCTAAGTTGGTGCTTAATGTCCAAGTTGGTTGTTAATATTATGTTGAAGAGCCGGATTGGCTGGTAATATCAAAAGCTCTGTCTTCGAAAGATTGACTATCTCACATAACTGAGTGGTGTAGATAAAAAATAGGAGAGGCCCAAGTGTTGAGCCCTAACATACCAAAAGAATATTTGTTATTAAATGTGTGTAATGAAATATCAATTTTTAATTATTCTATCACAGGTTCTAGTTTAAAGTCTGAAGATCCTTAAAGCATTGTCCTGGGGTTTTCAAACCCGAATGCAAAAAAGTTGAATTGGCTGACTACAGGTTTTTCAATACTTGAGTACTTTTAGTACTTTCAGCCCAAGCCATTTGGACGATGAGACTATCTTCAGAAATACAGCCGCGGAAAAAATTAAGAGACCACTTAAAAAATATATCATTTTTTCTGGTTTTACTATTTATTGGGATGTAAAATTGACATTTTTTTTTTCATTCTATTAACTACTGACAACATTTCTACCGAATTTCAAATACAAATACTGTCATTTAGAGCATTATTTGCAGAAAAATGACAATTGGTCAAAATAACTAAAAAGATGCGGTGTTTCCAGATATTGATTTCTGATCTCTTCCTAAGCATTAGTATTGTGTAGTTTAAAAATGAATATGAACTTGTTTTCTTTGCATTATTCGAGATCTGAAAACATTCCATTTATTTGCTATTTTGACCAATTGTCATTTTTCTGCAAATAAATGCTCTGAATGACAATATTTTTATTTGAATTTTGGTAGAAATGTTGTCAGTAGTTTATAAAATTAAAATAAAATGTTAACTGTACTTGAACTCATACCAATAAATAGTAAAACCAGAGAAACTGATAATTTTTAAGTGGTCTCTTAATTTTTTCCGCGGCTGTATATCTAATTTGCCTTAATGAAGTTCAAACTGTCTCCTCAGTAATACTAAGCAAATTTGATTATAACAGATGTTACCTGTACATTACTTTTTTATAGGAAGGTTTGTGCTACTCTTAAATGACGTCTTTTTCCTTTTCCTTTTCTCCACAGGCCTGCAGAGTCTGGAATCTTCTTGGCTGAGCTTTCTCTCAGATCCTCTTTTCCACACCAATCTGTGTGGACTTTTCGCTAGAGCAATCTTTCTAAACCAACTTCTGATGTTCTCTGGCGAATTGCACCCCCTCTATGATAGCACTACTCTGTCTAGAGATTTGCTGGATGTCTACGGACAGCTTTGTATGAATGGAGTTTTCTTGCCTCAAATCTTTCCTGATGCTGTAATGAGGTTGTTGAAGAAGTCAAATACTCAGGTGGTCTAGGATGGCTCAGGTTACCAGTTGAGAAAAGCAAGATGTCTTGAATGCAGCAGTGCATTGATCATGTGGCCCGGCAGACACAAACTCCACACAGTCTGAGATGAGTTGAGATGAACAGTGACTGCTGTATACTTTATTGTATGTTCGGGCATCATTTTAGTGTAAATGTAAAGTTAGAGGAACATAATGTTCTGTCCAATACTGTTGATGCAGATGAAGACGGGGGGACTTCTCTTGTGCCTTGCTAAACGTTTTGTTTTAGTTCAAATGTACCAAATAAAAAGAATCAGATGATCAAGACAATCAGTGCTTTTTGAGAATCATATACCCACAATCAAGTACCGCATATGTTCAGAATGTCTTCTGATGTAGTTATTTGCCAGAGTAGATTTGCCTAGATTTAGTTTAATTAGCTAAACAACATACTGTGAGAAATTGTAGGGAAATATACAAAGTCTAATTTGAATACTGCACTGCTATTGCCAAAGGTGGACCAGTACTAATGTCTAGACTACCATGACTTCCAGTAGATGTATGACTACTAAAAGTGAAATGAGATTGAATGTGTTCATATGTATGTTGAAATCAGTTAACATGCTTCAGCAAAAACACTGCAAGCAGAGACCTATGGGCTAATCTTTGACTGTGTGCATGGTGTATGTGGAGGTTAGTGTTTTGTTCGTTAACTTTAGATGACACACAGCTTTATTCAATGTAATTTTATTTATATAGCGCCATAACAATACAATTGCCTCTAGGCGCTTTACAGAGCTCAGAGCCTGAACCCCCTTAGTGCAAGCACAATGGCAACATGGGCAAGAAAAAACTCCCTGTTAGGCAGGGAGAAACGTTAAGCAGAACCACGGCACATAAGGGGGGACCCATCTGCTTGAGGTCGGCCGGGTGGAGATAGGAAGGGGGGAAGGGGGAGGGTTGTGTGGCAGAAGGGGAAGGGAAACAACAGGGGTTGTACACAGCCAGCATTTGGTCAATGTACGTAGTATATACAGACATCCGGTGGTAAATACATGATACAGGCAAGACCAGTTTAGTGGGTATACACTGTGCTCATAGGGTTACTGTTACAGGGGTAAGGGATGTAGGGACAGAGAAACATTTCAGTTGTGGCAGTAATGTATATTGTATATAAATGCTAGTATTTAGCATTTTGTTATTTTCCCCCTGAAACGTGGAAACGACCACTGCAATCTAAACAGTCTCTTGGACTGCCTTGAGGACATCAAGTGTTGGATGGTGTTGTGGCGAGGATAGGATCTCACTACACCTTTTCTTTCAATCAGAAGACCGGAGGCTGGATGTAGAAATCTGGAGGTTTATTATTGTAATCAATAAGCTACAATAAGGAGATGGTCCATGGATTAGCTCGATCTCATTGTATGAATGGTCTGCAGGCCATTTTAAGGCCTGTAAATTGTGGGGTGTGTTCTATCTGGCTGTTTGCCAAAACCAATCAAAATTAACTATTCCCTCTTCTCTAGCTCCTCTGAGACCTCCTAGGTGTGTGTGTGTCGTGACAGGCTCCCCCTCCTAACAGGAGGTTTCTTGGAATGTGCCTGTGTCGTAACTTTATTGCTGCCTCTAACATCAGTGAATATGGTGGTTACTGTTTCCCAAACTAGTCTGCCTTCCCTAAGTGAGACCTTCATACAGATGAGTTAATCCATGTTCATCTAAACATAAAATAAATCCCACAATGGCACAAAATGTCCTACAAATAAATTAAAAGTAAGTTATTTTATTCAGCCCCCTTGATCAACCTGCCACCAGCTGCCTCGGTAATATGTCTACTCTGGCAAGCTGGAGGTCAAAAACCTTGGTGTGATATTCGATTCGGCCTTTAAATTGGACAAACAGGTCAATGCAGTAGCCAGCTTCCAACTTCACACCATTGCCAAAATCAAGTCTTTCCTGTCGCCCAAGGATCTTGAGAAGGTCATCCATGCCTTCATATCCTCCCGATTAGACTACTGCAATACTGGAATGAGCCACTCATCCCTGTCCCGCCTACAACTAGTCCAGAACGCCGCTGCAAGGCTCCTGACCTTTACCTGGAAAAGGGACCCTATTAGCCCTATCCTGGCCTCTCCACTGGCTTCCAGTGCGGCTCAGGATTGTTTTCACAGGCCCCTTCTTATATTGCGGACCCCTTTACCTCTTATTCCACCACCAGGCCCCAGGGCTACCGCGCTTTTGCTATTGCAGCCACTAGACTGGAACAGCATCCCCCTCTCGTTCAGATCAGCCACCTCTATTCACTCCTTCAAGTCCAGGCACAAAACCCACTTTTATGATCTAGCATTTGGATCCTCCTGATCTGATTTGATAAATTGTATACTTGCTTATGGTGTAAAGATGCTTAGTTGATTGTTTTGCTACTGTTTTCTATTTGATTTTCTTTTTTATTGTTATTGAATTGTACGGCACTTTGGTAAACGCGAGTTGTTTTTAAATGTGTTTTATAAATATATTTGACTTTGACTTTGACGTCATATAGATAATAGAAATGGAAATATGAGATATGGGGCCTAATTTATAAAAAGTTGCGTAGAAACCATCCTACATTTTGTCTAAGACATTTTCTGAAATGAGCGTAAGTGAGATCCACAGAAAACGAACGTACACACAAAAAAACACGTGTACGCCAATCCTTCGGTTATAAATCACAAATGATGAATTGTGCGCAACTGACTCTCCACCCTCAAAACGCCCCTATCTAATCGAATTAGCATATTATCAATGCACAAACAGAGCGCATCCTCAATGCACAAACTCTGCCACAATGGCAAGCACGAAAGAAACATGTAAACAGAAAAATGATAGTGAGGCTGACATCGACGTTCTGCTGATGGAACGGTAGAAGCGGGCCAAAACATTGTTAGAAAGCCTATCTGGTGGCGTAATGGCAAAAGCAAAGTATGTGACATGTAGAAAACACTTCTCCGAAGCACCAGCGGCTGAAGGCGCATCTGCGGCAGCAGCACCTGCTGCTCCAGCATCGGAGCCTCGCCGGCCATCGCCCCCTTCCCTTCGTATGGCTTTGCTGCCCTCCACTACTGACCGGGCACGGGCTTGTGCTGTATAAAAGTGGTCTTCCTAGGCTGTTTGAGTGTGCTTAATATGGACGAGAATACATTGGGAACCCTGTTTGACGCAGGAAATCCTCTTTCACATTTTGCTGTTCCTGGGCACTGTATGGAAATCTAATAAATTGCGGGCATATAGAGGGATAATACTGCGAAGAACAAAATTCTGCTTAATGAATTCCAATTTCTCGTCGGAACGTTCCTGTAGCCAGGAATCCAAGAACATACAAAACCTGAACGTGTATGGCCTGGTTGCATCTGGTGCGCCTCTGTAGACGAGAGGCCATTTGGGCAAGCGGTACCTGCTTATCAGCCATACATCATCCTGTGTCAAAAAGTGTGCATGATCACGAAAAAACTTTTTCTCTCCTTATTGTGCAGTTGGCAATATCCTCTAACAACGCCAATGCAGCCATATCTCCTACTGAAAACTTAGCCACTATTAGACTTTCTATAGGCTATACTTGATTGAGCCAAATGTTTTACACTTGTGAAATTAAAACGGAATACCTATAAGATGTGTATCTCATTCATGTGTGAATTGTTCTAATAGTTTCATTGATTTTATTGAGTGAAACACTAGCCCTAATGGTGACGGTGGTGCTGACGATGACGATGATGATGATGATGATGATGATGAAACTGCGTGTCGGCACTCTGAGAGTTCTGAATTCCTGCAGTACTCCAGTATTGCCACAAGGAAATGTACTTACACAAACTAAAACCAGACGTAGAGATACGTCCTTTTCTACGTCTAAGACGTTTTTTATAAATCTGCACCACGCACAGTCTAAGATCAGTTCTGTGCGTAAGTATATTTTATAAATGAGGCCCTATGTCACAGATAAATGGCCTGACTGTATTTCTTTACTCTATGGAAAATGATTCCTCCTTGTTTTAATTAGGTTTCCTCCGGTAGGAGGTAACCTATTGTTATCGTAGGTATTATTATTCTTGTACCATGGGAGTCAATGGCAGCCCCTAGAACCATATGGTAACTTTTTGTGAAATTTGGCACACTCATTAAGGACGGTCCCTTCTTCATTCACACCAAGTTTCATGGCTCTCATTACACCACTCTAGCGCCACCAACAGGTCAAAGTTGGACTTTTGTAACACACGCAACTTTTGAGGTACCATTGGATTCCCTGGATCAAGACGAATTAAACCCAACCCATGGTTTTCCGGTTATATAGATTTTCCGCTATTTCCGGTTTTATGAAAAACCTTTGAAAGCCTACTCCTCCTATAATTTTTGGCAAATCTTCTTCAAAATCACCAGAGATGATTTTCAGACCTAGCCTCACAAAAGTTACGATTTAGAATTTTGATCCTCACAACAGTTTGTCCGGTACAGCCACTCAAATTCAGCAGAAAAGCTGCCAAACAGGAAGTGAAGTCATATGTCAGCAAATACTTCAGTGAAATTGACGCCATAGGGTGTATTTAATTGGACTTGATCCAGGGAATCCAATGGTACCTACATTTTGAAAATCGGTCATACGGTTCATACGGTTGTGTTAACACAAGTCCAACTTTGACCCGTTGGTGACGCTAGAGTGGTATAATGAGAGACATGAAACTTTGTATGAATAAAGAAGGGACAATCCTTAATGAGTGTGCCAAATTTCACAAAGAGTTACCATATGGTTTGTCTGGTACATCCACTCAAATTCAGCAGAAAAGCAGCCAAACAGGAAGTGAAGTCATATCTCAGCTAATCTTTGAGATATCAACACCAAACTGGTATGTCACTTGGAAGACAATACAACATGTTCCCATGTGCAAAGGCAACTTCATATCTTCAAAAATAATTGATATAAAGCAAATTGGATACATTGTTAACGCTAAAATAATGCTTTACACAACTGCAGGTCAAAAAGTGAAACTCTGATTCAATCACAAGTTCATATGAAGACACTTGAGAATGTTTAGTACACAAATCTGAAAAAAGGTGACTGTAAGATGAAAAGTAGATTTTTGGTGAATATTTGAAACATGCATGCTTGACTACTTGCTAGGGTGGTTCTCTATAGAATGTCTCTCTGTCTCCTCATCCGCGCGGCTCCTAAATCCCACACACGCAGTCTTCCCTTAACACACGCGCAGGCTTGGTTTTACGCACCGCTGGACTGGGCATAGGGCATGGCGGGCATTTGCCCGGTGGCCTGAAGCCTTTTATTATTTTTTTTATTCATGCCAAACTCGCGTCTAACGTAGCAGGCCACGATAACTTCAATGCAGGCCACATTAACGTCAATTCAAGTTAGACAGGCGGATCTGCCCGCGGGCCCTGGCCTTCAAGTACTCTAGCTAAAGTTTTCAGTGCTAACCTCTTTAGTTAAGGAATTAGGTGTCTCGACAACTATTTATACTCCTATAATACCGTACGTATCTTTGTCATGGTAGGTATTATTTTTGCAAAAAAAATAGTAGCAATTTAGAACAACAGCACATGATTAACCTACATACACTGAAGAAACAATAAAGAAAAACGATTCAATGAAACGAATAAGTTATTTTCTTTGGTATTTTGTCATTCAGAATTTCCGATTTGCAATGGGGATTTCTGGGTAACACTGTTAGTTTAACACTGTTAATGGACCAGATCATTTAAATATTTGTCTAGCGAGAAAGGTAACAGAGTGACATTAAGGCTGCTAACTGTCAATAGCAAAGGAGCAAGACTGCTATACCCTATTGTGAAGGCTACACGAGTCTGTTGACAATGTCTTATAAACACAAAAGTGGCAGTAAGAAAAGGCAAGAGAGAAAAGAGCTGCAGGAGAAGGTGGCAAAGCTACCTAAATTAGATTATTTTTATTTTTCAACAAACGTTCGCCAGTCCGTGGAGTCTGCTAGTGCTACGACCCTCCTGCTAGCACACAAGGCTCGTCGAATGCCATTCAAATAGGTGAGTAGTACAACTTGTACTGTACAAGGGTATTTGATGGGCTGCCATGCCCCCTTTAACAAGTCGCAGTGGAGCACCCGTTTTATTATGTGTTTTTCAGCTGTGGGTAAAGCAGGTGTGTCGCTTGTCATCCGTCTTTTAAGAACGCTTTAGCACACTTTGACCCTGTGTTTACGTTACCGCGAGTTGGAGCGCGTCGCTATCCATGTTTCTAATACATTTGTCACTGTCCTGTCTACTTTCAAAGAGCAAGAGGACTTTGAGTGTGAGAGGTGTCGGGCCATCCGTGACCGCACCATGGCCAGGAGGATGGAAAACAGAACGTGCACACCCACATCGCGAGTTAAGTGTTGTTGAATATCTTGTTTTGAATTAAGGCAGCTTGGATTTAGTCCTTAGGACAAGAATCCCTTTGTTCAGGCATTCTTTACCCAGAGAGGTGCCCCTGCCCCCAACTAAGAAACATACAAGATCTGCCCCCCGTTCCGATTCTAAGAGAGCTCTCTTGACTCCTCCTCTTGAATCCTCGACTCCTCGACTCCTCGATGTCCAGTCAGAGACGAGAGATCAAAAGACCGTTCATTTTCAACATTCGGGACACTCTAATCAGAGAGGATGTGGCGTCATCACGCTGTGTGTACGTATCTGCCCGCACTAGCGCGCTCTGTCAGACTGCAGTATGTGGTGTCATCACGCTGTGCGTTAGCAAGCACGTTGTTAGCAAGCGAGCAATCATAATAAGCTACTGACATCGACATGGCTAACGTATACCTCCCTAACGAATTCAGACAATTCTTTGTTAATCAATCACGGCATAATTGCCCCCGCTAGTCAAGCGAAAAGGGTCCGATTAAAAGTGCACCAATGGGCTATTCCCGGGTGGTGAAATAGCCCTTTGTAACGAGCACCTTGAGCCTGCCATCTGCCCCCGCTCGCCAAGCTCCCAATTTAGTGCCTCTTCGTACAGTCTAACTACAGTCCCAGGTGGGGGGATAGCCAGCTGCTTAGCATAACTGCCATTCAGAACCAATGGTAATGCTACCAAGCTAGGCTAGCTAGGTATGCTAACTGTCGGTAAACATCGTGAATAACCACCAAAATACTCATGTCACTGGCTTTATTTTGAGAATGGCATGTTATTAGTACATTTAATATCAGTACAGTTGTTTAATTACTGCTGATATGTACATTTACGGTCTGTAGCCTTGTGGTCTTCTGACTCTGCTATCATAGCCACCGTAACCATTATGTCCGCCATTGTTTTCGAAATAAAACGAAAATCTCCGGTTGGGAATGGCGCACAGAGTTATGGGTAATAAATGCCGCCATTAGGGCATCAAGGAAGCTCAGACCCTCTCTTGAAAAACGACCGTTATGTGACGTATTTCAAGGAGTCGGACTAAAGCGGAACTGAAGGTTAAAGCACAATGGGACACTCCTTGCTCTCTTGATAGGAAGGAAGGAAGGAAGGAAGCATTTTAAGACCTTTG
Source organism: Sprattus sprattus (assembly GCF_963457725.1). Taxonomy (NCBI): domain Eukaryota; kingdom Metazoa; phylum Chordata; class Actinopteri; order Clupeiformes; family Clupeidae; genus Sprattus; species Sprattus sprattus. The sequence goes on from NC_137914.1 coordinate 30,326,928, forward strand.
GAACGGGGGGTTGGTCTCGGACCTGCAGCCAGTGTCTGAAATACACGAGGGCAAAGGGCAAAACTGCCCCTAAGAAATATAGTTTTGCCCCTAAAATTACTAGGAGAGGGGCAAAAAATGCCCCCATAATTGTGTGTAATAATAATTTAATGAACGTGTCAAACATCGTAGCCTATATGACCCGGTCAGTTGCCATTAAATGTTTTGATTTTCGCCTTGACTGATTGTTGCGTGAAGAACCGAACGTTCTAACAAAAAATATTTGGAGCGCTTCCTAATCAGACCTGTGACTGCGAGAGTGAGGAGAAATGAGGATCAGCACAGTCTCTGTCACCATCTCAGGTTCTAAAAGATAAAATTCACACACCCAGCGACTGTCAAAAAATTAAAGTTAGATTGGCCTGGGGTGGAGGATTACGACGTGAAAAACACCTGATTTTTTTTTTCAAGGCATGTCGGACTTGTGGACAACGAGTTGCCCAAGTCGTTGTCAATCCAGCACAGGCAAATTATTCTACTGACTTCATCAAGGGGAGCGAAAACATACAGAAAAACATGGCCTTTCGTCACCAAGCGCCAAGCAACACACCATCGCCTACGGTGAATGATAACTGGTAATAATACTTTTAGAAATGATTTAGTTCGGTTAAGCTAGTTAAATGTAAGTTAGCTAACGTTAGCTATCTCTGATAGTGAGCTACAAAGGCTTGCTTGTAAGCTATACATGGGTTTCTTGTATACAAACATTGAAGGCTGCGCGCGCAAATCCGCGGCAAAAAGCCATCTAATACAAATGAATACAGAAAGCCCAGTTTAAATGTATTGTTTATTACTTATTTAGCCTACCGTTCCCTATTCTGTTGTCATGAATGCTTGCACACACCCTCAACATATTCCCAAACGTAACCTTGTACATTGTTGAGCCTTTTTCTATATTTGATTTGATTTGATATTTTATTTTTCCTGGCAAATGGATGCTTCCTCCTAGGTATACTGAACATCCAACCAACTCTGTTAGAGCAGTTCCCCACACAACAACTCCCTGTCATGTTGCCTTCCTCCACAGCTTTCTCATCCACTTCAACGTTATCTTGCTTCTTTCTGCCGCGAGATTGCGCACGCAACCAGTGATGACGTAGCCGAGAAACCCATGTATAGTCTTAACTAGGGATGCACCGATACCACTTTTTTACAAACCGATACGAGTACGAGTATTTTTATTTCTGTACTTGCCGATACCGAGTACCGATACCGATACTTCCAAGATTTGATTTCCATGAAAGATTTGATTTTATCCTCTGCAGGTTATGTCAAGCCTATAGTACAACATTAACAGAAGGCTATCCCAAGCCAAAAATAAAGAGCTTTCTGGTTCAAACCAAAAAAAAAAAAAGTCAATATCATCACATTAGACAAAATTTGCATATAGACAGATGGCAATTTAATTTGCTGCATAGTTAACAACACAGTCTGCTTAACAAAAAGTGAACAGAACTATCCTGGATGATAAGAACATGAGCACAGTTCAGTTACAAAAGGATCAACAACTCTCTTCCTCCCCTTCTCTCTCTCTGTCTGTGTGCGTGCGCGTTTTTGTCTTTTGAAAAACGTCAGTAAAGATTGGTTGCTTGGTCTCTTAAGCCACTGGCATGAGTGAACTTTGTGTGCTTAGCACTATGGTGCGTCTTCAGATGTTTAATCAAATTGCTTGAGTCAAACGAAGTTCTTTCCTTTCCCCCCTTCGACACTGTAACAGTGCAGATCTTACACTGTGCCTTACTCCTTTCATCATTTATCTTAAAATGAGTCAAAATCGCCGTTAAGGCAGCACAACGGTATAGCGATTTCTTACTAGAGTTTAATGTTGACAATGAACTGGGCTACGTTCTTGCAGCCAAATTGACACTTGCCTGAAGTTTGACTGTGTTAGGGAAGTTGTTTGCAACCTAGCCAACATAGCTATCACAATAACATTGCAAAGAAGTTAACGCAAAAGCACTTAATATTAGCATCAGGCGGAAAGGCGGAAAAACGAAAAAAAAAAACGTAATACTAGCATCAATGTCCAAGAGTGTTAAAACAACCTTGCTAACATCGCTAACGGGATGTCTTGCTAGCGGCTACTTGCTAGCGGGTGTTTATGACAAACTAACAAGATTCCTGAAACACAAGACAGACGTCCTCTTTTACCCTCACATGTCCTCCTTTCGAGACCTAAATGCGTCCGGGTAAAAGAGGAGAAAACAAATACATTCCCGTCCCCGTCAATCAACCGTAGCAAATGGCAATAATATGTTATAGGCGCAGCGTCGCTAAAGACAGTAGGCTAGCCCCTACACTTTGCCTATGTAACAGCAGTTCTAAGTTAACTGCAAAACATAAAATAGCCGAAGATAGCACTTACCTTTACTGGAGGTCGTAGTGTTAAGTTTAAAATCTCTAGCGAAACCGTTAGCTTACGCAAGCCACCTCCACACATCGTATCCAAGCTGTTATTGAATTCATTTAAACTGCAAGTTCAACCTCAACTTATCTGTCTGCAATACCGCTCTCGGCCTCTATGCAACTCGCCGCTCTCACACCTGGCAGGCATAGACAGTAGAGGAGAAGAAAACACACGCGTTAAGACGCAACACTGGGTATCGGTTTTTGGTATCGGTAATTTAAAACGAGTACGAGTACGAGTATTTTAACGAAGTATCGACCCGATACCCGATACTGGTATCGGTATCGGTGCATCCCTAGTCTTAACTGTATTTCCTGTAGGCCTACTATGGTAGGTACAACATGATTAAAGGTAACACAAAAATCCATAAATATAATGTGTTATTATTATAAAAAAAGAAAGAAAAAAACGATTGTTAATAGTTGAATAATGAAATGTAGTAATAACAACTCATAACCACAAAGAAATAAGAATAAACGTGAATATGATTGTCTAATTTACGTTGTCTGTTTGGTTTTTGTTCAAAAAATCTAAGAAAACACTTTGAATTTGTAGACTAATGCCTAATAGTCTTATTATTGCCATTTGATGACAATTGTTCATATACTTTAAAGTAACACTATGCAACAATTTGACACTTTTTGAGGTATGTTTTTATAGACAACTAGTTTTGGTACCATCCTCTAATTCATTTTGATAGCATATGGTCATGTGTCAAACCTGTCAAGACCTGTGTCTTTCTCACTAGCCACCCAAGATATGCCCTATGTAGTTCTGTGTAACAGGCTGGAACACCCTGCAAAAATGGAAGAAAAGCTTTCACATGCATGATATGCCAGGTATACTGCAAAAAGACACCAGTTAGTGTGTTGACAAGCTTCTATCAGTGTCAGCTGGGCTGTTGGTGGTGGTTACAAGGTTTTTGCATGCCTTTTAGGTAGTTAGCGTACTAGTTTTGGAACATAATTCAGCCTTTATCACCTGTGCGCTTGCACATAGCTCCTCTCTCACTACCCCTCTCTCCACTAAAGGCTGATTTATGGTCAGACACGTAAGCGTAAGCGCAAGAGGCCCCGCAAGCCCCTTGCACGACCCTTGTGCGACTTTTCACGTCTTGCATGTGTCGGGCGATTTTTCTAGACTTACGCCATTTTTTACATAAGCTTTTACACAAGCCTCGCAGCCTAAGTTACGAGATGAGGTTACTAAAATGTTCTGCATGTCTACTCAGTTTTACAGTGCTTCCAAGTAAAAGTTGAAAAGAACTTTAAGCTTCAGACTTTCTGTTAGGGAACTGTTATCTATCTGAAGAGCAAATGTCAGGCTCATACAAAAACATTAACGTGAATTAATTGATGCTAATACCTAGCGCGGTGTCTATAGGATTTCCCATATACGTTAGCATTAAGCTAACGTATTTTCTACCACAGTAAAACATGCAATACTATGTGATTGTTTTTAGAAACGAATGTTACATGATGAGATTACTAAAATGTATTCTGCGTGTCTGCTCAGTTTAACAGTGCTACCCAAGCAAAGGTTTGAAAAGAACTTCAAGCTTCAGACTTTCTGTTAGGGAAACAGCTTTCTATCTGCCGAGCAAATGGCAACACGCACAACCTTTTGGGAGCATGAACTGCTATGAGTACATTTTGCGCAACAATTAACACCAACGCAGAACCCAGCAAGCCCCTTTAGCGCGTAACCGCGCATACCTGCGCACGCACACAGACACATACGGACGAGCAGGCTCTCAAGCCCCCTCCTCTGTAATCCCAACTCCACTTTGTGCCTGGTTTCATTGTTATACTCAGTTGTTTATGTGATTAGTATTAGCCATTAATTACTGTCTGTTACCTTTAATAAATTGTTTATTTAGACTTAAACAATTGTTTTGTCTGTTGTTGTTCCAATATTCCACTGAAAGCCATTTTCCGCCAACCAAGTACTCCAATTGCCTTCGCTTCTCAGGTTGTTCCATGTAGTAGTGTTATAGACTTTGTAGTGATATTGTAGTTTGATAGTATTGTGATACCAAACTCAGACTGTAGCATAGTGGTACAACTAGAGCTTTCCATTATTTTAGTAATTTAATTATAAAATATTAAATACTAAATGTAATGATTATTACATTTTATGAGACTGATTTTATTAAACTAATGTAACAACCCCGGTTTCACCTACAGTGGCATACCACATAACTATCATCTGAAATATCACGGTATGTCGAAACAAACCTTTGATCTAAACAGAATATTCAGTATGGAATGGGAATATATCAGAACAGTATCTTCTAGCGTGTTTGACAAATATGCTCCAATTGCTGTTCAGGTGATCCTGTGAGAATGGGATAGTATTCTCTCCATGAATTTGCGGTCATTTGAGCGTGCTTATAAGTGTTTGAAGAGGGTTTGTAAAGGTGCTCATACCTTCGGACCTTGGGCCTCATTTATAAAACGTACTTAGACTATAAAACTTAGGGCCTCATTTATAAAACGTTGCGTAGAAACCATCCTACATTTTGTCTAAGACATTTCCTGAAATGAGCGTAAGTGAGATCCACAGAAAACATACGTACACACAAAAAACATGTGTACGCCAATCCTTCGGTTATAAATCACAAATGGTCGTGAAATTGTGCGCAACTGAATCTCCGCCCTCAAAACGCCCCTATTTAATCTAATCAGCATATTTTTAATGCACAAACAGAGCGCATCCTCAATGCACAAACTCTCTGTGACAGTGGCAAGCAAGAAAGAAACATGTAAACAGAAGAATTAAAGTGAAGCTGACATCGACGTTCTGCTGATGGAACAGCAGATGCGGGCCAAAACATCGTTAGAAAGCCTGTCTGGTGGCGTAATGGCAAAAGCAAAGTATTTGACATGTAGTAGACACGTCTCCGAAGCACCAGCACCTGCGGCACGAGCAGCAGAAGCCGCATCTGCGCTGTATTGAAGTGGGCTTTCTAGGCTTTCTGAGTGTGCGAAATCTGGATGAGAATACATTGGGAACCCTGTTTTACGCAGGAAATCCTCTTTCACATTTTGCTGGGCACTGTATGGAAATCTAATAAATTGCGGGCATATGGGATAGTATACTGCGAAGAACATCGGGCAAAATTCTGCTTAATTATGACGGGGATTGCTCGACTGGTCTCCAATTTCTCATCGGAACGTTCCTGTAGCCAGGAATCCAAGAACGGACAATACCTGAACGTGTATGGCCTGGTTGACTCTGGTGCGCCTCTCTAGACGAGAGGCCATTTGGGCACAACGCTCTCGGCAAGCGGTACCTGCTTATCAGACATACATCATCCTGTGTCAAAAAGTCTGCGCGATCACAAAAAAAACCCTCTCTCTCCTTATTGCGCAGTTGGCAATATGCTCTAACAACGCCAATGCAGCCATATCTCCTACTGAAAACTAAGCCACTATTAGTCTTCTTATAGGCTATAAGTTTGAGCGAAATGTTTTACACTTGTGAAATTAAAACGGAATACCTCTAAGATGTGAATCTCATTCTTATTATTATTCTAATAGTTTATTTGATTTTATTGAGCGAAACATTAATTTGGCCTTTCACCATTAGCCCAAATGAAACTGCGTGTCGGCTGTCTGCGCTCGAAGAATCCTGAATTCCTGCAGTACTCCAGTATTGCCGCAAGGAAATGTACTTACACGAACTGAAACCAGACGTAGAGATACGTCCTTTTCTACATCTAAGACAGTTTTTATAAATCTGTACTTAGACGTGGATTTGATCGCACGCACAGTCTAAGATCAGTTCTGTGCGTAAGTACGTTTTATAAATGAGGCCCTTAGACTGTGCATGCGATTAAATCCACGTCTAAGTACAGATTTATAAAAAACATCTTAGACGTAGAAAAGGACGCATCTCTACGTCTGGTTTTAGTTTGTGTAAGTACATTTCCTTGTGGCAATACTGGAGTACTGCAGGAATTCGGAACTCTCCGAGCGCCGACAGCCGACACGCAGTTTCATCATCATCATCATCAGCACCACCGTTTGGGCTAATGGTGAAAGGCCAAATTAATGTTTCGCTCAATAAAATCAATTAAACTATTAGAATAATTCACACATGAATGAGATTCACGTCTTATAGGTATTCCGTTTTAATTTCACAAGTGTAAAACATTTCGCTCTATCTATAAAAAGTCTATTAGTGGCTTAGATTTCAGTTGGAGATATGGCTGCATTGGCGTTGTTAGAGGATATTGCCAACTGCACAATAAGGAGAGAAAAAGTTTTTTCGTGATCATGCACACTTTTTGACACAGGATGATGTATGGCTGATAAGCAGGTACCGCTTGCCGAGAGCATTGTGCCCAAATGGCCTCTCAACTCAGAGGCGCACCAGATGCAACCAGGCCATACACGTTCAGGTTTTGTCCGTTCTTGGATTCCTGGCTACAGGAACGTTCCGACGAGAAATTGGAGACCAATCGAGCAATCCCCGTCATCATTAAGAAGAATTTTTCCGATTTTCGCAATACTATCCCTCTATATGCCCGCAATTTATTAGATTTCCATACAGTGCCCAGGAACAGCAAAATGTGAAAGAGGATTTCCTGCGTAAAACAGGGTCCCCAATGTATTCTCATCCAGATTGCGCACACTCAGACAGCCTAGGAAGCCCACTTCAATACAGCACATGCCCGTGCACGGTCCGTAGTGGAGCGCACCAAAGCCATGGTTCTGCTGACGCAGATGCGGCTTCTGATGCTGCATGCTGCCCGCTGGTGCTTCGGAGACGTGTCTACTACATGTCATATACTTTGCTTTTGCCATTACGCCACCAGATAGGCTTTCTAACAATGTTTTGGCCCGCATCTGCCCTTCCATCAGCAGAACGTCGATGTCACTATAATGTTTCTGTTTACATGTTTCTTTCGTGCTTGCCATTGTGTCAGAGAGTTTGTGCATTGAGGATGCGCTCTGTTTGTGCATTGATAATATGCTAATTCGATTAAATAGGGGCGTTTTGAGGGTGGAGAGTCAGCTGCGCACGATTCCACGATCATTTGTGATTTATAACTGAAGGATTGGCGTACACGTGTTTTTTTGTGTGTACGTTCGTTTCTGTGGATCTCACTTACGCTCATTTCAGAAAATGTCTTAGACAAAATGTAGGATGGTTTTTTACGCAACTTTTTTATAAATGAGGCCCCTTGTCTGTTATGTTCATAATAAACAAGAGGAAGCTTGTGAGACGGTCTGCAGGCTATTCATGATAAAAAAAATATTCTGGGTCTTGCCTACTATGCTATGAAACCGGAAATGTGAGACTCCTGAAAGGATGTGGTAAGCAGACCAATGACAGTCTTGCGGGTTGCGTACACCCGGCGTAGCTTTGTTGAATAGTACATTTAGGGGGACGCACTTATTCACGCAAGAGTGCTTACGTTTCTGCATAAAATCCGAGTATAAAAGTCACTTTATTAATGCAACAAATAGTGAAAAATAATGAGTGGATCTGCCCTTTGATTTGGCAAAAATGGAGACGTGTGAGATTTCAGAATCCTTTCTCAATATATTCATCTATTGTTCACTTTATTTGGTCCTAATTTAACTTAGGAAAAACAGTCGTGACCCGCATTGCAGTTGATTAAATAATCCAGCAATAGATTTTCAAGTTCATTCATCATCCATTTATTAACCTTCTGTGGAGTGGGTTATCTGGAAGATGTAAATGTTAGCATGTACAATTGGGTCTCAACCCATCTAAGGATCATTTTGGGAGTAGACATGTGCACTGATTTGTCTCACGTTCAGATTTAAGAGAATTGGCATATGTTGTTGTTGATAAAACTGACCAAACAAAAACACAAATAGTGGGATTGTGTGTACACATGGTCCTATGACAAGTTGTATGCTAAGATTGATGCATTTGGCCCACACTGTATTGCATAGCAAAAAAACAAGTAACCTTTGACCTAAAGAAGACATTGTATAAACACGTTAATTTGTATAGGCCTGTCTACGCTGAAAAAAACAACCTGGGCCTTGTTCATGGTCCTTGCCTTGGTGGACTTGGAGTATGTTAGACATTTCATTAAAACCCCAAGGAACTATATCAACTTGTGCTAAAATGGGCATATGATGAACTCTATTTCTCATGCACACTATTGACGGTCAGGACCTGTGAGAGGACCTCCACCCTCTGGTGTGAGTGTGTTTGAGACAGACAGAAAGAGCAGAAGAGAAGGTGGAACACCCACTAGTAACCTAATGCCTGGTCTTTTTTGATCTGACCCACTCGAACCCGCAATATTTTCTTGTAAAGTTACAAAAACTCGCTCGACATTAAAAGGGTCATGAGTCTGAAATTGTTTAGCAATCTGTTTTTACTGTGTTGATACTGCAACCTGCAAGCACTGAGTAGGAAGTGCATTCATATTAATGGTATGACGAATTACACACAGAGATAATTTAAATAGTGCTAGAAGAGGTCAAAGAATAAAGGAAGTACAGTGAAAAACAGTATCATTTTCCAATCATACACAGGTTCATCAGGTCAGCTCTAAGTTTTAATTTCACATAACTTGTATAAAGAGTAGAATCCACAAACAAATAATTGGCACCAAGCTGTGAGGAACTCTGTTCTTGCCATGGGTGTGTAAGTTGCATTGTATGACAAAAGGCAAGAACAGAAAGAGGAATTATCAATAAATAATAACAAGGATGATTTTTAAAATCATAACACGCAGAACAGAACAATTCAAAAACAGTTCAGGTTTAAACCTTGTAGGAATTATTCATGGAATGTGCAGAGCCAAGAGCTCCATTTCTATTGTGATTACAGACAGACATATGCTATGTCAATATTCAGCACAGAGAGAAAATGCTTGAGCCTACCAGCAAATCATAAAAGTAAAAGTACTTAAAAAATGAGTGCTCATACATTTGAAAATGTTTATTAAAATGCTATTGTAACCAAGCCGATTTTCAATACTCTGGTGTCCAAACACTATAAATGAAACTCATTTAGTTGAATTTGTACAGGGAAACCAGTGAAATATACATCTCATGGTTTTACATTGTGGTCAGCAGTGGTAGTACAGGAAGAAAAGAGCAAAGAGGGTCCCACTCAGAGCAAGCCCTCACTGTTGATACTGGTGTGGAAGACAGAGAAGGTGAAGGGGTTGAACTTCGTACCAGTCCCACTGTAGAATTTATTTTGAAATTCCACCCTTAAAAAACAAAGAGAAATTGAAGGTGACACACACACCACAGTTTCTCCACATCAGATAGACCAATCATAACCACTTCACCATTATTATGAATAGTGTAGCTCAGACCTAAACAAAACAAAATGACGAGCTGTAGGACCGTTTCATCCGCAAACACACGGAGCTAGGCAAAGATGGTGATCAGTGTTCTAAATCAGTGTTCTATTTCTTTTGCACAGCAATTTTATTCAGTTTCAACAGTTTTTTACCACTCTAAACTCAAAGTATTCTAAACCTAACTAGTTATGCAGATGCACTCACACACTTTTGGTGTATTTGTTTAGGTCTGAACTAGTGACATTTATAAAAAAAAAAAAAAAAGACTATTATTGGGTTCTCTTTAAATTAATATTTAAGAACATAAGCAAAAAAACTAACCAGTGTAGCCTCAGAGCATGCAAGAACGCCGACAATCCCTCCATTACCAGCAGAATGGACACCGTGAGCACAGCGAACAAACCGAATACTGGCACCAGAAACACGACACCCACTCTGGTGTCCACTCTTAGCCCAACACGCATCACCATCGACCACAGCACCTCAGACAGCTCTAGAAGAGACAAGTACAGAGAGAAATGTGAGGAGTTATGGAAACAAAGTGTCTCACACAAACAATCAGCTTAGTGTGAAGACTGCAGCAATCTTTCAGTGTGCACAAACTCATAATACACATTTTACTTGACAAGCATGAAAAATGAAAATATCTCCACAAATGTCCAATAGTTCAACAACTAATCAGTGCAACATTTATAAATCACCTACTACTCAGCGAGACCAAAAATTGTGATGGGAATAGTTTAACTGTATTTCAGTTATTCGGAAATAACTTTATTGCTGTAAGAACAGGCCTATAGTGATACAACACATCATTACTCCAGGATGTGTGATACACAATGACAAGATAAAATATAGCTGCAAGCAGCGATGGCGGTTTCCTCCTCCAGACATTGCGAACCAGGGAAAAATTTATTTTTGTGACAATTTGTCACTGTATAGAAAGATCCATGCTGCAGACTTGCCAATGGGATATTACATTTCAAATGCATTACTTTGAAGATCCTCAAGGGCCATGGCTTCAAGCTAAGAGTGAGAAGGGGTGTGGTCATCCCTACATTTCCTTAAATGTTGTGTGTGTGTGTGCTTGCGCGTGTCAAAGGAGCCTGAGCCTGTGTGTGTGTGTGTGTGTGTGTGTGTGTGTGTGTGTGTGAGAGAGTGAGTGAGTGAGTGAGTGAGTGAGTGAGTGAGTGAGTGAGTGAGTGAGTGAGTGAGTGAGTGAGTGAGTGAGTGAGTGAGTGAGTGAGTGAGTGAGTGAGTGAGAGAGAATCTGGAGCACACACGCGCGGAGGAGCAGAGAGAGAGAGACCTTCTACTGAAAATCACCCTAGAAATTGCGAACAAACCGAATGCATGCATGTTTCAAATTTTCACCAAAAATCCACTTTTCATCTTACAGTCAACTTTTTTTCAGATTTGTGTACTTAACATTCTCAAGTGTCTTTACATGAACTTGTGATTGAATCAGAGTATCACTTTTTGACCTGTTGATGTGTAAAGCATTATTTTAGCGTTAACAATGTATCCAATTTGCTTTATATCAATTATTTTATTTATAAATTGAGAGGGACAGAGAGAAGAGGTTCCTTGGATTTGGTGCAGGTGTCAGTGAAGCACAGGTGCAAGCCAGTTTAAAGACCCTATTATGATGTCATAATGGCCCAATGTAAGTCAATGGGAGAAATTTATATTCGTTTTTCTTTAATATTTTAAAAAGTATAAAGTTAAGAAAAGTGAAAAATACATAGCATAAGTGTCCTTTACAAGACCTACGCGACAAAGTTTGAACGAAGTTTCTAAGTTAAGCGGTTCGAGCTGAATTAATCGCAGAAAAAGGTAACAAGAATAATAAGAAGAAGAAGCCTAGGAATAACAATACAGGGCATTTCATGCACTGTAATGAAGGTCTTCATTTCAAGGTTTTTTATCCTGACCCAAAATCCATGCTACTCGGAATGAACACTCGTTGTTGGGCAGTGAATGAATTAGTCAACATGTTTGTAGATCGGGCATACTGGGCTTTAAGATCGTTTATTTTTTGTGCACGCACTTCGGATTTGAGAGGGTAATCTATATCGAATTCTTTGTGCTTCATTTTGTAGTGGCATTTTACATTGCTGCTTTTGACGAGTGCCACCGTCTCCGAGCATATCAGTCACACAGGCTTAGAGCTGCACGCAGGCAGAATGAACATGAATAAGTCTGTCCACTCCTCTTTAAAAGCTCTGTTCTCACTACCTACCTTTCTCTTCTTAGAGCACGCCATCTTTCTCTTGAACTACAATGAAGCTTTCTCTCTCAACTGAAGGCACTCTTTTCTTCTGTCAATTTTGCAGCGCTTGCGTGCACCAGTCCCACAGCTCGCAGCTTTGACAGCCAGCACATGCTGCGTATAGGCTATCATCTGATTGGCTAATGGCATTATAAGGTTTAAACAAAAACATAGCCTACCATAAGGTTATAGTTAATTTAATGTATTTAACGGGTTTATAAAAGCCACCCAAGCATCAGTTGTTAAAATCGCTTGGTCAAAATTATATAAAATTTTTAAAAAAATCGCATTATTAATTTTATTGTTGCAATTGTGTCTCGGTCCGGAGAGGACGTCAGGTGGGTCCGGACCCGGACCGCGGTCCGCCTATTGCCGACCCACGCTCTAAAGGATATTTGTGAATTGTTTAATGACATTTGCTTACACTGTTTCTTCCTGAACACATGTGCAAACCTGCTTTTGTCTGAGATTAACCACAAGGGCGCCACATTCATTAACATCCAAAGGCGAATCTGGGCGCAGACATAGCCGTCAACAGTCTTTCACACCCAATACCAAATGTCTACTGTCTGATGTGTGGAGTATGCTAAGAGGCTTCCTGCCTCATGCAGGTGTTGTCCAGTATTATCCCCCCCCCAAAATATCGTTACAGAATATGGAGATTAGCGAAGGAAGGACAGCAGACCCATTCAGCCTCTTCACGATGACAATATGAAGCAGCATCATGCCAATATGTCCAAAGGGGGAACATCCCACAAAGTCAACAGAGGAAGGACAGCAGACCCATTCAGCCTCGTCACGATGACAAAAGGAAGCCACATCACGCCAAGACGACTAAAGGGGGAGGAACACAACCATTGGACAACTCCACGGGACACTCACACATCAACCCCTCTGGAACGGCAGGACCATTTAAACAAAGCATCGCGGACAGCCAACACCTTCAACCATCAAAGACGATCAACACCTCTTGACCTGAAGGAACCATCTCCAAGAGCCATCTCCTGATATGCTAAGGAGTGCATAGGCTGGACGACCCCATATGGAGCAAAGAATGGAGACACATCACAGACACTTACACAGACACTCATACAGACACTTACACAAACACACACACACACACAGAGTCACGTAAACACATACACAAGTTTTCATACCCCATCCCCAAGGAGTCAACCCTTGCTTTTAAACACAAACACACACACACACACGGAAAATAACAAGACACAAGACACACACACACGGACACTCGCACACATACACACACACACGGACACACACACAGACACACACACACGGACACTTGATTACAAACACACTAAAGTGTACTAACCGTCAACCCACACTATAATAAAGAAATTCTACATGGCATGTACCACTTAGTAACCAGAAAGGAAATGTTTTAAAATGTTGTAAATCTTCTGTTCTGCTGTTTAATCCTAAACATTTTCGTTTTGTTCGTTTTGTTAGTTTATTTTAGTTAGGATTCATGTGATTTGATTCCTTAAGTTTTTTTTGGTTCACTTTTAAAAAAAAGGTTACTTTAGTTTTAATAAAGCATAACAAAAAAAAATTCAAATGCAGTACAATATAATCAGGATTTACATTCACTTCATATTAACATGATATTTAGTGTGACCCTGAATCCATATAGAACCACATTTAAAGTGAAAAATTAAACACATGAGACGCGACAAGGTGACAGACGAACAAACGGAGAGACAGATAACCAGGCAGGTTGGCAGAACAGACAAGACAGGACTGGACAGTTAAGCACATGGGATGCATTAGTTATTGAAAAGATTGGTCTCTGATTTGTATTGGGAGGTTACGGAAGAATGTTGAGAATGTTATTTGTAACATGGTATGCTTGAGTGTTGGTGCGCTTTAGATTAGATTAGATTCAACTTTATTGTCATTGTACAGAGTACAAGTACTGAGACAACGAAATGCAGTTTAGCATCTAACCAGTATAAAATAGCAATAAAAGTGCAGAGTATGTGCAAATGTAGGGTGGACATAAGTGAATAAATATGATATGTACAATAAGAGTTAAATATGACACAGATTTGTAGTATAAACAGAATTGAATAGTAGCAATTGAGGTAAGAGTGAGGTATGATAAGTATATAAAGTGCAGGTAAACTGGTGCTAACAAGTGAAATCAAGTGAATGAGGTAGAAAAGTACAATCAATACAGGTAATGAAGTAAAGTGGATACAGTATTAAAAAGACAATATGGTGCAAATGTTCAGTGGCTGGAGGAGGGTATGTGGCAGTCAAGCCAGGTTTAGGGGGGGGGAGGAGAGTGAGGTATAGTTGAAATGTTCAGTACTGGAGGAGGGTGTGTGGCAGTCAAGCCAGAGAGGGGGGGGGGGGGGGGGGGGGGGGGGGGGGGGGTGAAGTGAAGTACCTCCATCCCGTTGATATGGATGGGGGTGTATGTGCCAACTTTCTTCCTAAAGTCCACAATGAGTTCCTTGGTCTTCGTGGTGTTGAGAGCCAAGTTGTTGTCGGCGCACCACACCGCCAGGTGCTGGACCTCTTCTCTATAGGCCGACTCATCGTTGTCACTGATGAGGCCAATCACCGTTGTATCGTCTGCAAACTTGACAATGGTGTTTGAACCATGTACAGGAGTGCAGTCGTAGGTGAAGAGGGAGTAGAGAAGAGGACTAAGCACGCAGCCCTGTGGCACGCCTGTGTTGAGGATGAGGGTTGAGGAGGTGTGGTTCTCTAACCAAACAGACTGGGGCCAGTATCCAATTGCAGAAGTGTTGATACCCAGGTGATTGAGTTTAGTGATCAGTTTGGAGGGAATGACAGTGTTGAAGGCTGAACTGAAGTCAATAAACAGCATTCTCACAAAGCTGTTATTACTGTCAAGGTGAGAAAGGGCGGAGTGTAATGCTGTGGAGATGGCATCCTCCGTACTCCTGTTCTTGCGGTAGGCGAATTGAAAAGGGTCCAGTGTGGGTGGTAAGCAGGTTTTGAGGTGAGCCAGGACCATCCTCTCGAAGCACTTCATGATTGTGGGGGTGAGTGCAACGGGGCGAAAGTCGTTAAGGCTCACTGCAGCGGAGTGTTTCGGCATGTTGTTGAATGTTGCGACTGTACGACAGTGTCTTCTTTAATGTTAAACGTTTCAATTTCTTTATTCACCCAAAAGCCCCGCTCCACTGTTGCCTGTGATAGCAGAAGCTTATTAACTAGCATTACCCTGTCCCTGACAGGGCATTGTCCTAGATAACTGTCTAGCTAGCTAGCGCAGCTAGTGAATAGCTAACGTTAGCTAGTTGTATCCTTTATATCGTGTCAGCATCTCAGCCAGTTCAGAGCCATATACATCAATGCCTGATATTTTGGATGCGACGTTTGGGTGTACTAAGATTCGTTGTCACAACGAACAATAAACAAATGTGGACTTGATGAACAAAATGTAAGACCTGTTGACGAAATTTAAGACCTGTTGACAAAATGTAATACCTTTTCGAGGCCTTAAATTATGAATACTAAATTTAAGACTTTTTCAAGTTTTTAAGACCTTGCGGGTACCCTGATTAGTACAGTAAACCGGTCTTGCCTGTATCATGTATTTTACCACCGGATGTCTGTGTATATACTATGTCCCACGACCAAATGCTGGCTGTGTACAACCCCTGTTGCCCCCAGCCGACCTCCCCGGCCGACCCCCCTTATGTGCCGTGGTTCTGCTTAAGGTTTCTTCCTGCCTAACAGGGAGTTTTTTCTTGCCCCTGTTGCCATTGTGCATGCACTAAGGGAGTCTAGGTCTAGGCTCTGGGCTCTGTTAAGCGCCTAGAGGCAATTGTATTGTTATGGCGCTATACAAATAAAATTGAATTTAATTGAATTAATGTTTAAGACAAAACGTCTTAAAAAGGGGGAATGAAGGGACCAGTTATTTGAGATTCATAGGTAATAATGATATGCCATAGTCAATAATTCCATCTTATTTGTACCTATTATAAATGTTACTTTTATTAGCATGTAAGCATTCCTGGGTGAGACTCTTTGATTTGACCTGGGGACGGAGGTGAGAAAACCACTTCCCCCTCCGGGTCAGGACAGAGAGTCTGCAGCCATGGCCTATTTGAATAGATGGTTACACCCCTAAACATTATGTATAAGACCCCGTCCTTTAAGAGACAGGCAGATAATCTTGAGGCGAAGCTCTGGGTGAGTGGAGCTCAAGCTCTGTCTCACAATGATGGCCATCATTGTACAAGATTAAAACTTGAAACATGACTGACAAACCCACGCCTGAGTCTTCCAATATATGGTTTGAAATGAAATACCATCAGTCCCAACCATGTTGGAGAAAATGTGGTGCTGTAAATGTAGATCATGCTCATGTCTTCTGGCTCTGCCCAGGCATTGTTCAGTTTTGGGAATACGTGCACTTGATTTTGGCCAACATCCTGGGTTACGAAGTACCTAATTCAAGTATAGTACTGTATTTTGGTAATATGGCTGGAAATATTGTGGCAAGATCAGACAGATACTTGTTTAAAATCTTGATAGCGACCTGTAAAAAAGCCATTACAAAAAGATGGTATAAACCAGGCCCCCCAACTCGAGATGAATGGCTGAAAATTGTGAGTGAGATGTACGTGATGGAACATCTAACACATAGATTACGATTACAGGCAGAACAATGTTTGAAAAATGGCTGAAATGGACTCTACTTAAATATTAATGACAGGTCAATGTTTGAAAATTATGTATAAAAGGTAAAGGTAACTTTCATGTGAAACTCGCCAGGCTATTCCATGTGAGAAATTGCGAAGGAACTGAACTTTTCCTACAATGGTGTGAACTGCTCTCTTCAGAGAACAGCAGAAACGGGCTCTAACCAGAGAAGAAAGAGAAGTGGGAGGCCCCGGTGCACAACTCAGCAAGAAGACAAGTATATTAGAGTGTCTAGTTTAAGAAATAGACGCCTCACAGGTCCTCAACTGGCAGCTTTTTAAATGGTACCCGCAAAATACCAGTGTCACCTTCTACAGTGAAGAGTCGACTCTGGGATGCTGGCCTTATAGGCAGAGTGGCAAAGAAAAAGCTATATCTGAGACTGGCCAATAAAAAGAAAAGATTGATATGGGCAAAAGAACAGACATTGGACAGAGGAAGATTGGAAAAAAGTGTTCTGGACGAATTTAAAGTTGGACGTGTTTGGATCATACAGAAGAACATTTGTTAGACGCAGAACAGGTGAAAAGATGCTGGAAGAGTGCCTGACGCTATCTGTCAAGCATGGTGGAGGTAATGTGATGGTCTGGGGCTGCTTTGGTGCTGGTAAAGTGGGAGATTTGTACAAGGTAAAAAGGATTTTAAATAGGGAAGGCTATCACTCCATTTTGCAACGCCATGCCATACCTTGTGGACAGCGCTTGATTGGAGCCAATTTCCTCCTACAACAGGACAATGACCCAAAGCGCACCTCAAATTATGCAAGAACTATATAGGGAAGAAGCAGGCAGGTCGTATGCTGTCTGTAATGGAGTGGCCAGCGCAGTCACCAGATCTCAACCCCATTGAGCTGTTGTGGGAGCAGCTTGGCCGTATGGTACGCAAGAAGTGCCCATCAAGCCAATCCAACTTCTGGGAGGTGCTTCAGGAAGCGTGGGGTGAAATTTCTACAGATTACCTCAACAAATTAACAGCTAGAATGCCAAAGGTCTCCAATGTTGTATTTGCTGCAAATGGAGCCTTTTTTGACAAAAGCAAAGTTTAAAGAACAAAATTAATATTTCAAATACAAATCATTATCTTGTCTTGTCATGTCTTGACTATATTTTCTATTCATTTTGCAACTCATTTGATAAATACAAGTGTGAGTTTTCATGGAAAACATGAAATTGTCTGGGTGACCCCAAACTTTTGAACGGTAGTTTATTTGCCCTTCTAATGCTCTTTGACAGGTTGTTCCTGTCACCAGGTCTTTATTTGCCCAGCTGTAATGCAAATTTGAGACTGCCCTATAGCACTTGCCATACTCTGAGAAAAAAGTAGTACTGAATGTTTTGCTGATATCACTCTGGTGTCTTACCTAGTTAATGGTTCCTTAGGTAGAGACAAAGTGCAACATGGACAGACAGCTATTGCCCCTCGGCATAGAGCCACATGGACAGACAGACAGACATCTATAGCCCCTCAGCATAGAGCCACATGGACAGACCGACAGCAATGGCGCTCAGCATAGAGCCACATGGACAGACAGACATCTATAACCCCTCAGCATAGAGCCACATTGGAACGTTCTAGTAAAGACATTTAAGTGTCTCTTCAGTGTTTGTCTGATGAAAGCAGACAAACTTCATGCTCAAACAACTCACCATTACCAAGGTTAAAGAGAATACCCAAGCTAGAATTTGGATAGACAGTGGTAGGATGGAACAGAGGTAGGATGGAAGTCAAGGTATATGATTGAGCCCAAAGTTTTTTCACATAAGGAATTGGCATTTTAATAGAAGCGTCAAAAGCATGTGATCAACACTTAGAGACATTTATTAAAAGTTATAAAGATTTTGGTCCATATACTAACTTATGCTGGTTTGAATGACATTCATCTGTAGAGGGAACCAAGTTCACTCAAACGTGTGAAGTAGTCATTCATCATTTTAGTAAGGCCTTAGATGATGCAGTTTGATTAAAGTGTACTCACATCACCAGAAGTCTTGGAGGTTAAGGGGGTTGAATAATGAACAATGTGTTAGGTTTCTTACGTGCATGTGCCAAGCTGAGAGCCCATAGCCTTAGGTAGGATGCAGTGTTGGAGATACAGCCGAGGCAGTACTCTATGGTATGAATAGCTTGGTGCAAGAACTCATCAGCAAAGTCAATCTGTAAAAAAAAAAAAAAAAAAAAAAGCAGAGTAAAATACTCATTCACACAAATGAGAACAGGCTATACCGGTCTGCAGACGGGTGATCCACGTCTTAATCATGAAGCTAATGTCCCCCAGGGTAAACTTATCAGCTAAATTGCACGTGCACGTCCTGCTTCAAAACGCAGGAGAGGTCGACCACCAAAACCATGATTTTTTTTATGGTACAATAGTCTAAACTCAAAGAAAAAGACTATTTTTTTCCTCCGCTAAGGCAGGAGATGACCATGTACGCATTATGAAGAATTCAAGACCATAATCATGGCAAAATCCAACACCGCGAGAGCAATACAAGAAAATGTCTATGGGCTGTCTAACAAGTGATATCTTTTAGCTATTTGAATATGTGACTTTGGTGCAGCGGGTAGCGCTCTTGGTTGGCATGCAAAAGATTGATGGTTCGATTCCCCTCACCTCCGTACTATTAATAGTTTTACATCTCCTTGTGAATCGCTTTGAATAAAAGTGTCTGCTTAATGACTCAATGTAAATGTATTAATAAGAAGTTCAATAAATTGAAGCAATGAAAATAAATTGTGTGTATTTCTCTCTTCTTATCATGCATCCACCTTAATTTTCTACAAAAATGATATGCTGTGCTACATAGTATTTTATTCACTATTGCACAAAAACTAGACACGTTTGCAAAACTAGACGTTTGCAATGATGTTAGTTGCATTTGTTGATGACGTATGGTTAATAACATCGTCAACAGCGCCCCGCCCCCCCAACGGCAGCCCCCGCCCCCCCTGGAAGGTCAAGTTAACTTTGTTCAATTTTATTTTCTATAAAGCGCCAGATCACAACGGAAGTCATTAAAAGATTCCTTTCCTATAGAACAGGGGCCGTATTCACAAAGAATCTCAGGGCTAAAAGTAGCTCATAAGTGGCGAATTTAGGAGAAACTCCTAAAAATAATGGGCGTGTCAGTCTTAAATTTAGGACTCCTATTTTTTTTTACTAAGAGCAATTCACAAAGTAGTTTATCCCTAAAAGTAGCACCTAAGTCTAAGACAGCTTAAAACTCCTCATGAGGACTCCTAAGTCACTAAGACTTATTCACAAAAAAATCGTAAGATGGCTGCAGCCGACTTGGAATTGATAAAAGACATTGCTTAAACCGTGAAGGTATTAATATGGTCTTAGAATTAGCGCGGGATGCAATGACGACTTTAAACAACGATGTGTCCCCAAGTGAAATGTTTGGAAACATAAAGATAGACACTGGGAATCATCAGTCAGCCGTTTAATTCATCAAACTATCAACGCACTGTAGACCCCACATCATCCAACAGTTTATCCAGTTGCCTTTGGACAATCGCCTATTACACAAGATCAAAGTAAATTCCATGGCGATCGCAGGAATGTCCAGTGACGGGACACACATTACAATAATTGCCCCATCAAGAGATGAGGACGTTTTCGTCCACCATGGCCTGGATGTACCGATGACTCGTGCATTTCAACGGAGAGCGGTCTGCAGCAGGTTTTTGAGAACTTACCAGCTGGATGCCGCTGGGGTGACAGTGGCTATTGGTCCTGGGACCAGTAGGCTTTCGCTTAGGCTACGTTTCACGTTCGTTTCGCTTTGATCAATTAAGATTGAGGGCTTGAAGGGCCGTATGTGCTGATATTTGAAGTGGTCAAGGGCTGGAAATATAATAGCCTAACAGTTTGCTGGGTGCTTTAATTATTACTGCCTTGATTACATGCAATTGCCATATTTTATATTGATCGCTTTCTATTTCTCTAAACGTGCAAAGGGTCATTCCCGTTGGATGCACAAACTTGTCATCATGCGTGTGCATTCTGCTAACTACACTGTCCCTAACTATTTAATATGACTTAATTTGATGCCTAGGTTATTCTCTTATTTTCAGTTGATATAGTGGGATTGTTAGAGGGACGTCACAAATTAGTTTTTAATGAGAGAGCCTGTCAACAACCAATCACCGTCCTCACCCCTTCTAAACTCGTGCATGAGAATCGACGTCATCCATAGCAACGGAGCTTTTATCTTAAGCTTAGGAGTGTGTATTATCCTTAGTATGAGTAGGTCTCAGAGGCGTTGTGAATCACTTTTAAGAAATTACTCCTACGTAAAATGTTTTAGCGCGAGTTAGGAGCACTCTTAGTGGTAAGATAAAAAGCTTTGTGAATACGGCCCCAGGTCTATAACTTGTTCTTTTATTAAACAAAATAAATAGCCTTGTGTTATTTATCTTATTTGCACGACGGCATGTCATTTTTGTCACTAGATGATCGCGCGTTTACAATTGTCCTCTGCTCTCTGTATCGCGCAAGGCGGAGTTCTGCCCCGATGCGTACACGTTACTTTCTGTTTGAAGATCGCTCGAGTGCTCACTGACTTTTCTCTTGTTGTACAGAATTTTCATTTTGTAAAATAAACATCTAAAATGCATATTTTGCATGCAATATATTTGGAAATACTGTCCGATTTGAATGGGGTATTTATTCATGTATATTTTGTCATCACTCGATCTTGAGTAACGTTCAAGTAACGTTAATGTTCCAAACATGAAACATTCTAATGTGCGCACCCAGTCTCAGAGAGTTACTAGCCAGACTAGCCATAGCTACTGAAAGAATGCCATGGATCCAGCAAAGCGTAAAGCTAAACGGAAATATGAAGATGAACATCGGACGTTTTTGCCTGAATGGGAGGAATTATTTGCGGCGCGAAATGGAAAACCCCTCTGCTTAATATGCAGACATCACTGTCGCATTTTAAAGCCTTGAACTTGGAGTGCAGTATCTCCACACACAATGCTAACATAGCCCAGGAGTTCCTAAAGGCAAAGAGCTGGGCAAGCACAAGGTACATACTTTGATACGTCAGTCCGAGAAACAGACTTGGCTTTTTGGGAAATGTACGAAGTACTCTGAAACGGTCACGTTGGCATCGTATCAGGTGTCATGGAATATTGCTCGATCAAAAAAGTCATATAGTGAGTTTGAAAATTGAACAGAGGATATCTGACATTAACTATAATGAGCACCTATCTCCGCAGATGTCCTCTATATGTTTATTTTTGTGCCATATTTTAAATCTACATATGTTAATTTATCTTCCTAAAACCAAATAGAGGACACTATTTAATAATTATAAGCTCTTCTCCAGGCACAGTCTGTTTCTCTGCTTTGTTTTGATCACAGTCATTGCAGAGAAGGAGGCCTCACATAAATATGAGGAGGCAAAGGGTAGGAGCTTAAGCTTTCTCTCCCAGGTCAGGGTGCTCCTGCTTCACACATATCCAAAACAAAATGTTTTTATTTGTGCCATATTTTAAATCTCAGTAGAGGACACTATTTAAAAGGTTATTTTCCAAAAAATATGTTACTATGGTAATTTATCGGAAGTTGCTTCGCAGAACCAAAAAGAGGGGCGTTTTCTTATTTAAGCTTGGAATCTAGCTCGCTAAACCGCTTAACGAGCTACGCCGAACAGGGCCCAGCTCAAAGTGGATATGTTTGTCCTCACCGGCGCCTTCTTTACCGTGCATTTAACATTCTCCTTACAAAGTGCTAATTATTATAGTTTTTCGAACTGTGTCTTTAAAGAAGAAGATTCAATGTTTCTGGGGACGTTCTCTTTATGACGCTAGGACAAAAACTTGCGGAGCTTCAAAGGCATATTGACAACAATAACAAACTCGTTTTATTTGCTTACACATTAAGATCGGTATCAAGCTATTTACTGTCTGAAAAAAACCACGTATGCTTGGCTGCTGGTCCAGTTTTCTCTGCTTTTAAGGTAACCTCAAATCCTCCATTAGTCTATCATACCTTCTTTGTGCTCAACTGGCTGATGAAAAAGTGTTCGGCATCCATGCCAACGCAGAACGACGCAAGGTGGTTTCAAACGAAATCACACAAGTGTACAATTAGGAGGGGGGGATTAGGTTTTTCTTTACGAACGGAAATAAATTGAAAATAAATAAGACATGACAAGAGACCGATCCATTGACAGGGTTCATAAAAGGAAAATTTTATTTTTACATATTTTCTGCTGTATATTGGGGTTGGTATTTTCTCAATATTGGGGGGGACACGACCCCCCCAAAGAATACGTGGTTACACCCTTGGGGGGGGGGGGGGGGGATCTATTCAGTTAGGAATCGCAATTCTTGCTGCCTCCTTTTTCTGTAGCCTACTTTTTGTAGCCTGATTTCTTTCTGGCTGAAAGCGCAGCTTCACACTTAGTAGCTAGGTAGGAATACAGTTTAAATTGCACGTCTGGAAGAACTTTGTTAGTTAAATAAGTTAGACATGAGCAATGCTGTCTGCAAACTATGCCACGGAAAGATAAAGTATTGTGGTAATGTAAGTTGGCAATGATTGCCTGACCATGAATGTCAGTGCTGCTCCCACTAGCCACCCAAAGCTAATCACTATGAAGTGTTGTGGCCACAGGTATGAAACCCTATGCAATGAAATGATAGCTGAACAGCACAACGTGGCCTAATAAAACAACAAATACATCAGTTAGCAAACCAGGTAGCATTTTGCACCATCCCCAAGACTCACCTCTTCTGACTGGCTTTCTGAACTGGACATCAGACTCTCATGGCTGTTGCCCTCTTCCACATCATTAGTCCTCATGAGGCACAGCTCTTCTTCACTGCAGCGTCTTACCCGCTCATAGCCCTGTAGGCAAGACAAGACAGTATATCAGGCCAACACTAGCCCCTTATACATGTGTCAATGTGATCCGATCAGATCGCGTGTGATCCGATCGAAAATCGTAATGCGCTTATAATTGCCTCATGTAGCACACGCCTAAATGTGATCCGGTCGTTTTTCCGACGATGTCTGAGCCTTTCGAGAGAGGTGGTCTACGCCGCTCGTTCAGCTCAGAAAAGGGCGTGTCAAATAAGGCCGATGTGACGGCGGTGACAGCCTGAGTGGAGATGACCCCAGCCTCTTATAGGGAGTGCCAAGGCAGGGCTCACATACAGCGAGTGATCTCAGGGGAGTCATGGTCTCATGTGCAGAACATATTTTATGTGAATAAAGGTTATCTACACAACTTTTTATACCTCTAAACGACTCGGTTTGTTGTTTATATGCTACACGAATGCTGTGAGGTCAAACGGAATAGTGTAGGTCTTAACTGGAGCTCAACTCAACTCAACTATTACAGCTAGCTTGACGCTATCACTAACTGAAAACACATTGGAACACATAGTGGCTAGGTAGCTAGCTGCTAAAAAGTAACATATTAGTAACATATAAGTAACACATCAGCAGTAATGAATCAACTGTACTGACATTAAATGTACTATTAACATGCCATTCTCAAATTAAAGCCAGTGACATGAGTATTAACGATTAACGAGTTAACGATGGATACCGACAGTTAGCATACCTAGCTAGGTAGCATTACCATTGGATGTGAATGACAGTTATGCTAGCTCTTGCTAGCCCTTGCTATCCCCAAGAAGGAGCATTGTTTCCGGGGATTTTCACTTGACGAGCGGGGGCAATACAGTCATCTGGAGAGTTCAAAATGATACTAAACAAAGGGAAATCTACTGTATGGAGATATTTCTGCTAATTAGACAATGCAGATTCTATTTAGGCTGTTGGATATGTCCAATATAAGGAGTGTGAAGTTTTAATGAAATATGATTGATGCAACTCTCGTTCTCCACAACAACATAGACAAACCTGGATGGTTGGATGTAGTTTCAGGGTGGGCCAGTGCCACTATGATTGACAGCAGGTCCACACTATCGGAGGTGTCCAAAATGATTGACAGCTGGCTCACCCCGTCAGAGTTGCCCGTTAACTTTACATTCAATGAACGGCTACAAAAGAGCAACTAACCATAATGTCACATTTAATGTCACACAACATATATAGCCTACACTTTGAATGCAGTATTAAATATTACAACTATTTACAGAAGTTTCGCTATATGTTTTGTCAGTGTTTACTTGCCTGCGCATCATTTTGATTGGGGAAAACGGGACTTATAGGCGGTAGCCTAAGAAATAAACATCTGTTGCTGCTAGTGCTATGCCAAC
The DNA here is from genome assembly GCF_963457725.1 of Sprattus sprattus. Lineage (NCBI taxonomy): Eukaryota > Metazoa > Chordata > Actinopteri > Clupeiformes > Clupeidae > Sprattus > Sprattus sprattus. Next base: position 30,351,909 of record NC_137914.1, read on the forward strand.
ACTTGGAAGTTTTGCTGAGAGAAAATGCTAGCCGTTCAGTAGAAAATGTCAAAACAGACATTGTTGTCATCCTTTTTCAGCAATCCTTCCAAGAGGTTAAAATTAGCCCCCACGGAGGAAACAGACCATGATAACCTGGTCCAGATATCAAGCTCGCGCTCGGTGTCGCCAGATGCAAGCCGTCCCACTCCTTCCAATGCCCCCATGCATAGCGATCCTTCTGCACAGCCCAGCAGTCTATCTGAAGACCTGTCAGCCCTCCACGAGCCGGCTACCCAACCCGATCTTAAGGAGTTCCCGCGCACCGTTATAAACGGTAAGGCCAGATCTTTCTCGGCGAAGTGGTACAAGGAGTTTAGGTTCCTCAAGTACAGCATTTCAAGAGATTTCATTTCATTTCAAGAGAAAGCCTGCCGCCATTTCCTGAGTGAAATGCAGAACCGTGGTGGCCCGTTAAGTATAAACGGGTATAAAGATTGGAAACACATAAGGCAGGCTTGTGAAAGGCACAGAAGCTGCAAGTACCATCAGAGCGCTGCTGAAAAGCTGAACGGCTATCGCGATGCGCAGACCACTGGCAGTGTGATCAGCCAATTGAGAGGAGACACTGACAGTGTCGTTCGCAGAAACAGGGAGCACATCAAAGTGGTGCTAGATGTTGTCCTTTTTTGTGCAAAGCAAAACATATCCCTGCGTGGCCATCGGGAGACAGCTGAAGCGATCAACAGGGGTAACGTGGTCGAATTGTTTGAATTTGTAGCCCAATTTGACCCACAAGTCCAGCAGAGAATGGCCCAAATGCCTAAAAATGCCACAATGTTAAGCCCAGACGCGCAGAATGACCTGCTGGAGGCTGCTGCAACGCTCCTCTTACGCAACATAAGAAGTGAAATTCAAGAGAACAGTGGGACTTTCTATGCCATAATAGCCGACGAGTACAAAGACCAGGCAAAACGCGAGCTGCTGGCCGTCTGCATTCGATACATGCACAATGGGGTCATCAAAGAGCGGGCGGTGGGGTTTGTGGCAATAGAAGACATGCACGCAACAGCAATAGCGCACAAAATTTTGGAGATCATCCAGCCACTGCAGCTTGACCCATTGCTGTGTGTCGGCTTCAGTTTTGACGGGGCAGCCGTAATGTCAGGAAACAAGGGGGGAGTGCAGGCAATTCTGAAGGGAACCTTTCCTCTCGCAGTGTACGTGCACTGCGACTCGCACCGTCTCAACCTGGTTCTCGCCACAGTGTCCAAGTCATCCCTGCACGTTTCAACCTTTTTTGAAACTTTGAATAGTCTTCACGCCTTCATGACAGGCAGCAGCAGACACACAAGATTTTTGGACATTCAAAAACAGCTGAACCCCACGCGTCAACCCCTTGAGTTGGAGCGCTCCTCTGACGTGCGCTGGAGTTCCAAGACTGGATTGGTGAAAAAAGTGCTCACATTATTGGATGCTGTTTTGGAGGTGTTGTCAGAATACAGCGATAGTGCTAATGGGCAAACCAGACTAGAGGCACAGTCTCTCGCACACCAAATAGAGACAAAGAAATTTGTTTTTCTCTTGGTCACGTTCGCTAAACTCTTTGACATCAGTGACTTCGCCACCAAAGGATTGCAGAGCCCTATGCTGAACATATTGGACTGCATCGACCTCATTGAATCTATGAAAGAAACATTTGTTGGTCTTCGGGATCACTCACAGCCCCAGGATGACTTCAATAAAGTGTTAAGCCTCACTGACGATCTGATGAAAAAGCATGAAATTACGTGTTGGGATGTCACCACTGGCAGAGCGCGACGCTTGCCTGCTAGGGTCAGCGAGTCAGTTGTGCTGTCCGCTATTGGGAAGCGAAAAGCTGTACAACGCGACGAGGATCTCAAGCATCTGTGGGACGATATACTGGACCGACAGGTGGCCGAATTAGCTAGTCGGTTTCAGGACGACCAGTATGGTATAATGAAAGCAGCAGCAACGTGCCGTCCACCTACAGGGACGTTTGATATAGACTTGCTCCATCAACCTTGCCAGCATTATGGGATCGTCATTGGGGACGCTGAACTCTCCGTGTTCGCCCAACAGATCAAAGGAAGGTTACGGCAGGGAAAGAGTTCCCGTCTCTGATGGAGGTGTTGGACTGCTGCCCACAGGATGTTTTTCCAGGTGTGAACACGCTCTTGAGGGTTATATTAACACTCGCCACCACCTCGTGTACAGCAGAGCGCATCTTTTCAACTACAGGGAGGATACACACCAGACTCCGAGCCTCCATGAGTGCATCTCGTCTCTGCCACTTGACCCTGCTCTGTCATGAGCGAGAATTAACAGAGAAACTGGACCTCGATGAAATACTAAAGATTTTCTGTGAGAAGCCCAGGCGTCTACGTTTTGTATAGACAGAAGCAGGTAAGCACATTTCCGACCAAAAATGGCCAATTAATCTTCTGGCCAATAAATCTTATGTTATACAGTACTGTGCAAAAGTTTTAGGCAGGTGTGAAAAAATGCTATGAACTAAGAATGCTTTGAAAAATGTAAACAATAAATGTTTATTTTTTTATCCATTTACATGGTAAGACTGAGCACAGCAACAAGACACAACGTAGTTATACTGCATCAGCAGGGTCTCTCCCAGACAAAGATTTCAAAGCAGACAGGGGTTTCAAAATGTGCAGTTCAAGCTCTTTTGAAGAAGACGTTGAGGATCGTAGACGCAGTGGTCAGCCAAGGAAACTTAATGCAGCTGATGAAAAACCCATCAAGCTTATTTACCTTCGAAATCGGAAGATTTCAAGCAGTGGCATCAGCTCAAAACTGGCAGAAACCAGTGGTACCCAGGTACAGACATTTACTGTCCGGGGAAGTCTGGCCAGAAGTGGTCTTCATGGAAGAGTTGCAGCCAAAAAGCTCTACACCGACAAGGAAACAAGGCCAAGTGACTGAACTAAGCACGAAAACATAGAAACTGGGGTGCAGAAACATGGCAGAAGGTGCTCTGGACTGATGAGTCAAAATTTGAAATATTTGGCTGTAGAAGAAGACAGTTTGTTCGCCGAAGGGCTGGAGAGAGGTACAATAATGAGAGTCTGCAGGCAACAGTGAAGCATGGTAGAGGTTCCTTTCCAGTTTGGGGCTGCATTTCTGCAAGTGGAGTTGGAAATTTGGTCAGGATGAATGGAGTCTTCAGTGCTGAGAAATACAGGCAGATACTAATCCATCATGCAATACCATCAGGGAGGCGTATGATTGGCACCAAATGTATTCTGCAGCAGGAACATAACCCCAAACATACAGCCAATGTCATTAACAACTATCTTCAGCTTAAAGAAGAACAGAAAGTCCTGCAAGTGATGGTATGACCCCCACAGAGCCCTGATCTCTACATCATCGAGTCTGTCTGGGTTGACATGAAAAGATGTTTGGAACAATTTACCAGCCGAGTTCCTTCAAAAACTGTGCGCAAGTGTATCTGGAAAATTGATGCTATTTTGAAGGCAAAGGGTGGTCACACCAAATTTTGATTTAATTTAGAATTTTCTTCTGTTCCTTCACTGCATTTTGTTAATTTATGAAGAATTGATGAAAATAAACTGTTAATACTTCCATTTTTGAAAGCATTCTTAGTTTACAGCATTTTTTCACACCTGCCTAAAACTTTTGCACAGTACTGTATATTGTGAACCTTTTGAGTTCATTAACCTAATGTCTCTCTCTCTCTCCTCCCAATTTAGTGACCGTCAGATCGGAGTTCAAGTTCAAGTTCTTTTTCGGAAATAAAACAAGAAATTAATAAAGTACAATATTTTGCCCTATTGATGTCTTTCAGTCTGAAATTAAATGATGCTATTGGCCATTTCTACAGCTGCATATTGGATTAGACCTAGGGCAATAAAAAGCTAATAATAATAATAGGTATAATAATAATAATAATAATAATGATAATAATAAGAATATGATTTTAATATTAGCAATCATAATAAATAATATATTGGGTGATGTTAGACCTAATTAAACACAGGTGTATTTTACTCCAGTGTAAGCCTATTTAAGAAACTGGCCCTGCATATTTGTTCTCTTCTGAATGCAAAAAACTTCCAAATCGGGTATCTCAATAACTGGTCTGCATAGGCCTACCTACCACCTTGTCATTCTTGCCTGTATTCGTGAATCCTAGGGAATGGCTCCCCCTTTTTGTATATATACAGCCGCGGAAAAAATTAAGAGACCACTTCAAAATTATCAGTTTCTCTGGTTTTACTATTTATTGGTATGTGTTAAAGTAAAATGTACATTTTTGTTTTATTCTATAACCTACTGGCAACATTCCTACCAAATTTCAAATAAAAATGTTGTCATTTAGATCATTTATTTGCAGAAAAATGACAATTGGTCAAAATAGCAAAAAAGATGCAGTGTCTTCAGATCTCGAATAATGCCAAGAAAACAACTTCATATTCATTTTTAAACTACACAATACTAATGCTTACACTTAGGAAGAGTTCAGAAATCAATATTTGGTGGAATAACCTTGATTTAAAATCACAACTTTCATGTGTCTTGGCATGCTCTCCACCAGTCTTTCACATTGCCGTTGGGTGACTTTATGCTACTCCTGGTGCAAGAATTCAAGCAGCTCGGCTTCTTTTCATGGCTTGTGACCATCCATCTTCCTCTTGATCACATTTCAGAGGTTTTTTATAGGATTCAGGTCTCGAAATTGGGCTGGCCATGACAGGGTCCTGATCTGGTGGTACTCCATCCACACCTTTACTGGCCTGGCTGTGTGGCATGGAGCATTGCCCTGCTGGAAAAAACACTTCTCAGAGTTGGGGAACATTGTCAGAGCAAAAGGAAGCAAGTTTTTCTTCCGGGACAACGTTGTACTTTGCCTGGCTGAGGTTTGTAAAAGACCATAAGGATTGAAAAAAGCGGACTGGAGGGTCTTCTAGTTCGTCTTCTCTGATGAGTCCAATTTTCAGCTTTGCCCAACACATGGTCGTCTGATGGTTAGACGGAGACCTGGAGAGGCCTACAAGCCAGAGAGTCTTGCACCTACTGTGAAATCGGACTCATCAGAGAAGACGAACTTAGAAGAACCTCCAGTCCGCTTTTTCAATCCTTATGGTCTTTTACAAACCTCAGCCAGGCAAAGTACAACGTTGTCCCGGAAGAAAAACTTGCTTCCTTTTGCTCTGACAATGTTCCCCAACTCTGAGAAGTGTTTTTTCCAGCAGGGCAATGCTCCATGCCACACAGCCAGGCCAGTAAAGGTGTGGATGGAGTACCACCAGATCAGGACCCTGTCATGGCCAGCCCAATTTCGAGACCTGAATCCCATAAAAAACCTCTGAAATGTGATCAAGAGGAAGATGGATGGTCACAAGCCATGAAAAGAAGCCGAGCTGCTTGAATTCATGCGCCAGGAGTAGCATAAAGTCACCCAACGGCAATGTGAAAGACTGGTGGAGAGCATGCCAAGACACATGAAAGTTGTGATTTTAAATCAAGGTTATTCCACCAAATATTGATTTCTGAACTCTTCCTAAGTGTAAGCATTAGTATTGTGTAGTTTAAAAATGAATATGAGCTTGTTTTCTTTGCATTATTTGAGATCTGAAGACACTGCATCATTTTTGCTATTTTGACCAATTGTCATTTTTCTGCAAATAAATGATCTAAATGACAATATTTTTATTTGAAATTTGGTAGGAATGTTGCCAGTAGGTTATAGAATAAAACTAAAATGTACATTTTACCTTAACACATACCAATAAATAGTAAAACCAGAGAAACTGATAATTTTGAAGTGGTCTCTTAATTTTTTCCGCGGCTGTATATATCTTGTTCCCTCTAACAACACAACCTATAAAGACCTGCTGCCTCTTATGTAGGGGTTTTAAAGTTAGAAAAAAAGGTCCACACTCTTTCACTTAAGGTCCACACTTTTACATTTCTCCCTACGCCACTGCCGAGATGGCAGGGGAGTAAAATGCTCCGCTGCCAAAATAGATTACATGTTTTTAACTTCGGGGTTAATTCCCTTTCCTTTACGTCTGCTGCTGGTTAGTAAATACAGACAGCCGGAAAGGTTAACAAACGGAATGAAATAGCTACACATTACACACGCTATGCTTTAATAAAACCCACGTTACTCACATACTGGTTAACACTGTTACAGCGGGTTTATCAACTGTACCCATGTCTCAACTGTACTAATACCACTGTCAATTATGAGTTCAGTAAAAGAAGGAGCAAACACAGTTTTCTACCGTTGTTGAAACACATCCACGCGTAGACTATATAGCCTACGGATAGAAAGAAGGTAACTTTTAGCCACTACACTGCCTTTGCACAATGCGGATCCACGTTGATGTTGTTAGTAAACAAACCAGGTGGGAGCACATCTCCGTCGTCTTTGCACATGCCCGAGGCAAGGTAACCGGATCACATTTTGCACATGTAGACACGTAACGACAAGAGCCGATTCCCTTAAAAATGTTCACACCTACACGCGAATACGATACGATAAATGGACCGGATCACATTGACACATGTATATGGGCCTACTGTGTATCAGGCTAACACTGTATCAGACTAACAGTTTGTATCAGGCCAACACTGTGTATCAGGCCAACACTGTATCAGTCCAACACTGTGTATCAAGCTAACACTGTGTATCAAGCTAACACTGTGTATCAGGTTAACACTGTGAATTGGGCCATCACTGTATCAGGCTAACACTGTATCAGGTCAACACTGTATCAGGCTAACACTGTTTATACTCTGCTCACTCACCAACTCTGTGAACATTAGCAGTAAAAAAAAAAAAAAACAATCTAGTATGTTACTATATTTGAATAACGGCACTTGCACAAACATTCAGATGAACACAAACCTGATACATATGGAGATGGTTTCTGCCTTTATGGAGCCAGTAAAGATACAATGGTTTTCCCAAAAGGAGGACAGGCACAGACAGAAAAGCAATGACCAGTAGGAACACTTGCACGCCAGCCTAAAACACAAAAATGGGAATTAATGATGTCAAATGTGTCCCACATGTATCCCACAACAAACATCAGAGAGATTAAAGGTATTGGATTAATGCACGACTACAAAATAAAAATAGTTTACTGCAAAGTAAAAAAACTAAAAAATGCTGACAAGACTGCCACTGACTAACACAGAATAGTTCTGACAAGAAGGAAATTCCTTAAAAAGCCAAAATATAGTTTTGAAAACAAAGGTTCATACCTTCACTTTTCAATAATTTGAATCGTTCGTTCAGATATTACAGTAAGTACTGTTCAATTGTAAGTTCAGTTGAACTTTCATTTATATTTAAAGTGCACAACACATTTGAATGTGAAACCTTGTGTTGTGAAATACACTTGACATTCTCTTCCAAACTGAAATGAAGAGCAGATGAAGGGCTGGTCATTGGTGCTGCGTGCCTATACGCCACTGGGCCAAAACATAGACCACGTAGGAAATATTCTGATTCTAACCCTATATGCCAATGGACCAAAACATAGACCACGTATCAAATGTTTGATTCTTACCCTAACCCTATACGCCAATGGACCAAAACATCGACCACATATCAAATACTCTGTTGGGCTCTAAGTGCTCTGACCTTCTATGGCACCAATACATAGTCTCTAGGCGCTTTACAGAACCCCCGAGGCCACTGGAGCACCAAGGACAAACTCCCCAATGAGAAAGAGGACCGAAGCAGGTAAGCAACACCTCTGAAAGTGCCTAGTGGTATTTGGCACCAAGATGTTGCCAGTGAGTGAATGTGCAGAGGGGGCTGTTAACACATTTCTTATGCGGAAAATGGTTCCGCTTACCATCCAAAAAACGAGTTCAACTTTCAACACTTTTAATTAACAAGCTGCCTCAAAGTAACATTAGCCAACACAACGTGCACATATCTCTAAGTTCTACATAGTTGATGAGGCAATTTTTGACATGCTGAATTACACTGATTGATGACATGACATGATGACATGCAAAAGTGTATAAAACCTTGGTCTATGGCAATACTGAAATTAGCGTGGAGATTTCTGTAAATAAAGGGGCAAAGGATTTTGGAGGGGGAGCTGCAAAAGAAAATGACCCACTCAGTTACCTTCTGCCACCACAACAGGGGGATACAAAATTGACAGCCATTTAAATGTCCATATGAAAGGGATAGCTAGAAGTTCTCTTTCAGGCATTCGTTTCAGTGTCTCACTAAGGGATACGCCCTAGCCCGTATTCCTCAGAAGCCTTATATCACTTTGCCAGCCCCATTGGCTGGCACCTGTGACGCGTGTCAGGGCAGACCCCGCCTTCCTATAGCTAGGGATACACAGCGTCACTTCGTCATTCAAAATCCTCTTCTCTCTTCACAGCAGAAGCTTTCTCTCGACCTCCTGTCTTTTGGCTGAGTAGCTAGTTAAACTGTCCACAGCTGGAGTGACCAACTGGAGTGGCAACACGCACCCAGGATAACAAGGATTAACCCTCGGCTGCAAAGCCTAGGTGAAGTCGAGCTATCCGGATTGTATCCAAACAACGGATTTTACTCCTAGCCTCACGGCGTTTGGTTCTACCCAGAGCTCACGCTACGGACAGAATTCAGCACACCAGCTACTCTCACTCACGTTTGACACACCAGTTGAACGCCCTTAGCACAAGCTAAATGGCTGCAGTAATGCAGAATATTCCCACCACAGAGGGCGAAGACGTGGACCGGCTGTGTTCTTGTGGAAACAAGATATTCAGCAAGGATACGCACCCGGTTGGATCTACGTGCCTAGGGGTGAAACACACCCAGGCAGTGCTGGATCATGTGAACCAGTTCATGTGAACACTGTGTCCGGTTCACGGCAAAAACCCTGCGCCGTAGGATAGCCCGCCAGGCTAGTCTATCAGGCAACGACCCCCTTCTGTCAACGGCTACCTACGCCCAGACTACCGCCCAGCAGACAGCAATGTCCCAGCATCAGCAACCCGCCACGGCTGCCCTGAGCTGGAGCGAGCAGGTGGATGCCTACGACCCCCTGTCGCAAGACGTGGAGGAAGTGGAGTGGGAGGATGGTGACGACTACGAAGGAAACTCGGACCTACTCGTCTCCGACGATGAGGACTATTTCGATGACGCACCTTTCCTACCAAGCGCCCAGGCGCTTCACCCCTCATCTACCCAGGCTTCGGAGAAGGAGGCACCATCCTCCCCATTGCTCAGTCTAGACTTGCAGGACGTGTGCAAACGCGCATCAGACAAGCTGGCAATTCCGTGGCCGACGGTTACCAAAGAGACTGTGAAGTCGTGGTATGAGGGGAAGAGGCTGCCTACAGCGAAACGTTCGGCGAGACAGCTCCTTCTGATTTTCCCGGAACTATTGGAGGAGCTCTCGGTAACGTGGAAGGATAAGCCCTTCACGTGCAAGACGCCGATTCAGGGTGGTTCCGTGTTGGACCTAGAGGGGATGGAAAAACAAGGTCTTTTCCGTATGCCCGCAATGGAGCCGCTGGTTGCCGCGCATCTTCACCCGCGACGCCCTTCCACGGCTACCCCAATGCTGCCTTCCAAAGCAGAACGCCTGCAGTCAAGCCTGTCTGAGAGGGCGTACAAGGCTGTGGCGCTGTCTGCCAGAGCCCTGAATGTCATAGCCTACCAGGCGGAGATGCAAGAAGAGATGACTGGGAGCCCAGAGCCAGCCCAGTGGGACGAGATATGTGTTATCACGGACCTATCTCTGCGCCTATAAAGATGTGCCGTCCAGGCTGCTGGAAGAGCCATGGCCACGATGGTGGTTCAAGAGCGGGCCCGCTGGCTGAACCTTGCCAACCTCTCTGACCGGGAGAAGGAGGCCATAATGGATGCACCTATCGTCTCCGACGGCGTTTTTGGCACGGCCCTGGCGCACATGCAAAAACGATGCGAGGATAAGAAAAGAGGCGACGAGGACCTGCAACTGTGTCTGCCGAGAAAGAAAGCCACAGCCAGCCCCCTCTGCGTTCCCTTGCCAGGCGGCTGCACGCCAGGCCCCAGGCTATCGTTACCAGAAACGACCCAGGCCACAGGTAGCGACCCCCACCCAGGGCGCCCGCAAGTGGTGAAGCAGGCTTGGAGAAAGAAGCCCGCTCCACATGCAGCCCCGCCAACTGGACAGTCTGCCCCCCACCCCAACCCCGGGGCTAGGAGGAAAAAGACACCTGCCTGAGCTCGCCAGGTCTCAAGGAGGAAACCCCCTGTTCACTGGCCCCCATCCTCCATCCCACGTTCAGCCAATTTTCAAAATGGCTAACAGGGCCCATGCTGTCCGAGGGACCCGGTCCTGTAAAAAGAAAAATAGTTTGTACTCCTTTAATAAAAAAGTGTACTTATTTTTCTAATAAAAGTTCCCTTTCATGCCCAAATGTTGCAAAACATAAAGCACCTTATGTTGCAAAACAAAACGTGCACAGATATAACATCTCCTCCGAGCACGCTCTCGGGAGAGATGGGTCACATAAGTGCCAGCTGGGCGCAATGGCATTACGCTCACACGCACACGGGCAGCTTCGCCATGTCGCCACCGGGTGGCAACAGAGCCAAGCACATGAAAGCCTGGGAGGCGTGCGTGAGGTCAAAATGGGTCCTAAACACAATCCAACAGGGCTACAGGCTGCAGTTTCGCACCGCTCCTCCCATGTTCAGGGGAATCATTTATTCACATGCGCGGGGAGAAGCAGACAAAATATAACAAGGGGAAATTGCCACACTGCTAATGAAAGGCGCTGTCAGAATAGTTCCGCCAGACCAAAGTCAAAGTCAGGGTTTCTATTCAAAACATTTCCTGGTCCCGAAGAAGGGAACACAAGCACTCAGACCAATATTGGATCTCAGAGTTGGATCTCACAAATACTTAAGAACAAATACTTAAGAAAGTTTACGTTCCGAATGCTACGAATTTCTGAAACTCCCATTCGGTTTATCACTAAGCCCACGGACGTTTGTAAAATGCACGGAAGCGGCCCTGGCTCCCCTGAGGGAGAAAGGGATCCGTATAGTTACTTTTGTGGACGACTTGGCTGTGGCATGCCAATCGGAAACACTAGCGAAAGAGCATACAGCAGCGCTCGTAGAACACCTCACTGCGTTGGGATTCAGTCTCAATTACAAAAAGAGTGTGTTGAGCCCTACTCAAATTATCTCTTATCTGGGCTTGTCACTGAACTTAATCACGTTCAGCGCGTATCTGTCACGCGAAAGAATAGACAAGTTCAACCAATGTCTGACACACTTCCAAAGGGACAAAGTTATTCCCTTCCGAGTATGCCTCAGACTGCTTGGACTGATGGCCTCAGTGCTGGTGGTAGTTCGACTTGGCTGTCTATACATGAGGGACTTCCAACGTTGGGTAGCATCTCTCAAGCTAGACCCAGCACGTCACGCTTGTCGAAAAGTGAGAGTGACGACAGAGCGTAAATGGCATTAATTTCATGGCGGAACCCGAACTTTCTGACAGAGGGGTGCCTATGGGGACAGTGCAAGTCAGGAAAGTTGTAACAACAGATACATCCCTCCTCGGTTGGGGAGGGAAACACAAGGGTTGGGCAATAAACGGAAAGTGGAAACCGAATCTCCGATCGTGTCACATAAATGATCTGGAGTTCAAGCAGTTTGGCTAACGCTGAATCATTTTCTTCCCCTGTTAAAGGGGCACCATGTCTTAGTTTGCACGGACAACACAACTGTTGTAGCATACGTGAACAGACAAGGGGGACTGAGATCCCGACCGTTACACAAGCTTGCACGCAAACTGATTTTCTGGAGCAACAATCATTTTCCATCTCTGAGAGCTGCACACGTTCCTGGAGCTCAGAATCTGGCAGCGTAAGAGACCCAAGTAAGTAAGTTTGGGCATTTTGCTCTTGGGATATGCACTTTGTTTGGGATAGTGCTGGGGGGGTAAGTGTTTTTTCCGCATTGAATGTTTTTTCTTTGTTATTTTTAGTTTTACCTTGTCCATTTGTGGTTGCATTTGATTTTGAATATGACTTTTGCCAGAGTCACAGAATCCATTTACATCATGACAGATTGTCATGCCTGTTCAATATCATCTATACTAATGGATATGGCTAACTCAAATACACCAATTTACCAATTGGAATGTGAAAGGACTTAATCATCCTGTTAAACGTACCAAGGTCCTCACTCATCTTAAGCTCCTGAAAACTGACATAGCTTTCCTCACTGAGACACATATGCGTGGGTCTGAATATGTTGGCCTGAAGAGAGGACGGGTGGGACAGGTATACCATTCAACTTTTCAGGGGAAGGCCAGGGGAGCTGGCATTTTGATTACCAAGTCAGTACAATTTATATAATCTGAAACCATTTCAGACCGTAATGGACGTTTTGTTGTTGTGGTGGGTAAACTCTACGCTCTACCTGTGACATTAGCCTGTGTTTACGCCCCGAACTGGGATGTTTCTAAATTCATGCATAACTTCCTGTCAACTATACCATACTTAGACACTCATCAGCTTATATTGGCTGTGTTGTTGGATAGATCTTCCACTCGCATTGCCACTAAATCAAAAACGGCGGAATGCATTGAAAGCTTCTTGCGGTCTTGTGCAATGTCTGACCCATGGAGATTCCTTTACCCTACAAAGAATGAATACTCTTTTTTTTCACCTGTTCACCAAACCTATTCACGCATAGATTACTTCTTTATTTATAAAACCCTACTGCCATTGGTGGAGGTATGTGATTACAATAGCATGGTCATATCTGACCATGCCCCTGTAACACTGGTTTTGACCTTCCCCTATCATAGACCTAATAGATTCAGATGGAGACTCAATTCACTTCTTTTGTCAGATGAGTCATTTATTACTTTTATTAATGTTTACATAGACATATTCTTAGTGACCAATGTAAATGATGAGACTTCCCCTTCCTTGCTTTGGGAGGCCCTTAAGGCCTACTTGAGGGGGCAGATTATCTCCTACAGTGCATCTACCCATAAAGCACGAATGGCTAGACAAACGAAACTTACAGAGCTCATCTCGGATGTAGACAAAATATATGCTGGTAACCCAACACCAGAGCTTTATAAACAACGAATGATGTACCAGGCTGAATTTAATATGCTTTCTACTGGACAGGCAGAACGGGCTTTGATGAAGTGTAAAAATATGTCCCATGAATATGGAGAGAAACCAAGCAAAGCTCTTGCTTATAGTCTGAGACTTACCTCTACTACTCATATCATTGATCAAATTGAATCTGAGTCAGGATTGTTATCGGACCCTAGGGATATCAATAAACAGTTTTGTGATTTCTATTCTAATTTATATACTTCTGAACCCCCCACTGATCTGAGACTAATGGACAATTTCATGAGGGCCTAAATTTCCCCACTATGGAGGAGTTAGTGAATTCTTTAGAAAGCCCTATCTCTTTGGACGAAATGAACAATGCTATTGCCTGCATGCAAAGTCGAAAATGCCCAGGCCCGGACGGCTTTCCTATAGAATATTATAAGAAGTTCTCAGCAAAACTTGGCCCCTTACTCAAAGCTGTGTTTGATGATAGTCTAAACTCCCAGTGCCTCCCACCAACTTCACGCCAGGCATCAATATCCCTTCTTCTAAAAAAAGGAAAGGATCCCCACAGTTGTTCCTCCTACCGTCCAATAAGTCTTCTTAATGTTGATGTAAAGATATTGGCTAAGGTGCTGGCTCTCCGCCTTGAGTCTGTTTTGCCCACTAATGTCTCATCTGACCAAACTGGATTTATAAAAAAGACATTTATTTTTTAATGTCAGGCGTGTATTTAATATCCTTTACACTCCCTCCTCTCAGCATTCTGAGGCTCTTTTAGCTTTAGACGCTGAAAAAGCGTTTGATCGTGTAGAGTGGAATTACTTGTTTTATGTTCTTAAGCGGTTTGGGTTTGGGGATACTTTCATCTCTTGGGTCAAACTGTTGTACATCTCCTTTGGCCTCAGTCAGAACTAATGACACGCATTCCTCATACTTCCCTCTTCAGCGTGGGACTAGACAGGGCTGTCCCCTGTCTCCACTGCTTTTTTCCTTGGTAATGGAGCCCCTAGCAGCCACTATTAGGCAGTGTACCGATATCAAAGGGATTTTCAGAGCAAATCAGGGACACAACATTTCTCTACAGCAGACGAGGTCCTCCTGTATATATCTGACCCTTTTACACCCATTCCGCATATTCTTACCATCCTTAAAGTTTTTGGCAGTTTCTCAGGATACAAACTCAATCTTGACAAAAGTGAGCTCTTACCCATTACTACAATTGCTAATCAGACCTCACTTCTTTCTCTACCTTTCAAAGTGACTATTAATAAGTTTAATTATCTGGGTGTGTGTATAAAAAGGTCCCATTCCCAACTTTTGGAGGCCAATTTTACTCTATTGGAGCGCACCCAACAGGATCTTACCCGCTGGTCCACTATGCCTTTGTCCTTAGCCGGGCGAATCAGTATAATTAAAATTAATATCCTTCCCAAATTCTTATTTTTATTTCAGTGCATCCCATATTTCCTTACAAAAGCATTTTTAACAAAGCTTGATCGTCTTATTTCAACTTTTATTTGGAATAATAAAACACCTAGGATCAGGAAATTGTTTCTACAGAGGCCTAAAATACATGGCGGAATGGCCCTACCTAATTTTCAAATTTACTATTTACTATTGATCTCAGCATGAGAATGGTTCGTGGGAGGATAGCTGGTGGCGTAGCTATACTTTGGAACAAAAAATATGACCCAATGGTGAAGGTGGTGCGTCTTAACCTGTTACTGCAGTGGGATATTTCGCCTTAATTTGGAACGATTTGTACTTACACATAATAACACTCAATATCTGAAGTTGTACACAAGATACAAAGATCATTCATATCTTAAATTGAAGAAGACAAATGGGCCAAGACATGCATTCACCTCCTGACTTTTATTTTCATCATTAAGTATCAATTTCAAAGCATCATATACAGAACAAAATGTAAAAAATGTAAAAAACGCCTTTCATTTTTATGTTTGACAGTGTGTGGATGGTTTCAAGGAAAAAAAAAACTGTCATGTCCTATATTTCCTGATTCAACATGTTCCTGAGAAACAAAGTACAAAGTTTGGAGCAGATATCTAAAAATGTCCAGGTGTTGCACAGCAATATCTAAATGGTGCATTCAGGCGTCTCCAAGTGTCCAAAACCTCTCCAAGCTCTCCAAATGCATAAAAAATGTTCTCATTGTATATCATTGTTTTTTTTCGTTGTACAGACATATATAACTCCATTTTAGACTAATATTATAATTTCTTTTGAGATTGGATTGTGTCACTGTTGGAGACTGTGCAGCTGGTAGTAGTGGTGGCGACAGGGGTGGTGGTGGTGGTGGCGACAGGGGTGGTGGTGGGGGTGAGGGTGATACTGAAGCTGGAGCTGGGTCACTGCAAGATAAAAACGTTGGACAATATCAATATTTTGACTGGGTCATGCCTTACAATTGAATGTTGCTTCATGTTATTTACTAAGCTAATGCACAAATATGTAAAATGTAAACATATGTAAAAAACACCATAGTCAAGTTGAAGTGTGATAATAACATAGGCATTATGCATTCAGCATGCATTTAGCAGATGTAAATAAAACATTTCTATGCGATTTGAGGCAAGAAGCAGGTTGTGCTATGTTAGTATGTTGTAACCTACATTGCAGCTACGTGAATACAGCAGCAGCATGCTAACCAATATCCATTACTAACAAACTACATCCCACAATGATAAAAAAAAAAAATAAAGCACTAAAGAGAATAAGGCATATGCATAGCTTACTGGTATGCACTAAAAAGTAGTTGATTTAAATTACTTACGCATCGAGGATGGCATCGATTCCATTCACTCTTCCGAGTCCATGCTAGTCCATGCTGAGTCCATGCTGAGTCCATGCTAGCATGCTAGTCCATGCTGAGTCCACTGGCTTCCGTCGACGTCTTCATCAAAAATCATCCCATATATTTCACTCATCTGCAATCCTCGTCTTGCCATGATGGATGAGTACAAGGGAGACAAATTGCAGCCAAAAATATGCACAAACAAGCCCTCAGGATCGTGTGGACCAAACCACTTGCTGTGCGCATTTGAAGGTAAACAAAATGGCCCATTTACGCACCGGGAGCGCAGCTGAGACTCTTGAGTTGCGCTTTCAAAAATCTAAACTCCAGGACTGAGCAATCAGGGCAAATGACCTACCTACTTTTTTGTTAGAATCTCTATTATTCGGTAAAACAGGTGTCAATCACTACTGAGAAGTCTTACAAGAAGTGTAAAGTGATATGATAGGACATGCCTGAGCAGCTGCATGATTGAGAGCTGATGCCATTGGTGGTAATGCCTGTCACTCATGACAAACATGTGTTTAACAGCCAATAAAATCCAAAGATTCTGAAAGAGGGGGTCTTAAGCTTTGTAACTATATATAACATCACGTGATAACTTCGTGTAGTGTTGTCAGGAAGAGAGCGAGGAGATCGCCATCAGAAACATACAAGAAAGTGAACGTTTTTTCTCAATGTCGTGAGCAAGTGAATAAACAACTTTATGGACATAACCATGCAGTTCAAGTCTGTTTTTTTAGATGTTTTGAAGGTAAATGAATGTTCTATAACGTTATGTAAGGTACGGATAATGCAGAAACACATTTAAATGGCTTAGTTATGGGAGGAGGCTGCTCCATATGTAAAAAATGAGGATGTGTCATGGTGTGTTTAAAATTGTATTTATTTGTAACGGATGCATGTAGACAACTGAAAATCGGTTTACATATAGTTGGATTACCACAAAAAAATATTAAATGGGAGTTTGAATCATATTTTCAGAAATAGAATTTTCAGGATTTGTTTTGGCGATTTATCCAGTACGGGCCCGCCCGCGGGTCCATTAGGGGGCGTTAAAGCAGTAACAAGTTAATGTTGACTGGGCTATTGGGTTGGAGTTTAATCATAATGAAAAGAAATGTACTATTTTAAATGTGTACACACCATATGAATCCTATGACCATGAGGATGAATTTCTGAACAGGTTGGCTTTTATTCAGTCCTTCATAGAGGACAACAGCTCATCTTGTGTCTATGTCATGGGTGACTTTAATGCTGACACGTCAGATAAATCTTTATTAGCAAAACATCTGCAGCAGTTCTGTACTGAAACTAAATTAATTATATCAAGTAAAGTTTTTTTGCCTGATACAAGTTTTACCTATGTAAGTGAAGCTTGGCACACAACTTCCTGGCTAGACCCTATTGTGACAACAGCCGATGCTCATGACTCACTGGAAAGTATAGAGATATGTTATGGACTGGCCACCACTGATCACATACCAGTTGCTATGCTGCTAAATGTTGAAAGTGTACCCCTGCTGGCCAACAATGGTAATGCTGCTCCCTCAAAGAAACTGGACTGGTCAAAATTGACCAAAGAGGATATGCACAGATAATCTTTATTAACTGATAGCTTACTTCATTCAGTGATGTTGAATTGCCTAGGGATGCCCTTATATGCACGGATATGAGCTGCAAGGATAAACATCATACTGAAAAGCTCTGTGCCATGTATGATGATATTGTCAAATGTCTTTATACTTCCAGTGAATCTTTTATTAATTACAAGAGGAAGGTCCCTAACATACGGCCTGGCTGGAATGAATTTGTGTCTGAGCAACATGCTGCTGCTAGAGAGGCATTTAGACATTGGTCAGAGGCAGGCAGACCCAGACAGGGAGTGTTGCTTGAAAACAAAAAACTCACAAATGCTAGTTTTAAATATGCACTTTGTTTTATTAAGAAAAATGAAAACACAATGAGAGCAGACTCGCTGGCCAGAAAGATGCAGAATAACAATCTTACTGACTTCTGGAAGGAGATCCAGATCATAAATAATAACAGAACTCCCCTCCCTTCTGATATCGAGGGGATTAGTTGTCCAGAGAAGATTGCTGATCTATGGGGAGTGCATTACAGTAAACTATTTAATTGTGTTAAAAGTAAAACCGTTAGAATTGATAATGAATGTAAAGGTTTCTCAGCAGACATGATAGTTAGATCAGTAGTTATCTATGATTCCATCCACATGCTTGACAACAACAAAGCTTGTGGTATGGATTGCATTTCTGCAGAGCATCTAAAAAATGCCAGTTATAGACTCAGTCCATTACTAGCCATGTGTCTTACTGGAATTATGGTTTATGGTGTTCTACCGAACTCTATTATGTCAGTGCTGTTAGTGCCTGTTCTTAAGGATAAGTCTGGTACACTGAACAGCAAAGACAACTATCGACCCATTGCATTAGCCAGTATCTTGTCTAAAGTGTTTGAGAGAATTCTTTTAATGAAATTGGAAATGTATGTTCTGACTGCTGACAATCAGTTTGGTTTTAAAAGAAAACATGGTACTGATCTCTGTATGTATGCTCTGAAGGTGATTGTCTCTAGGTACAAAAGTCTTAATTCATCTGTATTTTTATGCTTTATTGATGCTTCCAAAGCTTTCGATAGAATTTGTCATGAAAAACTGTTTATGAAGCTGCTAGCGAGAGGTGTCCCTAAACCTCTTGTGAGGATTTTGGTGTTCTGGTATGCCAATCAAACTTTTCATGTTAAATGGGACAATGTTGTATCAGCCCCTTTCTATGTTGGCAACGGAGTTCGACAAGGAGGAATTTTATCTCCCTTTTTGTTTAATGTTTATATGGACGAATTATCAAGCCAGCTGAATAAGACAAATACAGGCTGTCTTGTAGGGGAATCTACTGTAAATCATCTGATGTACGCAGATGATTTGGTCTTACTCAGCCCATACAGTGCTGGGCTGCAACAGATGCTGAGGGTGTGCATAGACCATGATATTAAATATAATGCAAAGAAAAGCCACATAATGATAGTCAGAAGTAATCAGGATAGGAAATTAACCTTCCCTACCTTTTATCTATCTGGCAGTCCCCTTGGTGCCCGTGAGGAAATAAGATATCTGGGCCATGTCATTTCTGATGATTGGACTGATGACAACGATATATATCGACAGCGCTGCAAAATATATTCTCAGGCCAATATGTTATAAAGAAAGTTTTCTATGTGCTCAGATTCGGTTAAACGTTCCCTGTTTAGAACCTACATAACACCGATGTACACTGCTCATTTGTGGTCTAATTACAGGAAAAGGAGTATACAGAGACTGAAAGTAGCTTACAATGATGCTTTTAGATTGCTGCTTCATGTGCCTAGGTGGCATAGTGCTAGTCAGTTGTTTGTTTCTAAGCAAGTACCAACTTGTGAGATGCTCTTGAGAAAACTGATGTATGGTTTCATGTGTCGACTGGACAAGTCTGAGAACTGCATAATAGAGGCTCTGGTCAACCCTCTAAAGAGCTGTTATCGCTTTACCTCAAACTTAAGACGACATTGGCACAAAAGTCTTCATACTTTTTAATGCACTGTATTATGTGTGTTGTATCTTTTAGTTTTCTCAATTTTTTTATAACTGTATGTCTGTTACTTTATATGGAACTTGGTGTCTGAAATAAAGAATAATAATAATATTGGGCTGCCAATATCAAAAGCGTATTGTATTGGCGATGGGATACATCCTCCCGGGATCTTCCTGGCTGGTTACAAATTGAATCTAGTTATTGTAGTCCTGTCTCACTTTCAGCTCTTTTGCGTTCATCTCTTCCCTTACATTCACCACAGACCTGCCAGAATCCTGTAGTCTGCCATTCTTTAAAAATCTGGTCTCAGTTTCGGAAACGTTTTGGGCTAGTCTCTATGTCAATTTATTCCCCTATTACAGCCAACCACATATTCCCACCCTCTCTCCAAGATAATACATTTACTTGTTGGTTTAGAAACGGAGTGGTGAATATAAAGATGTTATACAACGATGCCATTTTCATGTCATTTGATCAGGTTAGACAGGAATTTTCTCTACAGGAATCACTTTACTCAATTTCCCTCACCTCCACCAAAGTCACCACTTGATTCAATCCTTGAAACCCCTCCTGAGGTGAAGGGAACCGTATCAAGGCTGTACACAATTATATTTGAATTGGAAGGTTCCTCAATGTCAGTAATAAAGGAAAACTGGGAGAAGGATATGGGTGCAGATATAACTGAGGATCAATGGTCTAACATAATTCAAAAAATTCACTCCACCTCTATTTGTGCAAGGCACAGTCTTATTCAGTTTAAGATTGTACATAGGCTACATATGTCCAAGGTTAACATGTCCAAAATATTCCCAGGGGTTAACCCTATCTGTGACAGATGTAAGCAAGCACCTGCCACTCTGTATCACACATTTTGGTTTAACAGCATTCTGGTCAATATTTGAGGTATACTCAACCATTTTAGGTTTAACTATTGATCCCTGTCCTTTCATTGGACTGTTTGGTGTACCTGCAGACAATCTCCCTCTGCAAAAGCCACAATTAAATTCCTCCCTTTTAGCACAGCGACCCATTCTTTTAAATTGGAAAAGTGACCACCCCCCTTCCTTTGGCAGATGGATCTGTGATGTGATGTTTTTTCTTAAGCTTGAAAAAATGAGATATACTGTAAATGGATCAATAGAAAAATTGTAGCATGGCGTCCATTTATTGTATATGTTGAACAAATGACCATGATCCTTGACTCTGACTAAGTTGTTATGTACTACATGTAACTAACCACTCTGGACTTTTTTTTTTTTTTCTTGTTTTGCTTTGTGGTGTTGTGTTTGTTTGCTGGTCCCAGTGTTATTGTTTGTACTGTCTTTGTGTTTGAAAATCTCAATAAATATACATTGAATAAAAAAAAAGAATCTGGCAGCGGACCTGCTGTCTCGGGGCGACCCGCTCTACAGCGGATGGAAGCTCAGCACCAAGGTGTGCGATCAGATTTGGTTGATTTTCGGCAGGGCATCAGTGGACCTGTTTGCGTCACATGACACAGCTCAATGCCCTCTTTACTTCTCTCTCCGGGAGCTGAACGCTCCACTCGGAGTAGACGCTCTAGCACACGAATGGCCGAATCATGCTCTTCTTTACGCATTTCCACCCATCGCGTTAATTCCCCCCACCCTGGCCAGGGTGAGGGAGAAACATCTATCGCTAATTCTAATTGCCCCCCGATGGCCGGGGAAACATTGGTTAGCGGAGATAATAGAAATGTTGTACAGGGAACCATGGCAGCTTCCGTTAGACAGGGACTTACTGTCTCAGGCGAAGGGGGAGATATTTCACCCCAACCCAGAGAGGCTAGCGCTATGGGCTTGGCCGTTGAATGGAAAAATTTAAATGCAACAGGTCTACCCCCTAATGTGATTAAAACCATTCAAAGTGCAAGAGCTGCCTCGACGAGGTCGCTCTATGGATGCAAATGGTCAGTGTTCGAACGATGGTGCGTAACTACGCACGAAATTCCGTATCAATGTTCCATCTCGACGATTCTATCTTTCCTACAAGATCTAATCGACAAGGGCAGAGCCTTCTCGACCATTAAAGTGTTTTTGGCCGCGATCTCCGCATGCCACGTTGGCATTGGGAGCAAATCAGTGGGCCAACATCCACTAGTTGTTCAATTCATGAAAGGAGCGCGCAGGACCCTACTGGTCTCAAAACCGCTAGCTCCATCCATTGATGGACATTGATCTTAAAACACTTTCTTTTAAGACAGCATTGTTATTAGCTTTGGCGTCAACAAAGTGTGTCAGTGAACTACAAGCTTTCTCGGTACATCCTTCATGTCTACAATTTGTGTCATTACGACCAAATCCGGCGTTTATGCCTAAGGTTATTCAGCCATGCATTCCATTTGAGCTGACAGCCTTTTGGCCTCCACCTTTCGATTCTCCGGAGCAGAAACGTTTACATGCGCTGTGCCTGAGCCTCCGGATCTATGTGGATAGGACGGCAACTCTTAGGCAGAGTGATCAGCTTTTCGTGTCATGGGCAAAGCCCTATACGGGTAAGCCTATTTCTACCCAGCGGCCTTCACACTGGATTGTGGATGCTATTTGTTTAGCATATTCCAGCAAGGGCCTGTCTGAGGGTGTGTCTATGGACGTTGTGTGTAGGTCGGAAGGATGGTCTTCCTACCAAATCTACGTCAGATTTTACAAACTTGATGTCACGGCAACACCCGTAGCGCATGCAGTACTTGGGGTTGGTGCATCTAGGTCGGGCCCTTCGGGCTCTCAGCCCTTGTAGGTTGGCAGTAGGCATTCGAGACATGCTTTTGTGCAATACGGGAAATACTTATCCCATAGTGAGACACCGAAACGAATGCTTAAAAGAGAACTTTAGGTTATTTGCATAACCCTGGTTCTCTGATAGCATGAGTGAGGTGTTTCACCGCATTACCCTCCTTGCTGTGCGAAGCGAGAAGAGGTTTGCTTGTTTTTTGAATGACGAAGTGATGCTGTGTATCCCTAGATATAGGAAGGCGGGGCCAATGGGGCTGCCGTAGTGATATAAGGCTTCTGAGGAATACGGGCTGGGGCGTATCCCATAGTGAGACACCTCACTCATGCCATCAGAGAACCAGGGTTATGCAAATAACCTAAAGTTTTTATGCTTAAAACCTTATGGTAAAATATCAGGAAAAGTCTGAATCTGAAAGCCTGAATCTACCTCCCGCCTCCAGAGGATTAAATATGTAATACAACAGTGGAACAAACATGGGCTGTACAGAAGACAAAATACAAATAATAATAGTAAAAAGTTTCTAGGGCAGAATAGTCCTTAACCCAGAGTATCAGTGAATATCTGTTTGACATGTCTTATGTCTTTGGGAATTCTCACCTGTCCTGAATAAAGAGGCTGGACAGTGTCCTCCTGCATGAGGAACATGTTGATAAAGTGGATGAGGATGCTTGGTGCAGTCCTAGAGTCCTTAGCAGAGAAAGCCAGCCATTTGTAAATGATCATGAAGACCAGGTACCCAAATACACATAAAAGGAAGAGCAGCTCAGGGATGAACATCAAATACACATTGAAGGTTTTTTTGAAGTGCCTGTGGAAACAACCAAACAGAGAACAAAATGTTTTGTATTTATTAATTATTCAACCCCCTTTACCCTCAAGACATTATTGTGATTTGTGGAGGATTTAATGAAAATATATTTCTTAAGGCCCTAGTGAACAGTCCAAAAACATTTGAGTGGCATATTTAAGCGATTTTGAGAACATTAAGTTGTGTTTCTAATAAATCAAAATCAAAATCTTTCCAGATTACTAGGTAGCTTATCTCACTTGTACTCCATGCCTTGTTGTGAATTGCATGTGAAAATAAATTATGATATTTGCTAATCTGTGCACATAATCTGGCTGTGAAATAACATGAAATTTCAGCCAACATAAACTGCTTCCATCTCTGCATCTATCTCCACACACTCAATTACTCACAAAGTCCTTATTGTGTGGAAAGGGAACAGGCATCACTTGACCGTAGACCTTATGTTTGGCAATTGACAGCAACTTGCTTGTGGACCAAGGCAGCTAAGAGCAATCATGTTTTGAAAACACATCAGATTCAAGTTTCAATCATTGGTCATTTCTTCATCCATTTTCACACCTCTGTGTCGTAGCTGAATAAGTCGCAGGTGTTTATAACTAAAGGAACAGCAGGGACTCACCCTTTCAGATAATGCTAGTTGTGAATCTGAACAACTAAGCATGGTAGAGTAATCTGGTTTTGAAACAGTAGCAAAGGTCAGTATTGTTGCATAATACTATTTTACATACAGACACATGTTTTCAAACTGCAAAGTCACAGTGTACCATCATCATGGTTGTGATCTCACCAGATTATAGACATTCTTGTCTATACGTATCGGAAAAGATATCCTCCCTGACTCAAGCACCAGAGTCACACTTTTCCACCTAATATTCCCATGAGGGAAATGAGGCTAACCTAAACCACAGCTACCAAATCAGCCGAGACAAGGCCTACTGTATTATCATTGATTTGATTGCCAGTCACCAGAATATCTTGCGAGCAAAGTGGGTTCAACAATTTTGAGTTTGGCTGTTTGTAAATGAAGCATTAAAATGCTTCAAATCCCCTAGCCTGACGATGTCATACTCATAATTCTAGTCAGAATATGAGTCTGATGCTGAGCCATTGGACTGTGATTATGGGGCGTGTTTCAACGAACCAGGGAAAAAAAATGCCTCTTCGCTCAATTGGATACCTACAACTAATCAGAGCAACATAGTATGACCATCTGATACATTCAAACTTTTACCGGATCCCGTAAGGACGGAAAAAACATATTTTCGATCGACAAATGCCTTGATCGCGTTTCTCTGTTCCTCTTTCAAAATGAATGCGATGTCACTATCTGTGAGATATGCCTGCTCACGTACTTATTAGCAGCAAGGCTATAGCTAGCTACTATGTGTTTCAATGTTTTTTTTGTCTAAGCGTTAGCAATAACCTATCAATAATGGTCTAGAGCGCTTCAGTTAAGACCTACAATCCTTGGCAACATTCGTGTTGCACATACACAACTAACAGAGTCAATGTAGACATAAAAAAGTCGTGTAAATCATATAAAATATGTCCCACTAAGCTCCCGAGACGGCGCCATCTTTGTTCGATTTATAATCAATCTATCTAATCAACTCAAGCGTTGGTTGGTCATCTGTCCATCAACGTATAAAGCCCGCCCTTACAATTTGATTAGTCAGATTGCTTTTCCGAAAACTTGAATCTCTCCCAACTAGCTCAAAGCCAGACTGAATCTCCCAGACCAACAATGTTGTGGGCGGAGTTCAGGCTGGTATCCAGGCTACAAATCCCCAATAGTTACTTACAAATGGTTGAAGACCCCAAGGACGACCCCGAAGCTCATGTGAATGATTCCCAGAATCACAGACATTTTCATCTTATAAGAGTTCAAGAAAGTGAGACGATTTGATGCTATGTTCCATATCTGTAAAGCAAGGTGAGAAACAAACACTTCTTAGTGAACAGTTAGTCAATGAAGCATCTGCTCCCACTGGTAATGTTAATATATATATATATATAACAAATACTGAGGAACTCGGGCACTCACTGGATCAATGCCAAACGGATAGGGCCCACTGAAGACACCGATGACGTTGGGATCAAGAGTGTGCACGCCAGCTTTGCTTATTGCTTCGTGCCTGAAGTTTGGGAGATAATGTCAGTATTATTTCTTCGTGCCTGAAGTGTGGGAGATAATGTCAGTAATATTGCTTCGTGCCTGAAGTGTGGGAGATAATGTGAATATAATTGAATACAAAGAAAGTGTAGTGACAGACGAGCTTTACCCAGATATTTCAATTTTTTTTTAACTGACCAAAATTTTAATATAATGCAAATACATCCTTGATGTTTTGTGCTCATGCAGTGTTAGAGAAAAAGAGAAAATCTTCAACTCAGGCTACCTACAACTTATGTAGTGCCACTATTTGTTTTCTGGAGTTTTGAGAATAACATGGTTGTGTAAAACATTGTAGAGCATGTAAAGTATTAACAGAGCTCGAAGATGTTTTTGCATTCTGATAATGTACAGTGGGTACGGAAAGTATTCAGACCCCTTTACATTTTTCACCCTTTGTTTCATTGCAGCCATTTGCTAAAATCGAAAAAGTTCTTTTTTTCCGCATTAATGTACACTCAGCAACCCATCTTGACAGAAAAAAACAGAAATGTAGACATTTTTGCAAATATATTAAAAAAGAAAAACTGAAATATCGCATGGTCATAAGTATTCAGACTAGGGCTGGGCAAGTTAACACGTTAATCTTGCGTTATCAATTATTTAACGCCGACAATTATTTTATCGCGCGTTAACGCAGGTTTTATTATTTTGCTCAAAGGCTTTTATTTTGTAAAAGTCTGCCGCAAAACCGAAAAACCATAGACATATATATACAGATGTCTCGTCGCGTTGCCGGCCAACGGAGTTGAACGTCCGCACTTGGCGGCCATCTTGCCACAGTCAGCTCGCTCACGTAACATTGTGTTGGTAGTGGCAAGGGGGTGCAACGGCGGTTTCTTGAACGTCCGCACAGGAGGCCATTTTAAGGACGGAATAGCTTCCGGGAGGGATCAGTGGTACGTTAGGTAACGTCAGTGATCTTCACAATCGTTTACACTCTTATCTTGCGGAAATTTTGACGGATTTACAAATGACTTGATTTACAATCGTCATTATCTTGGTAATAATTCTGGATGCTTGAACATGTTGAAATGTGCAGCTTAATTGTGTATCACGGCTATTGTGTATCAGTCATTTTACATCAATTGGTGAGGCATAATTGTGCTTTCTTTTCAATATAACTTAAGTTGCACATAATAAAACTGAAGTTGCACATGATTTCCAATCGGGTTGGTTGGTTAAACATCTTACATTATGATTTCGACAGGAAATTGCTGACTTTATACATGGGTTTCTTGTATACAAACATTGAAGGCTGCGCGCGCAAATCCGCGGCAGAAAGCCATCTACCCTAATACAAATGAATACAGAAAGCCCAGTTTGTTTATTACTTATTTAGCCTACCGTTCCCTATTCTGTTGTCATGAATGCTTGCACACACCCTCAACATATTCCCAAACGTAACCTTGTACATTGTTGAGCCTTTTTCTATATTTGATTTGATTTGATATTTTATTTTTCCTGGCAAATGGATGCTTCCTCCTAGGTATACTGAACATCCAACCAACTCTGTTAGAGCAGTTCACCACACAACAACTCCCTGTCATGTTGCCTTCCTCCACAGCTTTCTCATCCACTTCAACGTTATCTTGCTTCTTTCTGCCGCGAGATTGCGCACGCAACCAGTGATGACGTAGCCGAGAAACCCATGTATTGCCAATGAAGATGCCATCATTTTGTGCAGCCTGCTCTATTGAACGCTCCCTTGAAACGAGACCTGTCAGAGACCTGTCAATGTTATTTTCATATGAAAACCCATGTTTATAATTCTTCATAAGTATGTAGTGCCATAAGAAATATCTTACGTTTATAACAAACCAACCCGTTTGAAAATCGGTTGAAAATTGAGCAAGTTCTGGTTATTAAAAAAGTACCACTACCAACACAATGTTAAGGGGGAGTGAGCTATACCGTCCTCAAAATGGCCGAAATGTGCGGACATTCGACTCCGTCGGCCAGAAACGCAGGCAGGATATCTAGCCTTTATATAGATATCTATGGGTAGTGGTACATGTAGGCCTACTTTTAAAACGATAACTTGCAAAATTTTCAACCGATTAATCGTGATTAAAAATTGTATTCGTTGCCCAGCCCTAATATAGACCCTTTGCTCAGTATTGAGTAGAAGCACCCTTTTGAGCTAGCACAGCCATGAGTCTTCTTGGGAATGATGCAACAAGTTTCTCGCACCTGGATTTGGGGATCCTCTGCCATTCTTCCTTGCAGATCCTCTCCAGTTCTGTCAGGTTGGATGGTGAACGTTGGTGGACAGCCATTTTCAGGTCTCTCCAGAGATGCTCAATTGGGTTTAGGTCAGGGCTCTGGCTGGGCCAGTCAAGAATGGTCACAGACTTGTTCCGAAGCCACTCCTTTGTTATTTTAGCTGTGTGCTTCGGGTCATTGTCTTGATGGAAGGTGAACCTTCGGCCCAGTCTGAGGTCCTGAGCACTCTGGTGGAGGTTTTTTGTATTAGGCAGGTGATGAGCAGTGCCTGGTTTTCTCCACACATACGCTTAGAATAAACGCCAAAAAGTTCAATCTTGGTCTCGTCAGACCAGAGAATCTTATTTCTCATAGTTTGGGAGTCCTCCATGTGTTTTTTGGCAAACTCTATGCAGGCTTCCATATGTCTTGCACTGAGGAGAGGCTTCCGTCGGGCCACTCTGCCATACAGCCCCGACTGGTGGAGGGCTGAGTGATAGTTGACTTTGTGGAACTTTCTCCCATCTCGCTACTGCATCTCTGGAGCTCAGCCACAGTGATCTTTGGGTTCTTCTTTACCTCTCTCACCAAGGCTCTTCTTCCACGATTGCTCAGTTTGGCTGGACGGCCAGGTTTAGGAAGAGTTCTGGTCATCCCATACTTCTTTCATTTAAGGATTATGGAGGCCACTGTGCTCTTAGGAACTTTGAGTGCTGCAGAAATTATTTTGTAACCTTGGCCAGATCTGTGCCATGCCACAATACTGTCTGAGCTCCTTGGGCAGTTCCTTCAACCTCATGATTCTCATTTGTTCTGACATGCACTGTGAGCTGTAAGGTCTTGTATAGACAGGTGTGTGCATTTCCTAATGAAGTCCAATCAGTTTAATTAAACACAGCTGGACTCCAATGAAGGAGTAGAACCACCTCAAGGAGGATCAGAAGAAATGGACAGCATGTGAGTTAAATATGAGTGTCACAGCAAAGGGTCTGAATACTTATGACCATGTGGTATCAGTTTTTCTTTTTTAATACATTTGCAAAAATGTCTACATTTCAGTTTTTTTTCTTTTAAGATGTGTTGCTGAGTGTACATTAATGCGGAACATTTTAGCAAATGGCTGCAATGAAACAAAGAGTGAAAAATGTAAAGGGGTCTGAATACTTTCCGTACCCACTGTATGAAAAAAAAAAGACTATTATTTTACAGGTCAACGCCGCACAATCCAATAGTGTTATCAGTTTGTCTTATTTATGATGCAATCAAAAACATTTTAAAAATTATCACCACAAATAAATGTATCTTTCAACACAAAAATCACAACAATCCTTGCTAGATCCTGGTGGGACTGAAAAGGTCAACATATTGTTTATGAATTCTGATCAAATTATTGCTATCTTGGTATCAGTTCCTATCAAACCCAGGGAAATCTCAAGGCATATCCACGTGTCTGAACCCATTGTGTACGTAGTGTGTATAAGTTAATGTTAATGTCTTAGAAAAATCAGTAAAAAAGACTTTTGGCCAAAATATGATAGCCACATCATGTTATTATTAGCAAAGCATTTTAGAGAGAAAGTTTTAATAACCCTGGCATAGGAATGGTAAAATACTCTTCTGAAGAACTGAACAGTCTCCACACGTCAATCAGGACACTATACAGATTTTCCATGAATCAATCTCTTTGCATACTCTAGCATCCCTCCAGTCAGCTGTGTCCACATCTGTTGGATTGGATGGTTTTGGGTTGATTCCTATTTAGTTTATTTAAGGTTTTGATTCCCTGAATTGACCTGCCCTTACTAAACTATAGCCAATAGTTTTGTGTATGAACCTTTGTAATGGGACCAGCACCAACTAGGATTATAACTTTGATTTGTTTTGTTAGTTTTTCAGTCTGCATTTCAGTCTATTGCCTTTGCCAAGACGTGCCATATGCAGCATTAGTTTTGACAACCAAAACACCTTTTTCAGTTGTATCGCAACACCTATTAGTCTGTAAATTGGAACTCACGTCCAGTTACCGTGGGTGAACATGGCCTTCACACTCCAGCTAGAGCCAAACATGTTGAGGGACTTGGAGAAGCAATCGTTGTAGATCAATCCTGTGTACACTGAAAACAGTCCCATCAGTAGAATGAGGTAGCGGCCCTCAAAGAAGGTGTTCCAGATCTATGGGAATATGGGATTTGTTATTGTAATTGTTGTCCTATCTCTCAATGTTAAATCACTGGTGATAAAGATTCAATTATGATGCAATGTCACACACATTTGAGACATGAAGTGGTGCAACAATATACATTATCTTATTTCAATATATTCTTCAAACATTCATTTTGGACAGTACACAAATCTCTTGCTGTCAAAGATGCACCTAATCTAATTTATTTCAAAGTCAGCATATATAGACAGCATATATAGACTTTTCAAAGCTACATTAACCCCATGTAAAGGAAATTTCAAGCCTATCAGCCTACAACATGTACCTCATTTCTGGTGTGCTTCAGTTTACGGTCATTTTCATACAGCACCATCCACAACGCAAAGCATGCCATTATGAGGCCGTGGCCCAGATCTCCAAACATCACAGCAAACAGAAAGGGAAATGTGATGATGGTATATGGAGCTGCAGAAAAGAAATGGCAGAATGAATGTTTTTACTTTGTGTAAATTAAAGCCATTAAATTAATTTTAGCTATTAAAATAAGATGCAGGATAACATAAAATGCATCAGTATTTAATACTATGCATCAGAGGTTCCGCTAGAGAAAAATGTTGCCGGTCATTTTTCATTTGCCGGACATTTTAATGATAAGCCCGCCAAATATCTATTTCTGCTTCTAAATTAGCCTATTGAAGAAAACTGACGGAATGCATAGCTTAAATAATAACATAATCAGGTAGTTCAGAATGCAACATGTTTATTTGCCTAAGTTTACAATGGAAAAAAAAACATTAATGTCTGATGCGCGTCAATAAGTGGCCTTTAATCGCAACCTGCTGTGGCGTTAAATTGAGCGCCGCAACATGGTCATTGCTATCTTCAATGAGAGCAGAGCTTCTAAAATTATTCGACCCTCTTGTGAATCCGTTGCGTCGTCCTGCCTTTTCGCAGTGCTAACAGAACATTTTAATGTGACTATCAATTACCTCGCACCGGAACTTGTCACTCCGTACCGACATAAACGCTAGACATTTCTGCTTTTTCTCTGGTGAAGCTGTTCGAACATCTAGGGCTTCAGGTATTCAGTGTTTGGAAAGTTGACTTCCTACATGAACTAGTTCAGTTCATAGTAGGGTTGGGCGATGTCTCCTTATTTGGCAGAAGACGATGTTTACATTGAAACATCGTGATGGACGATGATATCGTCTCGTCGGGGGGGGGTGTACTACTCAGTCCCATTAATTTTTTTAAATGCCGTTACGTTACCAATGTTGAACAGTGACTAGCGGTGAGGTTCATGGCTGCGGTGAGGTTCGTGGCTGCATCGACTCTTGCAGTGTCAGATTTACAAATAAATGAACCCATTCAATTGGTAGCTTGCACATTGACAACTGGTTGTTTTTCATATTTCATATCAGCATTCTTTACATACACATTAGTAAGGTTCATACAGTTGGCAGTTGCTAGCTTGTGATGAATTCGTTTTAATATCTGGATATTTGAACTCGTGAATATGAACTGTTTCATACGAAGTTGCAGAGGCACCCTGAGGGTTTCCTACCAGTCTCCATTATAATTGTATAGTTAAGTCGAGGAGACTATAACATCAGCTAGATAACTAGCTGTCATTTCATGCAAATTGAACTCTTCCATTTAAATCGTTGAAGGTAATTTAAAGTGTCCTTAGCTATCTAGTAAGCTAGCATAACAGGTATTTAACCGTAACAACCAGGAAACAACTTCAGCTGGAGTTTAATTCCTCAAAATCAGCTCACCAATAAAAAGCAGTCTTTGGTTCAAAGTGATCACAACCACTTGTATGATGTTAAATGGCTTCACATAGATATGAAACAATCCTCAGATAAATGATCTGAAATCAACGGAGCAAGGGCTATTCTGATAACCATGTTATGTTAGCGAATGAGGGGTGAGAAGCTCCCCCTTGCTAATATTTAGTCTCCGCTGTTCGTTCAAAGCCAAATATATCCTCGTGGTTACAAATAGCAATTTGGCTTTGAATGTGAGTAGTTGATCGAGCTATCTTCTGTCCCTTCGTGTCTATTCTATTTTGTAGCCATTGCACTGAAGTTAATGCTTTCGCTAAAGTTGAACGTCATATTTCTGTTGACAATGAGCAAGTTTCCCGGCAGGAGCAGGCTTAGATAACGTGAATAACATGAAATGTTTGACGTGGGAAAACGAAGAAAAGCTGTAACCTAGACATAATACCCTAATTATAA
Organism: Sprattus sprattus; assembly: GCF_963457725.1. NCBI lineage: Eukaryota > Metazoa > Chordata > Actinopteri > Clupeiformes > Clupeidae > Sprattus > Sprattus sprattus. The sequence goes on from NC_137914.1 coordinate 30,383,750, forward strand.
TAATAATAATAATAATAATAAATTGTATAAGAATAAGCCAATTAGGCATATTGTAGCAGTAGCCTATTTAATTTTCATGCCTGACTTTAATTCATATGGGGGGGCGTGGCATCACGATGGTTACCATCCATCGTGATGATGGGTCAAAAATGACGATGGACGGCACAACCCTAGTTCATAGTTCATAATTCAAAATTGAACTATGAACTATTCAAAGTTCGTTTTATCAATATGTTGCGAGCTATAATTTTTCAAAATCTCTATATGTCTGCAATACCGCTCTCGGCTCCTACGCAACTTCTGCGCGCTCACGCACGGGCATAGACAGTATAATGAAACGCGTTCAGACGCAACACTGCAGGTATTACAGGTTCATCCTCGTCAGACGGTTTACCCTCATCAGTTGCGTTTGGCCTCTGAAAAAACCTTTTAAGGCTAGTCTGCTTGGCCATGTTTGATCCTTCTCACTTCGCTCCTTGTTTGTAACCGACGTGTTGTTTAATAACTTTCTAACGGCAGATAAGCCTGTTCCTTTAAAACAGGGGTTTTCAACCGGGGGTCCGCGGCCCCCTGTTGGTCTGCGGCGGTATTGCAGGGGGTCCGCGATTAAAAAAAAAAATTATAATAATAATAATTTCAACACATTTCCACATTACTCTTGAAAATGTCTGAAAATATAAAAATATGTCTTAAATAATATAAAGGTGATTCACACCTTACACCTATCCAGTCGATGGTAGCCTGTGCTTTGCTGATGTTAATGCATTGCGTTCGTAACGTCGCGCCATACCAGATAATTCATTACGTACAGTCTTGCATGCAAATTTGACAATCATCTGCAGTTAAGCATAGCCTACGAGTACTTTTGCAGTTAAGTCGAAAAAGTAAAACTTTTGGTGAACGACTGAAGTTATTTACTGTCCTTAGCTAACATTTCGTTCTACCGTGGAGTTAACTGGTCAGAAGCACCAATGGATCGGTGTTTAGTGAGGAGAGATACAGGCTGCCACAACAAAGATACACCTTCACAGGATACAGGGAAACAAAGTCAACAAAGAAAAAGAAAAAACAATGAGGAATACATCAAATACGGATTTACAGTGATGATAACCAGAGCAGGAGAGGAGGTACCACTGTGTTTCGTGTGTTCAACATTACTGTCAACTGAAGCTATGAAGCCGTCGACACTATTGCATCATATGGAGACGCATTACGTTTTCTTGAATGCCAAGCTTATTGAGTACATGCAACAGATGTTGCGTGATTTTCATATGACTTAAGTTCTGGATAAGTTGCCAGACAGGATTTCCAGAGCTTGCTGCCAAAAAGCAATGAGGTGTATTTTGCAAACTTTCAAACTACCTGTGTGGGAGCATTTTTTTTTTGCGTACTTGAAGAATAAGTACAGGGCAAGAGAATGATATGAGACTGTCCCTGTCTACCATTTCGCCACGAATAGACAGGCTGTGTGGACTTCACCATGCCCAGATATTACACTGACATGGCTCCCCTCTCCCCACACATGCACGAATGAACGCACACACGCACGCGCACAGGCACATCAGTGGGCCGCGGATTACTTTCTAGTCAGAATGGTGGTCCCTGGGACAAAACCAGTTGAAAACCCCTGCTTTAAAACATAATAAAGGCAGTGCACGTTTGACTTATAGGCCTAAATATTAGGATTGTAAAGTCAGTAAACTCAATGGTAAAACCGCTGCCGTTAATGCTAACTGGTATGCGAAATACTCATGGCTCACTGGTACCATTACAAACAATCGGCTATACTGTTTTGTTTAAATCGTTGTTAGGCCTATTATTAGTCTGACTGTTCTTGAATGAATATTTCAGAATGCGATGTGTTTCGTATCTATTCTAATTAGCCTACGTTGTCAATTGGGCACTGGCCTCATACTATGCTACTTTGAGTGATAGCTGTAATTATCTGGCAAATCTGAGCAGCAATTATAGGAAGTTTTTGTTTTTGCAATTTTAGAGAACAAAGGTAATTTTCTCAGGGTTTGTACTTTTTCCCTACGCCTATTTGTTTTATATAGGCTTAAAACATCAGAAAAATGTGTCAAATAATATTATCTTCAGTAATTGAGGGGGGAAATAGGCCCAATGATAGGCCCAGAATTTTGTATTTAGTTTTTCAAATCAAGAGTAGTCCTGATTTGACTAATTGGCTTTGCATCCTTCCCTTCTGGCCTTGTCTAGTCCAAAGACATGCTGCTCACCAGCTTTCATAGTACAATGGTGCCACACTGGTGGCTTTGTATCAATTTCATCCCTGCCTGCTATTTTGTACTGTAGTTCACAAAAACACCCTGAAACAACTTGTTTCTCACATACTTATGCCACCGACAGAATAAGCAGGCAAATGGCAACCAAGCGTGCAGTCCTTCCTCCCTCACTTTAAAAACCACCAGCCGCCACTGGTCTATATTATTAAGATAATTCCTTAGTTAGCTACAATAGTAACTAGATAACCATAGCCACCAGAAAACACAATGTTAGCTGCAAAGTTTCTCAAAATTAGCTTACCAATAAAAGGCAGTCTTGGGTTCAAAGTGATCACAACCAATTGGGTTCAAAGTGATCACACCAGGTGATGTTAAATGGCTTCACATAGACACAACTACATGGCATGAGGTAACATTCAGCTGATACATGGGTGTGGTCAATACACTGGTTTGGTCAATACACTGGTTTGTTTTATAAAATTACATAAAATATTGTGATGCAATTTTTATACTGTGTGGCTAATAGTCTGGAAAACATGGTAAATGTATGCCTTTTCCCGTGGATGCATGGTGTGGGCGGCTTAATTGAAGGCACCGCCAAGCCTTAAGGCAGATATCTGGTTGCACGCTGCACAGCATTGAGAAACATGATGGCTTCCTTAGGCTCATTAATTAATAAATATAATATAATATTAATATACTACAACCACGCTACATTTTCACAGTCATTTGAGTGAAGTAGGTATCCCAAACGTGTAGCCTATGTATGCAAGATGTGTAACATAGTGTCGCAACTTGGTGAGTTCCCGCCTCGACTACTGCAACGCCCTCCTAACGGGCCTGCCGGCATGCGTGGTAAAACCACTACAGATGATCCAGAACGCGGCGGCGCGTCTGGTGTTCAACCAACCAAAGAGGGCACATGTCACCCCGCTACTCACTGAGCTCCACTGGCTGCCGGTCGCTGCTCGCATCAAATTCAAGTCACTTATGCTTGCCTACAAAGTGCTTACTGGGTCTGCTCCCACCTACCTAAATGCTCTTGTAAGGGCAAATGTTACACCCAGGACGCTGCGCTCATCCAGCGAGCGTCGTCTGGCACTGCCCCCGGTGCAAGTAAGGCAATCCAGACTATTCTCAGTTGTAGTTCCACGTTGGTGGAACGACCTGCCCAGCACTACCAGAGCAGGGGCGTCCCTCTCTACCTTTAAGAAGCTCTTGAAGACCCAACTCTTCAGAGAGCACCTCCCTTCCTAACTGGCACCTTGGCTTAGCCTGCACTTAAGCAGTAACAGGCCCGCACTTCTTTTTTTATTCTTCTATGTCGTTTTCTTTTTTAATAAGCAGTATTTATTGTTACACCAGGTTCTTAATGCTCTTAGCTTGATTGTTCTCTCCCTTGTATGGAGCTTTATTCCTATCTTTATTCGTAAGCGTGTTCTTTCAGTTTGCAAGCATGAAACCCTGCCCTCGCACTCAAAAACCCAGTCTTTGCACGCAAAATGTGCTCTGCTTGCGCTCAAACCGCGTGCTTGCGAAAAGTCTCCTTGCAGATTTTTCCTGCTTGCGGATTTTTTCGTGGGCAACCAATAGATTGCCAGATGTAGTGTTGACCAATGAAATGCTCGCTCGCCTAACAGACTAACAGGCTCCCGAGACGCCGCCATCTTGGTACGATTTCTAATCTATCTATCTTATCAACTCAAGCGTTGGTTGGTCATCTGTCCATCATCGTAAAAAGCCCGCCCTGACAATTTGATTGGTACGGCATAATCCGGCCGCTGATACTTTCTCCCCAACTGCACAGAGCCAGACCGAACTTCCCAGACCAAAAATGTTGTGGGCGGGGTTCGGGCTGGTATCCAGGCTAGCAAAACGCCTCTGCAGACAGAAAACAGAAAACTCCAGCTGACAAAGCACAGGAAGAAGTGAATAGTTACAGGGAAGGTAAACCTGTTCCACTCAAACGTTATGTGGAACTGCTTTGGAGTCGATTCTTAATGTAAACATTCATATAGTTAATAATGCCCCATGTTATAGGGTTCCATGTAGAATTTACAGCATTATTTCTCTGAGAATCTTTCCTATCCAGCACTCCAAGTGATCTTCATGTCCTGTTATATAGAGCCAGTCAAGGAGGCAGTAACACCTTCCTCCACACATGCATGCTACACATACATGCTAACAAATGTAGAACCTAATGTTTTAGGACTTTTCAGGTGAAACAACTGGTGTTGAGGCTATTAAACGTATGTGTGAGCTTTCGGGATCTAGCCTCGCACTCCAGACAAGAGAGCAGCACCTCCTTGCAAGCTAAATGAATCCTTTTGCTGCTGTGCTCTCACGTAGGGCTGAACGATTTGGGAAAATAATCTAATTGCGATTTTCCCTCAAAATATTGCGATTCGATATGCAATTTTTAAAAAATGTTATCCTCTTTTTTTCTCCAACAAAACATACTGAATGATTTAAATATGACACAATATAAGATACATTTAGTGTGAAATATTCTTTCCCACATTTTACATTTGTATTTAACTGCTCATTACAGAAACAAAATCGGTGGCTTTGCCACTGTGCATTTAAGTTATTTAAACAAAGTCAAGTATAAACACAAGGCATGCACTTTTTGAATCGGCCTTATGCAGTAATTGTACTTCAGGGTTAGGGTTAGGATAAGCAGTTTTACCTTAAAATAACAGCTTTGAAAATTGGGGCGCTACAATGACTTTTAATATGGAGAATCGCCTCTGTGCCATTGCCATACCAGGGTCTGTAGGCAAATGACTGCGTTATGTAGGTGTGCCTGAAGCCGCCTGGTTTTTACTGTCTGCCGAACTAGTAAGTAGCTTATTTGCCGTCTTGTGTTGCACTTGCTTGATGTTTGACTGTGTTAGGACTAGGGTTGGGTACCGAGAACCGGTACCAATACGGCACCGGTTCCATACAACCGATACCTACCCGGACCGAAATGCAACGCAGATTTCGGTGCTTCCTTTCGGTGCCTGAGCAGATTTTTATTTTTTTTTTTTTTTTTTTTTTTTAATTACAATTTTTATAATTTAACAAAACTAGCGATAGCTAACGAGATGTAACGTTAGTGGCGTAGGTCTTTCTGAGTACGATCTGTATACTTTTTTGTGTTGCTAACAGATTTCGTGGGGCACATATAAAACTGCTCCATCTCCCAATGTAGACTCTCGCCTGTGTCGCTCACGCTGCATTCCGTATGGGACTAGTGGAAACGAGATTTGTGTTGAGTAGTTGCCATGGTAATGGGTTGACTTGCGTGTGGTTTCGGTTTCAAGATAAGTGTGGTTGTTCTAAGCAGAAGTTGGATACGCTTTATTAAACGGAGAGCTACCGTCTCATCCAAAGATATTCCTTCTCAATGTGAGTTCTTAAGAGAGCACTCGGACGCTACAATAACATTGCAACAGTCTGACAGCGAAGAGCAGGCAGCCTTGCACAGAGCAAGCACAAACAGAGCTAGCCATCAATATAACGGAGAAAATGTCGAAAGGTAAACGATCAAAAGTGTGGCTGTATTTCGCACAAAAAGATTCAAACAACGCAACGTGCAGCATATGCAACAACAAAATTGTGTGTAAATGAGGGAGAGAACTCAAGAGGCTCTGAAGCTAAACTCTTAAAGGGGCAGTACACATTCACGAAACCAGTGGGTTTAAATAAATGCAAACTAATTAATATTTGTTTTACTCTGAAGGCAAACATGCTCATATTTCTGCAAAAGTATTACTGAAGTGTGAAGTGTGTGTACAGAGTGTGTTATGTATTTATTTATATTTATTTAAGTATACTGTAAACAGTTGTTATAAGTTAATATATTGTTCATAGTTGAAGTTAAAAGGTTTGAAGACAAGTGTTTTGTATTTATTTTTATTTATAGTATACCTTAAACAGTTAATATATTGTTAAATTTGAAGAAAACTATTTGCCTTGGCAATAAATAAGCCTAATGTCTTTAATTAAAAAAAAAAAAAAAGTATCGGTTCTGGCACCGTTTAGGCACCGGTATCGTTTTAAAAGTATCGGTTATGTACCGGTATCGGAAAAAACCCAAACGATACCCATCCCTAGTTAGGACAGTTGTTGACTAACTAGTTGGTCATAGTGTCAAAGTAAGCACATTTCAAGAGATTTCACTAGTTTGAGCCACTAACATCTCGTAAGTGATTAGCAAGTGATCTGTTATGCTGCTTCAATCACTGTGTGCAAAATTTTCCATCTTAAAAAAAAAAAAAAAAAAAAAATAATTTTATTTTTATTGCGGTTTTAATTTAAGTTGCGGTTTGAAAATCGCGTCTCATCATATTGCGATTAAACCGCAAATGCAATTAATCGTTCAGCCCTACTCTTTTGTAAAGAAAGGTTTAAGACTTACATACAATTCCACTACATAATCGTAATAAAGCTTACTTAATTAAACCCACATAATTTTTCTCTCCTTTACTTTTCTCCCTCTACACCAACAACTGCACCTCCAGCCACCCCTCTGTCAAACTCATTCAAATTACAGGTGACACAACCCTCATTGGACTAATCTCTAATGGGGTTGAGGCCGCCTACAGAAATTAAGTCGACAGCCTGGCTTTCTGGTGCAGCCAGAACCACCTGGAGCTGAACGCTTTAAAAACTGTAGAGATGGTCAGGGCCGTTGCTAGGAATTCTGGGCCCCCTGAAAGAATATTGGCGTGGGGCCCCGCCCCCCAACTTTTCATCGCCAAAGATCAATTTTACACAACTTTTTTTCTTAGACTATATGTATTATATTTTTTTCTTTATTTTTCTGTTCCTCTATGTTCTTGACAGTGCCTGACGCAATACACCCAATTTGTTCATTTTTTACAATTAACCACTCAACAAAGAGTCAATGGGTATTATTATGTCATGTTATTATTATTCACTAACCCCTTCACTGCCTGTAGTAACTTTGGTTTCTAATATTTGTTGGGTATAGTGGCCTGGCTCTGTAGATCACAAGTACAGTGACTTAAGTAGACTTAAAAATAATATTACATTTTGCCATTCATTACAGAATGAAAAGAGCTGAGAGTAATGTGTAAGTAATTGCCAATGGTACAACAGTTCACTAATACGTCAAAATAGCCAACAAGTGTCTACCTCACTCACTCACCATCAGCATCATCTTTGGAGTGCTGAGGGTGGGGGTCAGATGAGGCTACAGCTGATTCTGTAGTAGCAGCATATTGTTTAATTATTACAGTACATGAAATGCCCTGTATTGTTATTCCTAGGCATTTTCTTCTTCTTCTTCTTATTCTTCTTACCTTTTTCTGCGATTAATTCAGCCCGAACCGCTTAACGTAGAAACTTCATTCAAACTTTGTCGCGTAGGTCTTGTAAAGGACACTTATGCTATGTCTTGTGTTGCACTTGCTTGATGTTTGACTGTGTTAGGACTAGGGTTGGGTACCGAGAACCGGTACCAATACGGCACCGGTTCCATACAACCGATACCTACCCGGACCGAAATGCAACGCAGATTTCGGTGCTTCCTTTCGGTGCCTGAGCAGATTTTTTTTTTTTTTTTTTTTTTTTTTTTTTAATTACAATTTTTATAATTTAACAAAACTAGCGATAGCTAACGAGATGTAACGTTAGTGGCGTAGGTCTTTCTGAGTACGATCTGTATACTTTTTTGTGTTGCTAACAGATTTCGTGGGGCACATATAAAACTGCTCCATCTCCCAATGTAGACTCTCGCCTGTGTCGCTCACGCTGCATTCCGTATGGGACTAGTGGAAACGAGATTTGTGTTGAGTAGTTGCCATGGTAATGGGTTGACTTGCGTGTGGTTTCGGTTTCAAGATAAGTGTGGTTGTTCTAAGCAGAAGTTGGATACGCTTTATTAAACGGAGAGCTACCGTCTCATCCAAAGATATTCCTTCTCAATGTGAGTTCTTAAGAGAGCACTCGGACGCTACAATAACATTGCAACAGTCTGACAGCGAAGAGCAGGCAGCCTTGCACAGAGCAAGCACAAACAGAGCTAGCCATCAATATAACGGAGAAAATGTCGAAAGGTAAACGATCAAAAGTGTGGCTGTATTTCGCACAAAAAGATTCAAACAACGCGACGTGCAGCATATGCAACAACAAAATTGTGTGTAAATGAGGGAGAGAACTCAAGAGGCTCTGAAGCTAAACTCTTAAAGGGGCAGTACACATTCACGAAACCAGTGGGTTTAAATAAATGCAAACTAATTAATATTTGTTTTACTCTGAAGGCAAACATGCTCATATTTCTGCAAAAGTATTACTGAAGTGTGAAGTGTGTGTACAGAGTGTGTTATGTATTTATTTATATTTATTTAAGTATACTGTAAACAGTTGTTATAAGTTAATATATTGTTCATAGTTGAAGTTAAAAGGTTTGAAGACAAGTGTTTTGTATTTATTTTTATTTATAGTATACCTTAAACAGTTAATATATTGTTAAATTTGAAGAAAACTATTTGCCTTGGCAATAAATAAGCCTAATGTCTTTAATTAAAAAAAAAAAAAAAGTATCGGTTCTGGCACCGTTTAGGCACCGGTATCGTTTTAAAAGTATCGGTTATGTACCGGTATCGGAAAAAACCCAAACGATACCCATCCCTAGTTAGGACAGTTGTTGACTAACTAGTTGGTCATAGTGTCAAAGTAAGCACATTTCAAGAGATTTCACTAGTTTGAGCCACTAACATCTCGTAAGTGATTAGCAAGTGATCTGTTATGCTGCTTCAATCACTGTGTGCAAAATTTTCCATCTTAAAAAAAAAAAAAAAAAATAAATAATTTTATTTTTATTGCGGTTTTAATTTAAGTTGCGGTTTGAAAATCGCGTCTCATCATATTGCGATTAAACCGCAAATGCAATTAATCGTTCAGCCCTACTCTTTTGTAAAGAAAGGTTTAAGACTTACATACAATTCCACTACATAATCGTAATAAAGCTTACTTAATTAAACCCACATAATTTTTCTCTCCTTTACTTTTCTCCCTCTACACCAACAACTGCACCTCCAGCCACCCCTCTGTCAAACTCATTCAAATTACAGGTGACACAACCCTCATTGGACTAATCTCTAATGGGGTTGAGGCCGCCTACAGAAATTAAGTCGACAGCCTGGCTTTCTGGTGCAGCCAGAACCACCTGGAGCTGAACGCTTTAAAAACTGTAGAGATGGTCAGGGCCGTTGCTAGGAATTCTGGGCCCCCTGAAAGAATATTGGCGTGGGGCCCCGCCCCCCGACTTTTCATCGCCAAAGATCAATTTTACACAACTTTTTTTCTTAGACTATATGTATTATATTTTTTTCTTTATTTTTCTGTTCCTCTATGTTCTTGACAGTGCCTGACGCAATACACCCAATTTGTTCATTTTTTACAATTAACCACTCAACAAAGAGTCAATGGGTATTATTATGTCATGTTATTATTATTCACTAACCCCTTCACTGCCTGTAGTAACTTTGGTTTCTAATATTTGTTGGGTATAGTGGCCTGGCTCTGTAGATCACAAGTACAGTGACTTAAGTAGACTTAAAAATAATATTACATTTTGCCATTCATTACAGAATGAAAAGAGCTGAGAGTAATGTGTAAGTAATTGCCAATGGTACAACAGTTCACTAATACGTCAAAAGAGCCAACAAGTGTCTACCTCACTCACTCACCATCAGCATCATCTTTGGAGTGCTGAGGGTGGGGGTCAGATGAGGCTACAGCTGATTCTGTAGTAGCAGCATATTGTTTAATTATTACAGTACATGAAATGCCCTGTATTGTTATTCCTAGGCATTTTCTTCTTCTTCTTCTTATTCTTCTTACCTTTTTCTGCGATTAATTCAGCCCGAACCGCTTAACGTAGAAACTTCATTCAAACTTTGTCGCGTAGGTCTTGTAAAGGACACTTATGCTATGTATTTTTCACTTTTCTAAACTTTATACTTTTTAAGATATTAAATAAAAACAAATCGAAATTTTCCCATTGACTTACATTGGGCCATTATGACGTCATAATAGGGTCTTTAAACTGGCTTGCACTTGTGCTTTACTGACAGCTGCGCCAAATCAAAGTAACCTCTTTGTGCCTCTCAATTTAACTGTACCTACACTGTAAAAAAAGCAACTTGCATTTGTTGGCCTAAAACAGTACTTTATGTTGGTAAAACTTGAAAATATAAATTAGTGACATTTTAGGCAATAATGTAAGTTAACACAACAAAGCAAGAAAGTTGTATGATCCAAAACGATTTGGTGAGTTGTTAATACTTAAGTCCTTAAGTTGGGGTTCAATACGAGGGACAACAGTTCTGCTAACTCTTATTTCTGTGTTGTGAATTGCGGAGAAAAGCCCTCTTTGTTGTGAAATGCGGGAAAAGCCAACTGTCCGTTGGCACTTTACAATTGAAGTCTCATTCTGGCTGTGCTGCTGCCTCTTGCTGGAGTCCAAACAGGTACGTTTTAAATCAACTTTTAATTAAATTAAAATGATGCGCGAATTTTATTCTGAGTTGTGTTGTGCAGTAGGCCTATGTTGTACGTCGTTTAATGGAGAAAGCGACCTAGACATTTACACAAAGCTTTTCAGTCATTAGAGAAAGCTAGCATCAGTCAGGCAACCTATTCAAACAGGACAGGCATGTTATCTTCTGACTGTTGGTATTGTGTTAAAGAAACACAATGCAACAATTATACTTCAGGATTATGGTTAGGATAATCAGTTTAACCTAAAAATAACAGCTTGAAAAAAATTGGGGCGCTACAATGACTTTTAATATGGAGAATTGCATCTGCGCCATTGCTATGCAGGGTCTATAGGCACATAACTTCGTTCTGTAGTTTTGCCGCCCAACTTTCCACTGTCTGCTGACCTAGTAAGCTTATTTGCCATCTTGCTTTGTCTTGTGTTGCACTTGCTTGACTGTGTAAGGACAGTTGTTGAGTAACTAGTTTGTAATAATGTCAAAGTCAGCACATTTCAAGAGATTTCGTCAGTTTTAGCTGATAGCATATAGCTAGCGTATAGCTATTGATCCGTTGTGCTGCTTTAATTCGTGTTTGCCAGCTTGTTACAGATACAAAAAAGACATTAGGGTATTAATGCTAACTCAAAATTGTGGTTGCAACATTAGCTGACATTTTATGCCATCTTTCAGAAGTGTAGTGTTACTACACAGTGGTAGTCATGCTCCGTCTCTGCTCCAGGTAGCAGGTGAGCAGGCTGGTTTAGTAGGGACAGAGAGCGCGGGGCCAGCGACAGGTTGCTGCTCGGTTTTGCAGTCAGTGTGCTGCCTGCCCCACCAGTGGCGGCTGCTGATCTTTCAAAGAGGGGGAGCTCATTTTTTGCGTACATCATACAAATATTAGCATTGTCTGCCATCGTGTGTAGTTTGTTACCTGGCTAGTTCACACTTACGACCAGTGGCGATTTCTTTAAAGCTTGGCTTCCCCTAATAGGTGGTGGGCCGAGGTGCGATTTCGTGCATTTAAACGTTCCCTGGATATGGAGAAGCCATGTTTTTGTAAATATGTTCTACGTTTGTATTCACGTTTAGACACAAATTGTTGCCACTTGCAGTTATTGCTTATTACGTCGTTATCGATAACTTTAGCCTATTCCCGAGGCAAATGGAGAGGGCAGCTACACTTTGGGTCCGATAATCGTGACGTTTTGTCGTTGTTATCCAATCGCGTTCTTGGAATTGCTCCAGTGAAGTTAATGAGCAGTCCAACAACACTGTTTACATCTTTGTCCATGTAGTGTGAATTGTGGAATATATGGGTCATTTTTAGACGTTTTTGATTCAGTTTTCAAATCGAGGTGATATAGCGGCTTTTTCTTGTTAAACAAAGGGTATTTTAATCTTAAAAACAAAAAGACATTGCTCTGTGGGGAGCCTTTTCATAATGTTGTCAGACACTGATAATGATATGAGCCTGTCAGTGACACAAAAAGCACCTCCAGTGGATATACCTTCACAGTGAGCAATCGTAATCGTAGCAATCATTTTGGATATTGAAAAGGACAGCTGCCTGCATGTTTACTCTACTTATATGTCAATTACATCTTGTAATGTTTCATGCAACTCTTGTTTCAGACATCTGACATCACTGCACATAGACAAACTGCAGCTTTAAAGGGCCTTCCCTTGTATCTCCGTGAGAGTCAGGAGAAGCTCTTCAGGAACTGTCTTGTGAGTGGCTATGAATAGAAATTGTAAATATGTTATTATACTGTATTTATAGTGCTGTATTTAACGTTGTCTTCAACCATAACCTCTCTGTCCTCCTGGTTCCCTAACCATGTCCAGAGTGTCTTCTGTAGTTTCACAGTCCTGCCCTTGACTTGATGTAGCCTAATTGATGTCATATGATGTGTGTATGAGGGTTACATTTTTGATTGTGGTGTATGGGATGGAAATAGTTAATATGTCAAACTCATAATTAATTCTATTTGGAAAAAAAAATGTTACACAATATTTTGAGTTATTTTAGATTAAGAGCTTATTCTGATTCACAGTATTTTAATTACTAATGTCTTGCAATTCATGTATTGGTGTTTTCTGTCTGTCAACACAAGGACACTGACCCAGAAGAGGGACAGACGAAAGGCCTCATTGTGGGTATCCTCACTGTATTGGAGGATGATAGCAGAGCAGTCTCTAAAAGTGTCAGGAATGTTGCTCTTGTGTTGGAAGAAGAGATTGTCCTCCAAGATCTCCCTTACCTGCCAACTGCATTTGCCTACCTTGTTGGACTGATCTATACATTAAACCTTAGTTACCCAAAGGATTTGAAATACACCTTTGAAACTGTCCAAAAGGTCATAATGGAACTGGGGTCGGACCTCTCTGCAACGGTCAGATCCCTAAAAAACAAACTTCTTCAGTGAAGTAAAGTGTTGGATCTGGAATTGTTCCCTTCTGTCCATCCAACACCATGTTAATTAATCAACTGTTGTGTATTCTCGATCTCCCACTTTACATTTACTTGGATCTGGAATTGTTCCCTTCTGTCCATCCAACACCATGTTAATTAATCAACTGTTGTGTATCTCGATCTCCCACTTTACATTTATTTTGCATCTTATTTTATTTAGTTTTTTCTGAAACATTTTTTTTTTGGTTGGTTTTTCTGAAACATGTTACATGGTCTCGATAGTTTGCATTTACTTGCCCCTTTTGGAAGGGATTTGATACAGTATAAATAAAACAAATGTTTTGAATGTATATGTTGCGTCTGTAATTGACCTGTCGCTAAGCCCCGCCTTTCGAACGCAGACGGGCCAATGGCAGTTTACTAACAGCTGCACTCGGACATTGTGAGTTTACAGCTCCATAGGATAACATTAGAGGCCGTGATTTTTCGGTTGTTTTATGAGCTTTGTGGTAATGTAGGTTCAACAAAAATGGCCAAACGATGTGCATGGGGTAGATACAACACTGATACGAGGTATCATGAGAGGATAGGCAATGGGGTATATTGTATCTCATTTCCTAAACGAAAACAAGACCGGTCCAAATATCTCCGGTGTATTAAGCTGTGGCAGACCACACAGTGAACGCTACGTTCATTAACGTTCTGCCATACTCTTGTTAGGTTGGAATTTTCCTTTGCTAAAGCAATCAACTAAGCCTACATGATAAAAGGCATACTCATTATTCACAGTACCTGCTTACTTTCACCACTGATGTTATGCTAGGCTTAGGCAAGTTATCTCTGGTTCAAACTAGCTAACGCTAACGATTCACTAGCTGCGCTAGCGTAGCTTTGTCAGTAATGGGACAGTTTGTTAAACATCGGCCATTCTATTAAACAAATGATATGCACAAGTATACATAGGTTTAATAATGGATTAACATGACAACGTGAACGAAACACACGCATGCCGGTAATTAACAAGGTTACAATAACAAGCTAGACAGTTAGGACCATATGGTTAGGACACTGTCGTGTCAGGGGCAGGTAGGTTAATGCTAGTTACTAAACGTAGGTCTACATTCATATGCCTTCCTGATTAGTTAAATTAACTGAATGTGAATTCATTGTATCTTTCCCATGCGGTGCATGAACATTGCTGGTATTGGATGTATTTATCTGCAATCGCGATGACCGTGAGTTGAGGATTCTCCCTCTTGCATTGAGCTCTGTAAATTCTCGCCTCAAATGTAAGCTTGTTATCCACCATATCGAGTTTTAAATTGTATACATATCCCTCCATTGCATAATTAAGTCCCTTTTGAAGGCTTCTAGGCGAAATCAGGTCCTTTTGTCTCCAAAAGTTGTCTAGAGCCTCTTGGGATATAGTTTTGTCACTGATTGTAAACTCTAGTCAGCTCTGATAACGTGTCCGAGTTAGCAACAGTCACAATGGGGGGCGGGGCTTAGCGATAGGTCAATTATCTATACATTTGATTAGAAGTTCCTGGTTATAAATTATAAAGTTGAGTTACATTATAAACTATTGCAGTGTGCGATTTTAAATTCCTCTTAAATTATTCTGCTATACTAACTAAACCCATTTAAAGTCAATTCTGTATAAGAACTCATTACAATGTAAAATTATAAATTACTACAATTTACAGGACAGTTAGCTGAAGTGAGGATTAAAAGTTATTACAACGTTAAATAATAAGTTAGTACAATTTAGGGGAGAGTTAGCAGAAGTAAGGATTAAAAGTTATTACAATGTTAAATAATAAGTAAGTACAACTTAGGGGAGAGTTAGCACAAGTAAGGATTAAATGTTATTACAATGTTAAATAATAAGTAAGTACAATTTAGGGGAGAGTTGGCACAAGTAAGGATTAAATGTTATTACAATGTAAAATTATGAGTTAGTAGAACTTACTCTTGAGTTGACCAAAATCAGAATTCAGAGTTGAGCAAACTCAAAAGCAAAACTTAAAATATTGAGTTTAATTGCCCAACTTAAAATTTTACTGAAGTTTGTTGCCTTAAAATTTTACTGAAGTTTGTTGCCTTAAAATCTTACTGAAGTTTGTTGCCTTAAAATTTTTAGTTCACCCAACTTTTTTTTTTTTACAGTGTAGGAACATTAAGACACCTTCCATTCTCGACTTTTTTTCTCTCCATCTCTCCATCTTTCTCTCTATCCCTCTCAGTCTACTTTCTCTCACACTCAATCTCTCTTCTTCACTCCATTTTTAGCTCCTTTTTTCAATATTTTCACTCTTTTTCTCTTCCACTCTTCTTTCCTTCTTCCACTCTTCTTTCCTTCTTTCACTTTTCTTTCCTTTCTTCACTCTCCTTTCTTCTTTCCTTCTTTCACTCTTCTTTCCTTTTCTTCTTTCCTTCAACTATTATTTCCTTCTTTCACTCTTCTTTCCTTTCTTCACTCTTCTTTCTTTTCTTCTTCCACTCCTCTTTCCTTTCTTCACTCTTCTTTCTTTTCTTCTTTCCTTCTTTCACTCTTCTTTCCTTCATCCTCTCTTCTCTCCTTTCTTCACTCTTCTATCATTTCTTCTTTCCTTCTTTCACTCTTCTTTCTTTTCTTCTTCCTTTCCTAACTTTTGCATTTCATGCACTGGTATTTCCTTCAGGAAATGCATTTTCTAGTTATTATTCTTCCTACCTTTTTCTGCGATTAATTCAGCTCGAACCGATTAACTTAGAAACTTCGTTCAAACTTTGTCGCGTAGGTCTTGTAAAGGACACTTATGCTATGTATTTTTCACTTTTCTAAACTTTATACTTTTTAAGATATTAAAGAAAAACGAATATCAATGTACATTGGGCCATTATGACATCATAATAGGGTCTTTAAACTGGCTTGCACCTGTGCTTCACTGACACCTGTGCCAAATCCAAGGAACCTCTCTGTCCCTCTCAATTTAACTGTAACTAGGAACATTAAGACACCTTCCATTCTCTACTTTTTTTTCTCTCCATCTCTCCATCTTTCTCTCTATCCCTCTCAGTCTACTTTCTCTCAGACTCAATCTCTCTTCATCACTCCATTTTTATCTCTTTTTTCAGTATTTTCACTCTCTCTTTATCCAGAGCCACTCTTGTTCACTCTTCTTTCATTCTTCCACTCTTCTTTCCTTTCGTCTTTCCTTCTTCCATTTTTCTTTCCTTCTTCCACTCTTCTTTCCTTCTTCTGCTTTTCTTTCCTTTCTTCACTCTTCTGTCCTTTCTTCTTTCCTTCTTCCACTCTTCTTTCGTTTCTTCTTTAATTCCTTCTTTCACCCTTCTTTATTTTCTTCTTTCCTTCTTCAACTCTTCTTTCCTTCTTTCACTCTTCTTTCCTTCAACTCTTCTTTCCTTTCTTCACTCTTCTTTCCTTTCCTCTTTCCTTCTTCCATTCTTCTTACCTTCTTTCACTCTTCTTTCTTTCTTCCATTCTTCTTTCCTTCTTTCACTCTTCTTTCTTTTCTTCTTTCCTTCTTCCACTCTTCTTTCCTTCTTCCACTCTTCTTTCCTTTCTTCTTTCCTTCTTTCACTTTTCTTTCATTTCTTCTTTCCTTCTTCCACTCTTCTTTCCTTTCTTCACTCTCCTTTCTTTTCTTCTTTCCTTCTTCCACTCTTCTCTCCTTTCTTCTTTCACTCTTCTTTCTTTTCTTTTTCCATTCTTCTTTCTTTTCTTCACTCCTTCTTCCATTCTTTTTTCTTCATCCTTTCTTAACTTTTGCATTTCATGCACTGGTATTTCCTTCAGGAAATGCATTTTCTAGTTTAATTTCATATTGCTTTTGTACACATTTATGTTTATGTTTTATGGGACAACTGATGAAGAGCTAACCTACCTAGTATTGACATTAACATAATACAAATCTAAATTGGCTTATGAATGCCATAGCTCAAACAGCTTCACTTTATTATTTGAAGATTAGCCCCTGCTTAACATTAACAAGACTCGTGTCAATAGGCTACCATTGCAGTTTAGTTTGAGTAAACACTAATGTAAGATTCGAAAACGGTGTCCTACTGCTACTGGGATTTAATTGACAGTGTATTATAACGTTTGGCGAATTATATAACCTTACTTATTTTTTCTGTGGATGATATTAAGGTTTCATTTTGCAATGTCAGCCTTGTCAGGCGATTATTTTACACTGCTGACCACACGCAATGTTAAAAGTAAGTGTCATACGGTTAACACAGTAATGTTAATAATCGCTAGCTCCTAACATTAGTCACTCCAACTTCGTGGCGTTGGACGAGGCGAGCTGTGTGTGCCGTTTCTCGTGAACCACAGGTCGCCTGCGCAGCTAGCTTAACACTCTCACTATCTTCGGGGGGGAAAATCTGTGATATCCTGGGCTTGTGATGTGCTCCTGTCCTCTCTTTTCTTCTAGTGATGGTGGAGTTCTACACAGCCATCATTGAATCCATCCTCACCTCTTCAATAACCATCTGGTTTGCTGCCTCTATACTGCAAAGGAAAAAAGCCGACTGCAGCGGGTCATTCGGTCAGCCACGAAGGTCATCGGCTGCGACCTGCCGTCTCTCCTAGACCTGTTTCACTCAAGGACCAGCAAGAGAGCAGGGAAGATCATCGCTGATCCTTCATATCCCGGTCACCACCTATTTCTGAGTCTCCCATCCGGCAGAAGGTTCCGGGCTATTAAGACCAAAACCTCTCGCCACCTGAACAGTTTTTTCCCCACGGGAGTGGGGCTCACAAACAAGCCCCCTGCATCACACTGACTCTGGGTTTACGTACTCCAATTAACTGTAACTTGCCCTTCATGTGCCCAAATTATTAGTGTGCTTGCCCGAAGGGAAGCACAGTATTGTTCTTCATAAGTTTTCTTTATTTATTTATTAGTGTGCTTGCGACGAATCAGGCCTCGCCCGATTGAGATAGAGACGCCGTTCAAACACCGAAACGTCCGGCCCGAACCAGTGCACCCTGCTATATCTTTTCGTGGCGGTACTCCTTGCCACTCTTTTTTTATTCCTCTTTTTCCATCACCTTTTTTCCCCATAGACTTGCATGGCAGAACTCTGTGGCATTATGACATCATAATAGGCTCATTAAACTGGCTTGCACCTGTGCTTCACTGACACCTGCCCCAAATCCAGAGAACCTCTCGTCTCTGTCCCTCTCCATTCAACTGCATAAGGCGGGGTTCACACTAGACTTCTTTTTTTTTTTTTTAAAGCGCAGCTTTCAGCACCTTTTGAGCTCTTCAGAATTCATGGATATCATGTTATGTCACTGTCTTTTAAGCACCGCCATATTTGTGTCTGATGCAAACACATTACGGTCATAACCTACGGTCACAACTCAAAGAAAGTTCAAAACGCTAGGGGATGTGTTGTGCTGTTGAATGTGACAACCTAGATATACAATTACGAAAGATTTAGGGAATGACTGACCTGTTAAGTGAAATGCAGCACGTTGATACAGTCGTAGTAATGGCTGTGTATTATCAAAGCTATATAGCTACTACCTTGAGCAAGCTACAGTGCTAGCCAGTAATAGCTAGCGAGTTGTTTACGTTCACAACCCAAAGACAGTTCAAAAGGCCCGGGATATGTTGTGCTGTTGAATGCGACAACAGTCACCAAAGAAAACCTAGATATACAATTGATACAATCGTGAATAGTTGGTGTGTCTTAGCACTCTACTGAGCAAGCTAAAGTGATAAGCTAGCGAGCTATTTAGCCTTCACCCAGCTGTGTATTATCAAAGCTATATAGCTACTACCTTGAGCAAGCTACAGTCCTAGCCAGTAATAGCTAGCGAGTTGTTTACGTTCACAGCCCACAGACAGTTCAAAAGGCCCGGGATATGTTGTGCTGTTGAATGCGACAACAGTCACCAAAGAAAACCTAGATATACAATTGATACAATCGTGTATAGTTGCTGTGTCTTAGCACTCTACTGAGAAAGCGGGAAAAGAAAGTTGGGGCAGATGCTTTGCAAAAACACAGTTACATTTCGTGAGCGGACAAGACACTTTATTTCTGTTCGAGATACACAAGGTGGCTACAGCGGAGGCGGTGGCAGAAGGCCGTAAATGTAAGTGGCCTATCAGCGGTAATTAAACACTGTACTGATATTAAATGTACTACTAACATGCCATTCTCAGATTAATGCAAGTGACATGACATTGTGGAGTTAATGATACCGACAGTTTGCATACCTAGCTAGGTAACATTAGATACCATTGGATTTTATCAATTATGCTAAACTAGCTGGATTAACAATGGATATCCTCAGTTTAAACAAGAGCAATCGGAGATTTCTGACCTCCAGCAAGGAGGTACACAAATCCAAAGAAAACAAGATGCACCTCTTGTGAAAATTTCAGAAAGATCCGCCCAGTAGTTTCTGAGAAATCTTGTCCACAGACAGACGGACAAATAAATAAATAAATTAACGGACCCGATCGCATAACCTCCTTGCTGGAGGTAATAACGGGTTAACATGACAACGCGTACGTTCGCCCGTTAACACATGCCTTCCAATAATTAATACCGTACGATACTTATCTAAGCTAGTCCTTCTAGAAATAATTGTAGCTTTCAATCATTGTGTGTTTTGTTTTTGTCGTGGTAATTTCACGTGTCAGATGAGGAAGAAAAGTATTAACAGTCTGAGTAATGTAACCAAATTTGAAGCATCGATACATTTCACAGCATTTCATATGGAGGATATGTGGTTGATTTAACTCTAAGGCCAGCTAGGCATAGTAGTTGTATTGTGCCATCACATAATTAGAATTTTCAAAATCTAGACTCATTGATTAACACGACCTTTGGAGGAATAATTACACCCCATAAGAGATAATGTCACTTCGAGCCTATTTTAAGACTTCTCCAAGCTAAATGTAACACACTAGACCCTTTCACAATAAACAAGCAAACAAACAAACAAAACAACAAAGATACCCTCATATGTCTAAACGTCAGTGGAGCCAAAATATAATGGTTGAGCTTGGTTGCTTGCTAAAATATATTGGTTGAAAACAAAAAGGTGTATTCAGTGTCACTGCAGATGGTTACACTGGAAGGCTAGCAGATTCATCCTACAACCTGCATTCAACGTTATACTGAACACAGAAAAAACAGTACTATACAGATTTTGTTCTCAGGTATCAGTCTGTGAGGCCCCTCAACAACATATGCGCACTCGGCCACTGCAGTTGCTTGTGCTTGATGGCCGCAACAGAGCAAGCACACTCTCGCAGTTTATTATTATTATTATCTTAAAAAACATTTGTCCTTTGTTCTTGTTTTAACTATTTTGTTGTTATGCTATGTGTTCTGTCCTATGCACCAACCACACCAAGTTAATTTCCTGTATGTGTGAATATACTTGGCCATTAAAAGAATTCTGATTCTGATTCTGATTATCCTTGGAACTTGAATTGATGGGCAACAGAGGAGGTGTTTTTAAGAATTGGTTGCCTACTTTCCTACGAAGTGCGCAGTTATTACCAACCTAAAACTGTCACCAGTAAACAGTTCTTAGTTGAGTTGATGGGTAAAAGTGGAGTTTCTTTTTTTATTCAACTGTAGTTTATCTGTATTTACCTAAGGTAACCCAATTATATACTATAACTAACCATATTAGTAATAAGGGGAATGTTAAATAAAGGGTTACTGATGAAACTATTTTGTCAGCTAATAAGAATTACTGGAACCTTGAAGAGGGTAAAAGTCCCATCATTCCCTTTCATACACCAGTATGAACCACAAACCTTCCCCAACAGGCAAAACAGGAATGCCCATCTAAGGATGAACTGACCTGGGTTGACTTCCCTGTAGTTCCCAACACCATATGCATCCACTATGTTCTGGAATCCTGAAGTGATCTTGTTGGTCCTGATGAGAGTTGGCGGAGTGTCATTGCTGGGGATACGGTTCACAAAGGATGGCACCGTGGCTCCACTCCTCCGCTATGTTTAAAGGTGGACGTGAGTTAGAAGAGAAAGTCTGAAATCCCATTTATGACAAGGAAAATATAAAACCTTATACAAGAAAACTGCAGCACGTCTTTGCATTCCAAGTTAGCCAGAACAGGATAAACCCTTTATGCCATAAACTCGCATGGAACCCACAGGTGGAAACAATTAGCAGCAAACAAAATTGTACTGCAAGAAACAGATACAACTAAAACAACACTCACCGAGCCTTCCTCCAGCGCCCTCCGCAGGGCTGGCAGGTCATTGAGGGGGCACCAGATCTCTGCAATGAGGCACTTGTTGGTGACATCAAAGCTGCAGAGGTTTAGAATATGATAGATGGCCTTCATTTTCTTTACCTGGATCACCCAGGTATATATGGACTCAGACGCCTTGTTCAACACTTGGCGCAGGTAGTCCTCTGTCCGATGAAGAACCTGATTAAAGGGATATTACACACATTGGTCACATCAAATAAAATATTTTTAGCAAATATATACTTTGTCAGAGTTCTGACCTTGCGCAGCAGTTTATGCAGAGCTTTCATGTACATGAGACATTCTCTAGGATTAACATTCTCCATGAACTCTACGCTTCCAGCAACAATAGCGGTCAATCAAAGGTCAAGGAGGTCAGTGTGGTTTGATCAAGTTGAAAATGGCTGCCCCCGAATTGTCAGATGTCAGGTTGCTTTGCGCCAGCAGAATTTAACTTTGACAGCAACTTTGCAATTGCCGAGCAAAAACTCTTAGATCAATTACATTTAATTCAGAGGGTGTCTAGGCGCTTTAGAGAGACAAAAAGTAGGAAAATTTGTGTTTGGTAGATTATTTCTTTGTTGTAACAATGCTTCTTGGCAATACATCTTATTAGCCTGTTTATTCCCCTTTCAAATGGTGCCACATTTGCAAGGAACATGCATTAGTGGGATGAGCTGCAGAGCTGAGTTTGTGGGTTGCGCCGATGAAACATTTGCCAAACAGCTTATTCTGGCAAACTTTTCATGGGCACAACCCACAAACTCAGCTCTGAAGAATGCCAGGAAGCATTGTTACAACAAATAAATAATCTACCAAACACAAATTTCCTTAGTTTCAGTTTATTCTGGCACATTTTTCATGGGCGCAACCCACATACTCAACTCTGATGCTCATCCCACCAACGCATGTTCCTTGCAAATGTGGCACCATTTGAATGGGAAGAAAACAGGCTTTCCAACGATATACGATTTATTGCCAAGAAGCATTGTTACAACAAAGAAATAATCTACCAAACACAAATCCTTACTTTTTGTTCTATGTTTATATTGGTATTTTCAACAAATTGGGCTTAAGGTTCAGTTGTAGGTCATCTCAAAGCCACCTGACCTTTCTGACCTTCAAATTGGCCTTTGGAACTGTTGTTAGTGTTGCAACTGAGGAAAATTTTTCTTTTTCCACAATGTGGAGTGTGTCTACTTGACCTGTATAAGTCCTGTGCTTGCGAGTCTGTTTCTACTGAAATAATTCCAAATAAATATTGGCAGCTAATCCAAGTTTACAGCAGCGGAAACAAAGTGTGCAAGAGCTAATGCTGCAGTAGTTATCGTAACTGCTCTGTGAGCGGCTGACCCTGGTTTGATTCCTGATCGCTGCAGGTTGTCTTGGATAAAAGAGTCAGCTTGTCACCTGACCTTCATTTGAGCTCCAAATGGAAGCAGACAGCGCACCAGAGACATAAGGTACAGTAGAAAGAACACCGTGAGAAGACCTGTGAGTACTTACTGTGTGCAGATCCTGGATACGTGTTTTCAGCCCATCAATCACATCAGCTCTCTCTTCATTGCTATTAGGGTATGGGTAGAGGTGACAATGATAGCTTAAAAAAAAATAAATAATAAAAAAAAATTACACATAAGATCTCTTCACACAGTTGGGTTTACTTGACTTAACAGACAATTCTGTTTAAAACTGGTTACCAGTCACATATCTTCTTCACTTTCTGCCCTATCTGATCACCCCAGTAGGATATCAGAAAAACCACGCTCCTTGTCTCTTCACCCTAGAAAAATAGTCAAGTGTCAAGAAAGAAACTCTTTTGCATACTTTAGTGGACCCATTTCCCACATTTTACATGGTGACACTTTAGACGCAGAAGACAAATTATCCCAAGCTTTGATAATAGTCTCTGTGGTTATTAGTATTGGTACCGAATTAGGGTCCTGAAGGTATTCATCAATCTCTGAATAACTGAGGATAGTGTAGCCTTTGCAGACCCTCCACAACATCCGTTCGAAGGCCTCAATTTTAACCCGCTGGATTAAGCCCGAGATGAAGCTGGAAATAAAAGGACGGGTAGTTTGATGTATATGTAAAGAGTCCATGTCTTCACAATACACAATGACGCCCATTGGCACACAATCCATTTTGCACTGCTAAAAGCATTGTCTGTGACCAACAACACCAGAAATCTCCATTCATGTTGTTAATATATTCATTACAGTTAAAGACTCACCCGAGTTTGGCCCCAAGCCTCTGCATACTGGTATAATCCATGATGGATTCTTTCTCCAAGAAAGGAAACTCTTCATACTGGGTCTGAAGAGACTCATACTAAACAAACAACAAGAATGTAAAAACACACATCACAGAGTAAATACTCAAGAATATCAAGCCTTTGTATACATCTTACCACAATAACAAGAATTCAGAGCGTCAAATTCAAGAAGAGAGAACAGCATTAATGTAACTGAACGTCCTACCGGGATATTATTAGGGATAGGAATGGCGATTATTGAAGACTCTACTATTATTAGATTGTCATAATTGCATTTTCCTTTTTAAGCACTTCATTTATAAAGCTAAAATGCCCTTTCTTGACACGTTTTACCTGAGCAAGCAGACAAACGCTGTGGTCACTAAATCGGTAAGCCATCAGAAATGATAGACACAAGTGGTGAACTGGACACCATGGACAGGCATGATAGACACAAGTGGTCAACTGGACACCGTGGACAGGCATGATAGACACAGGTGTAAACGACAATGTGTCTTGGCTGTCCACTTAAGATCCATGACATTTTAATACAGGGCTCATATTGTACTCAGGGATGGTGTTTGAGAAAACTAAAATTTTGTTCCACTTTCATACATGGATATGTGGATATTAGAAAAAAAATTTGACTGCACACAAAAAGAGTCCTTACACACATATATTATTGTTCTATTTATATCTGCTTAGTCATTTCTGATGGGTTTGTTAACAGAATAAACCTGCCCATAGATATTGTGCTTTTGGCAACAGTTCATTGTATTGTTTTTTCAAAATAAACCTCAAATCTCTTAAATCTAAAGGTTATTCAGCTTAGGCTTCCTCCAGATTCCTTTAATCTTTTTATTATGTTACGCACCGTAGAGGGTGATATATTCAAATCCCTTCCTAACTTTCTTTGAGAAACATTGTTTGTCAACATTTCAATACATTTCTCACGCATTTGTTGGCCAACTGGAGATCCTATGCCCATCTTTACTCCTAAAAGATAGGCCTTTCCTGAATGCTGCTTTTGTACAAAATTATGATGACAATCACCTGTTGGCATCACCTGTTTCAAATCACATCATATTTTAATTATTCTACCTCATTACTACCTAGGGCTGTAACGATATTGGATCGAACCGAGAAATCGTGACACTCTGGGCCACGAACCTGCATCGCGATGCGAGGAGGCAGAACCGCGACATGCCCTCAGCGGTCACGTGATACAAAAAGTTTGGTTCGCTAGTAAGCCTACACGTGTGCTGTGCGCAATGGCTACCTCAGATGACATTTGAATCGGCCATTTGAATTGTTGGCGCGTGGTTGCCGGATTGTTTGTCGCTGGAGGACTGCTCTGCACGGAGAATAGAAGTGTGTGCGTTAATTGCTCCGTAGCTGTCTCTCCCTCTCCGGAGTTTTGGTTGCGGGTGGTCTAACGCTCCCTCAGAAGAAAGACGTACACTGCGTCGTGTTTTGACCACTGTTTTCCCGTACTTAAATTGTTTTGAGTTAATAGGCTGTGAGAGAGCCACCAGTACTTTATGTTACTTTCTTTGGATCTTTCTGTATTTTGTTTGTATGAATGTGTGTGTGTGTGCTTTCGTTACTTAACGGCCATCTTGTGATGTACGGGGTTACTGTGTAACCCTAACGTTCAGTTTGTAGTGGTTCCCAAGTGTGCGCATTGTGTTGAAGTGAATACCATAATACGTGGTGTAGTAGCTATTCACTAATGTGTGTAGTGTTCTGAAACATTGTAACACGTTTGATTGCTCTGGTTCGTGTGCGTGAGTTGGGTTATTCCAGATCTTATAGCTCTTTTTGGTGGGTGTGTTACTGTTGCCAGTAGCCTGTATATCGCGGGTAATCGTGGGTAACTATGATGGCAGTGTATGAGGGTGTGCGTGTGTGAGAACTGTTTTTGTCATGTCATTAAATACCAGTGACCAGATATTTATTAAACTACAGAAATAAAACGTTTATTTTGCTAAACTCTTGCCTCCTCGATATTCATTCATTTGATTAGCCTGGGCCCTGTTCATAAAATACGTGGCAGTTAGGGTCTGTCACATTTGCCCATACACTGCCATCATAGTTTAAGTTATTTAAGTTATTTGGTTATTTATGTGTTGTTTCCCTCATATTTTTAGGCTATGTTCAAGCCTACTTTTTCAGAAGTTTGTTGAATGTTTTTCAACAGCATTGCTTTGAGTAATAAAAACCTCAAAATTTGGTTATAAATTGTTTCTTAATTTTTTTTATAGCTCATACTTATTCTAATGTGAAATAAAAAAAATAAATAATAATAATATCGTGGGGTGTATCGAACCGTGGGTCAAGAATCGTGATACGAATCGAATCGTGAGGTAGGTGTATCGTTACAGCCCAATTACTACCCCTAAATTGCCCCCGTTTTAACTTCATTTGGAATGTGTCGCATGCCTGAATGGCAGGAATGGATGTATGTTTACAAATGAAATGAAGTTGACCATCATGCTATCTGCAATGAAATGCACAAGGTGAATTAAATCATTTTCAGAGTTTGGTTTGTATTGTATTTGTGATGTATTTTGATTGATCAGATGGGGGACTGACCAATATTTGTGTTTTGATATATACTTTGTAAGTAGTGTAACTCATGTGAATCCTTCCCCTACAAAAATGCATCACAGTTGCGCCATGTTCATTCATTTTCAAATGGTCAGCTAGACTTTTCCTGTGTTTAGATTTTTAGCTCAAGAGCTCTTGCGATATTGCCTCCGAAAGACAGAATTTCAAGAAATTTGCTGTGCTGTAACGCCTCTTTTGATGTACAGTGGGGGAAATAAGTATTTGAACCCCTACCGATTTCGCAAGTTTGGCCACTTGCAAAGAAATGTGTGATCTAGAATTGTATTGGTAGGTGTATTTTAACAGTGAGAAACAGAATATCAACAAAAAAAATCAGAAAACTTTATAACATTTATGACTTTATTTGCATTTGATGCAAAAAATAAGTTTTTGAACCCCCAAGCAAACAGCAAGAATTCTGGCTCACAATGACCAGTTATGTGCCCAAGAAGCACACAGATTAGTCCTCATTAGGTCTAACAAGGTACACCTGATCTCAACTGGTGACGCTCATAAAAGAAACCTGTCCAAAGAATCATACTTCACACCTTCAACCTCACCACCATGGTCAAGACCAAAGAGTTGTCCAAGGACGTCAGAGATAAGATTGTAGACCTGCACAAGGCTGGAATCGGCTACAAAACCATTGGCAAGCAGCTTGGTGAGAAGCAGACAACTATTGGTATGATTATTCGTAAATGGAAGCAACACCAAACAAATGTCAATCAAATTGCCATTGCACACTTGAATGATTCTAAGGAGGATTGGGAGACAGAATGTGGTCAGATGATACCAAAATCAAGCTCTTTGGCATCAACTTGACTTGCCGTGTTTGACAGGGGGGGGGATGCTGAATATGACCCCCAGAGTACATCATACCCACCATCAAGCATGGAGGTGGAAACATTATGCTTTGGGGCTGTTTCTCTGCCAAGGGTACAGGCCGACTCCACCGCATCAAGGGGACTATGGATGAGGTCATGTTACGTGGAATATTGGGCTTGAACCTCATTCCCTCCCATTGAAAACGCAACCTTAAAGATTTGGAGAGGTTCTGCAAAGAGGAGTGGACCAAAATCACTCCTGAGATGTGTGTAAACCTGGTGACCAACTACAAGTAACGTCTGACGTCTGTGCTTGCCAACAAGGGTTATTCCACCAAGTACTAAGTCATTTTTGTCAGTCAGTTTTGCTAGGGGTTCAAATACTTATTTTTTGCATCAAATGCAAATAAAGTCATGAATGTTATAAAATGCATTTTTTCAGGATTTTTTTGTTGATATTCTGTTTCTCACTGTTAATATACACCTACCATTACAATTATAGATCACACATTTCTTTGCAAGTGACCAAACTTGTGAAATCGCCAGGGGTTCAAATACTTATTTTCCCCACTGTATATTATAAATATGATCTATTGCTATATATTATAAAGATATAATAGTGCAACATAGAGTAGTCTGATTCAATAAACTTAACTTTTCTTAACTTTAAATTAACTTCAAATGTTATGATGCCATATTACATTATATTATACAAAAAGGACAGTCTTGATGGGCAATATTAAAAATAACTGCATATATTATATTGACTTTATATGCAGTTAATATAACATATGAACAGGCAAAAGTGGGACTCCACGCAGCATCGCACTCTAAAGCCAGACCCAATTCAGCACAGACTTCCCAGAGAATATGAGAGCGCCTATGAAAAATCCAGCGTCTGCGATAAAAAAAAAAAACTGTCATCCTATTCAGCTTAATGGTGTTTTGAACCCTCACGTTGAATTCAAGACAGCAGCAGCAGATCCCGCCTTCCACCCCCTCAGCCAATCATTGAACAGAGGCTTCTCCAAGCTTGCCAGTTTAGAGAAGACTTATCTTAAAAAAAACAATACTTTGATAGTAGGCTTAGTTTTATTTAAGCAGTGTGTGTGTGAACCAATATATCCTATGTGTGATGGTAAGAATAATATTAGTGCCTTATACAACTAGACGTAACGCAAAGCGTTACAAAATATGACTGCCGAACTGTTCAGTAGTTTTTGGCACAGAATGAGTCATGGTTGTCAGTGTGTTTGTGTGTTTTTATGTGTTTTGTGTGTGTAAATAGGTTTGTGTCTCATTTTTATGTATTATAGGAATTATTTGTGATAGATTTTGATGATTTGGTTATGTAAAGTTTTGTGTATTACTTTTTTGTGGATTGTTTTGGTATATTTTTCTTTTGCAATGTAGTTCTTTAAAACAGGTCACATAAAGTTGTTAAGAAAAGTTGAATTGACCCAAACACATATGTCTACTGTGTGTGTATGTGTGCATACGAATGTCTACTGTGTATGTTTGTGTATCTGTTGCAGTTTTGACCATGCAATATGGTGCCGTTTTGAACATGTCAGCCAGAGATACCTGCAATTACACCACCTCATGTTTGCTTTTTCATTTTTAACTAGGTGGCGCTATACAAAAATGAGTGGTTATGGTTGGGTTGACATGGCCCCTTAAGACAAACATACAAAAAACATGTGGCCCTCCTAAGCCCTACAGTTCTCGGGATATTCGAAGAAAACTGTGTCAGGCCATCTACAGGCCAGTTTGCCAGTTGGTCACATAAAAAAAAAATATTGTATGGCCCCCCCATGGACAAAATTGCATGAAACTTGGCATGCATTCAAAGGGTCTCATAATGATCCACCACTTTCAATTTCAACAATATATGCATAAGTTATAAGTGACTGGAGTTGTGAAGAGTGCATAGTTTGAGGGTCTGCCACGCCCACACCCTTCAAACTTTGTATGATGATGGATGATATTAGAGCAAGGATTGCCTTCCAGCGTGACGTCAGAGATTGTAGCATTTTATGTTTTACCGAATCCTGGCTGACCCCATCTATCCCGGATCACTCAGTTACACCCGCTGAGCATTTCTCCATCACTCGCATGGATAGAACGGAAGAGTCCGGAAAGTCCAAGGGTGGAGGAGTTTGTATCATGACTAACAACAAGTGGTGTGATCCGAGGAACATTACCGTCCTCTCCTGGGGCTGTACTCCCCATCAGGAACATCTGTCCATTATGTGCCGTCCTATCTACCCCGTGAGTTCACCGCAATCACCACCACCACGGTTTACATCCCCCCACAAGCCAACACAGATACTGCCATAACCGAGCTGCAGGAGGTGATAAACAAACAACAACATCGTCATCCGGCAGCTGCTATCATTGTTCTCTGTGATTTTAACAAAGCCAAACTTTCCCGGGGCCTGCCTAAATTTAAACAGCATATCCACTTCCCAACGCGAGGAGTCAACACCTTGGATCACTGCTACAATCCGTTCAAGGACAGCTACAAGGCTATCTCCCTGCCTGCATTCGGAAAATCTGATCACCTTGCCATTTTCCTAGCCTTGTATCTGTACCCCACCACCTCACCACTGGGGTGCCCCAGGGGTCGGTAATGGGACCACTTCTCTTTGCCATCTACACCACCTCGCTGGGCCCTATCATCCGCTCGCATGGTTTTTCCTACCACTGTTATGCCGATGATACTCAACTGGTTCTGTCCTTCCCTCCTGAGGTCAACACTGTTTCGGCACGGATGTCAGACTGTCTTGCTGATATATCCACATGGATGAAAAACCACCACCTTCAGCTGAACCTGGCCAAAACAGAACTGATGGTCTTCCCAGCCAAACAGTTCATCCACCACAACATCAACATCAAGACTGACTCTTTATCTCTGGCTCCATCCAAAACAGCAAGAAACCTCGGGGTCATTATTGACGACCACCTAACCTTCACAGCCCACATCGCCTCTGTCGCGAGGTCATGCCGCTTTGCGCCTTACAACATCCGCAAAATCAGGCCGTACCTTACCCAGTATGCCACCCAGCTGCTGGTGCAAACCTTGCTGAGTTCCCGCCTCGACTACTGCAACGCCCTCCTAACGAGCCTGCCGGAATGCGCGGTAAAACCGCCCACCTACCTAAATGCTCTTGTAAGGGCAAATGTTACACCCAGGACGCTGCGCTCATCCAGTGAGCGTCGTCTGGCACTGCCCCCGGTGCAAGCAAGGCAATCCAGACTATTCTCAGTTGTAGTTCCACGTTCGTGGAACGACCTGCCTAGCACTACCAGAGCAGGAGCGTCCCTCTCTACCTTTAAGAAGCTCTTGAAGACCCAACTCTTCAGAGAGCACCTCCCCTCCTAACTGGCACCTTGGCTTAACCTGCACTTAATCAATTTGCCTACAAAGCGAACAGATCTACAGAGGATGCAGTAGCCCTGCTGCTTAACACTGCACTGGAGCACCTGGAGTTAAAGAACACTTACATCCGTATTCTCTTTATAGATTACAGTTCTGCATTCAATATGATCCTTCCAGGCAAACTCATCTCCAAACTTCAGGACTTAAACCTCAATGCTACACTGTGTAACTGGGTATTGGACTTCCTGACCAATCGCACACAGAGTGTACAACTGGGGAAGCATCACTCTTCAAATCTGACCATCAGCACTGGCGCCCCACAAGGTTGCGTGCTCAGCCCACTTTTATACACCCTCTACACCCATGACTGTGCTCCCTCCTGCCCATCCAACTACATCTTCAAATTTGCAGATGATGCAACAGTGCTTGGCCTCATCTCCAACAACAATGAGGCTGCCTACAGGCAAGAAGTGGGAAACCTGGCAGTCTGGTGTTCTGAGCACAACCTCAGTCTCAACATTAAGAAAACAAAAGAGATGATCATTGACTTCCGGAAGTCTTCCCAGCATAATCACCATCTCCCACTCTACATCAACGGTGAAGAGGTTGAGCGTGTCACCTCTCTAAAGTTTCTGGGTCTGACACTGACGGAGGAGTTGTCCTGGGTCAAAAATACAGCTTCCGTTTTGGGGAAGGCCCAGCAACGCCTCTTTTACCTCCGGAAGTTGAGGAAAGAACACCTTCCTCAGAGGCTGCTGTATAATTTCTACCGCTGCGCTATAGAGAGTGTGCTTACATACTGCATGAACGTATGGTCCTACAGCTGTACAAAGGCGGAGCAGGCAGCCATCCAGAGGCTGATTAAAACAGCGGGAAGGATCATTGGAGTAGAGCTGCCCGACATCTTGTCCATCTCCTCCTCCCGTTGCCTGCAGCGCTCTAAACGCATCCTCAAAAAAGGCACGCACCTCCAGGATGGCAAAGAGCTTCTATCCCTGTGCAATAAGGCTCCTCAACAGCTTACCGACCCCACCCCCCTTCATCTCCCCCCGGCCCAGCCCTCCCCGCCCCCCATGGACTGCACTCTAACACTTGATGCACCTTAATATGGAAATATGGAAATATATTGCTTTTATTATTTTATGTATGATATTTATGAATCTATTTATTAATTGGTATTTATTATTATTTAGCTGTGTAAGAAGTCTGGTTGCCTCTACTGTCTCGTTGTCTTTGTGGCAATGACAAATAAAGTACTTTGAACTTTGAACTTTGACGACGTCAGTGAGTTTGCAGAAGTGGTCGGGAACTACATCCACCTACTGGTAAATTACATTATACCATCAGTCAAAATAAAAGTTTTCCCAAACCAGAAGCCATGGGTAGATGGAACTGTAAGGGCAGCACTTTCAGGGAGTACTGCTGCCTATAATGTTGGGATTTCTACGGGGGACATGTTGGACTACAATGTGGCTGCTTATGGCCTAAGGAAGGCCGTAAAAGCTGCAAAGTGCCGATACAAGGACAGAGTGGAAGCCGACTTCACCGCAGGTGACCCCGCTAGTGTGTGGAAGGGCCTCCGAATTATGACAGACTTTAAGAACAAGGCCGGCTCGGTGTGTAGCTCTGACCCCTCCCTTGCTGATGAACTTAACACTTTCTTTGCACGGTTTGAGATGGAGAGCGAAGATCATAACTCAATGGCAGTCATGGCCGACATGATTGGCAATAACACCAAACCCCCCTTTATAGTAAGTGAGAGTGATGTGAGGAGGGTGTTCAAAGGGGTAAATGGGAAAAAGGCTGCCGGGCCTAAACAGATCCCTGAAAGGGTCCTTAAATCCTGTGCTGACCAACTAGCTCCAGTGTACACCATGATCTTCAATACATCCCTGGCCCAAGCTGTCGTCCCATCTTGCTTTAAAAAGTCAATCATTGTACCGGTGCCCAAAAATAGTAAACCATCATGTTTGAACGATTACCGTCCAGTGGACCTGACATCTGCAGTGATGAAATGTTTCGAAAGGTTGGTGAAAAATTACATCTGCACCTCCCTGCCAAACTCGTTCGACCCCCTCCAGTTTGCATACAAAGCAAACAGAAGCAGAGACGATGCCATCTCCAACCTGCTAAACACCACTCTTACCCATCTGGATGGTGGGGGGGGGGAACTATGTGAGGATGCTGTTCATTGATTACAGTTCAGCTTTCAATACCATAGTCCCCCTCCGCCTGATCGACAAGATGAGGTCGCTGGGGATCAACACCCATATGTGCAACTGGGTGCTCAGCTTCCTTACTGACCGCCCCCAGGTGGTGAAAGTGGAGGGTGGTGTTACCTCTGGGCCGCTGGCCCTCAACATAGGTTCCCCTCAGGGCTGTGTTCTGAGCCCGCTGCTGTACAACATCTACACTTATGACTGCACAGCCTCCGGATGTTCAACCTCCATCATTAAATTTGCAGACGACACTGTGGTGCTGGGTCTTATCTCTGATAACAACGAGCAGCCCTACCAGAACCAAGTGGCAGACCTGGCACTGTGCTGTCAGTCCAACAATTTGGCCTTTAATATAAAAAAGGCTAAGGAAATGGTGGTGGACTTCCGACGGAAGCAGGACAGCGGGTTCACCCCCCTCACCATCAACGGGGAGCCTGTGGAGAGGGTTCCTAGTTTTAAGTACCTGGCGGTGCATCTCACTGAAGACCTAACCTGGACCCTCCACACACAACATGTGATAAAGTCATCCAGGCAGCGGCTGTACTTCCTCCGGAGGCTGAGGAAATTCAAGTTGTGGAGAGCGTCCTCACAGGATGCATCTCCGAAGCTGTACCACTCAAGACCAGGCCAACCTACAGAGGGTGGTGCGCTCAGCTGAGCGCACTATCAGAGCGTCCCTACCCAACGTAAATGACATCTATAACAAGAGGGTGGTGTCGAGGGCAAAAAATATCAGGAGGGATGTCACACACCCCAATGCCAGCCTCTTCACCCTGTTGCCGTTGGGTAGACGCCAACGAAGCCTACTCAAGGACTGAGAGACTTAAGAAGTTTTTATCCACAGGCAGTGAGACACTTAAATTCAAATTTTTAATTCAACACCTTATTTTTTATTAGAGTTATTTTTAAATTTTATATTATTTACATTTTTAATTTTATCTTCATAAATTAATTCATTTTTGCACAGTGTGGAGCATATACCCTATTACATTTCTCTTCAATTTATTGTATGTGACAAACAAAAACACTTGAACTTGAACTTGCACTTGTAAAAGACTCTCATAACTCTTAATTCCCCATTGCTGAAGAGTAACCTGACCACCTTTGAAGGCATTACCATTAAATCTGTAGGAGGAGTTCAATCACATGGAAGGTGTGGAAACAAAGTGAAGTTTCCAATCACCAACAGGTGGCGCTATAGGTGATATCAGTCAGGCATATGTACGCGTTCAGGCCGGGTCCAGCGTCCACCCTAAGACATTTTCTCTGGATCAAACAATGTACGCAAGAGTTATAAGATGCGTTGTGTTTTGTGGCAAGCACTGGCAAGTTGGCAAAGTTTGAGGGTCTGCCACGCCCACACCTTCCGACTAATGAGAAAATCTTCTATAACTTTTAGTAGCCCATTGCTGAAGAGTAACCTGACCACATTTCAAGGCGTTACCATTAAATTGACGGGGGACTTCGATCAGATGCGAGGGAGGTGTGCAAACGCCGTCAAAACGCATCTTCCACTAAAAATGGCCGACTTCCTGTGGACCTGCCACCATGGCGTCAAGAGACATTTTGGTGCGTACAAGCATGATGAAGACGTGTACCGAATTCCATCAAGCTACGCCAAAATAACCTCAATGCGCAGGTTTTTTTGCAATGTTCTAGGGGGCGCTACAGAGCCATTTTGCTCCATCCATGGACAAAAACTCTACCAAAGATGGACAGTTACAGGTTGATGTCCCTGGCAAATTTTGAAATTTTTCGAGCACTTTGACATACATGCGATTGAGTTATAAGAGACTTTTTGTTTTGTGGCAAACACTAACAAGTTGGCAAAGTTTGAGCGTCTGCCACGTCCACACCTTCCGACTAATGAGAAAATCTTATATAACTTTTAGTCGCCCATGGCTGAAGAGTGACCTGACCACATTTCAAGGCGTTACCATTAAATATGTCGGAGGACTTCGATCAGATGCGAGGTGTTCAAACGCCGTCAAAACGCATCTTCCACTCAAAATGGCCAACTTCCTGTGGACCTGCCACCATGGCGTCAAGAGACTTTTTGGTGCGTCCAAGCATGATGAAGATGTGTACCGAATTCTGTTAAGCTACGCCAAAATAACCCCAATGCGCAGGTTTTTTTGCAATGTTCTAGGGGGCGCTACAGAGCCATTTTGCTCCATCCATGGACAAAAACTCTACCGAAGATGGACGGTTACAGGCTTGATGTCCCTGGCAAATTTGATAATTTTTCAAGCACTTTCACATACATGTGATTAAAACACCTAATTTTTGCTTTTTAATTTTTAACTAGGTGGCGCTATACATGTAATGACTGGTTATGGTATGGGTTGACATGGCCTCTTAACACAAACATACAAGAACAATTTGGCCCTCCTAGGCCCTACGGTTCTCGGGATATTCGAAGAAAACTGTGTTGCACCACCTACAGGCCAGTTGGTGTATAACTATATAAATCAATGTATTGCATGCCCCCCGTGAACAGAATTCCACGAAACTTAACGTGCAATAAGAAGGTGTCATAATGATCCCACACCTTCGATTTCGTGCAGTTCTGACCTTGTCAACTAACAATTAACATTTATTTACAACACTCCATTTTTGCTTTTTCATTTGTAACTAGGTGGCTCTATACATGAAATAAGTGGTAGTGGAATGGTTGACGTGGCCTCTTAAGACTAACATACAAAACAAATGTGGTCCTCCTAGGCCCTACGGTTTTCAACTTATTCACAGGAAACTGAATCGCCCCACCCTCTTAAAAAGGGGTCAAGTTTGACGGGGGTGCAACGGATCAAAACGAAAATCAATGGTTCCACGCTAATCTATGGGGCTACATGCCCACCAAATTTCGTGCACCCGTGTTTCAGTGTCCCGGGAATTGTGACAGAAAATCGGCAAACTGAAAAAGAAGAAAAAAAAAAAGAAAAAACCTCAGCTTAAACCTTTCGCGCGGCGGTCATAATAACTGACTTATGAGAGCTATCCAAAGACTGGTGGGTGCCGATTTAGCAGTCAACCTCCCTTACTCTGTACGTTTAGATGCTTTACAGGTAGCTGTAAGCCATTAGATACCTGGGAAACATTTATTATCTATAAATAACAGCTCACTTTTATCTTTTTAACCAGATTTGTAAACAGGTCGCGATCAACATTTTGCAGTACAAAAGGCTACCTTGGTTCAAAATCGAATTACGGTAGAGGCATGCTAGCATTGCACTAAATAATTAGACAGCTAACATTACTAAGTGGTGTTTACATAAAGTCACTTATTGTATATGGTATAAATATTATTCTAAAACACCTTCACTAGTTGTTTTAAGCAGATTTGTAAGCAATTCATCACGTATGTAATGCGTGTCAGCGAATATGTTCTGAATAGAATGTTTCAAGTAGGCTACAGCCGAACCCTCGTTCTGTTTTGATCAATAGTAATCGAGTTGATAAGTCTGATCTGTGAGGTGCGCGAATGGACAGAGTGGTCAGCTGCCAATCACTTAATTACTCAACCTGCGTATGCATCCTGACTTCATCAGTCGGCGGTTTCAATATTCATGGCTTTCAATGTATTAAAATATCTGCTATGTTGAGAACACAGGTGTAGACTATTACTTGATTTGTCTACCAGTAGAACGCGGGGCCTCGGGAGAGGCAGAAAAAGCATTGTTTTATCAATGAAAGCTCAACTCGTTTGTGTTGCATCTCGAATATAATAATATTAATATTAGTATTGATAAACCGGTGAGGTTGTAAACTGTCGTTCCACTGCGAGGGCCAGCCAGACCTGCACGAATACACCTGTACAAATGCACATTACATTTCCACTCAAAATGCTGTCAAAAGTTTGATTATCGATTTCCAACGCAGCCTCCATTGGTGCAAATAATGGTATGTAGGTTTGTATAATAACCATGAATAGTAATTATAAAAGATACACTTGACTTTCATAATTCGTTTGTTCCATTTCTGACCACTGGTTAGTTCTAGATTCTATTGATATAGATTTCAGTAGTTTGCATATGAGGTAAACCTTGATAATCTTTGAACCATACATGATAGCACCATGGATGGGGCTTGGACTATTGACAATATATTAGCCTATCTATTTTTGATTTAAAGTGGAAGCAAAATGATAACCTCAAGCATAGCCTCCATTGTTTATGAAATGTAAAAAAAAAAAAAGACATTGATGTCGGCTAATACGGTGATAGGTAACGCAGACTGTGCCGCGTAGCACCGAAGAGCCCCTGTTGCCATTGTGCTTGCACTAAGGGGGTTCAGACAATTGTATTGTTATGGTGCTATATAAATAAAATTGAATTGAATTGAATTGAATTGAATGAGAAGCCACTCCTTTAACACCTGAGCTTCTGCGGTCTGGGAGGACTGTTCAGGAAGAGCAATTATGACAGTAGACGTTGAGCTGAAAAGTTTGCTGGGGCTATCGGTAACACTGAGGAGCAACGGCTACAAACCATGACGGATACATTGATAAACCATTGGGAACAAACCTCTGTGTTCCTCTGTGCAAAATTCATTGTGATGTGTAGCATGTGGGTGTACTCCGTCAGTTCCAGAAGATTCTTCTGTAGTTTTTCTTTATTCCTGGCCACTTCACTCAACTCAGACTCAAGTCTCTGCAATTGCTCCTAAAATCCCAGGCAAAATGAGAAGTTAATCAGCTTATAGAACACAACATTAACATCAAGTGTTCTTATATGAGGTAAAGATATCCTGATATAATTACATACAGCTGGATATTACATACATTACTTATCACTTTTGTTACCCCACTGCTGAGCCATCTACCCACACTTGGTGGCATCTAATTAACATCCAACACTAGCATCAAAAACCTTGCTGTAATTATCAACCAAGACATTCTTCTTGACTCGCACATAAAACAGATTTCAAAGACATAGTTTTTTTCCATCCATGCAAAATTGCTAAAATTAAAAAAGTCCTATCCCTTCAAGATGCAAAAACGCTTTCATTACGTAGAGACTAGATTGCTGCAATGTTCTCTTCTCCGGATGTAGGAACAACCCAATAAAGAGCCTCCAGCTTATACAGAAACCTGCTGCTCACACACTCACTGCAACTAAAAAGTATGAACATATCTAACCTGTACTTGCTTCTGCATTGGCTCCTTGTCAAAAGTAGAATTGATTTCAAAGTACCCCTTCTAACATACAAAGCCCTAAACAGCTTGGCTCCAAATTACCTCAAGGAATTAGTTGTCCCCTATTGCCCGCTTAGATCACTTAATTCCCAGAGTACAGGTCTCCTTGGAATTCCAAGAATATAAAAAAAGGAGGCAGTGCCTTCAGCTATCAAGCCACTCCCCTCTGAAATAATCTTCTTACCTCTGTCCGAGATGCAAACACTCTTTCCATATTCAAATAGAGACATTCCTCTTAAGTGCATCCCATAGTCATGAATAATTGGGTGAAACAGCGCAACTTTCCTCATTTCTTCTTGCTGGCCATGTCGTAGTGTTTAGCAGGAGTGGGCTACAGACATCGCAAGTTGTCACTATTGCCCCCTTTGCTATCCTAACTAAAGTCTGCATGCAGCATGTCAGCCAACCATATCTAAACATAACTCCTCAAAATTAAGCAAATAAGATTCCCATCCACCTGACCAGGCAGCCTCTCGCTCTCCCTCTATATCCTGTTGCTAATGCTTATATTGATACTGATAAAGTTGCCATATTACCTCAATGTATCTCCTTATCTTTTTATTAAATTGATGTCTACTTACACATTTTTGTCAGTCTAATAGCTTGACCTTTCCTCGCAAATGCTGATGGATGTGGAAACATTGTTCCTCATTACCATATCCATCAAGTACATCTACACATATTGGCAGCTGAGCTGTAGTCTCTGCACTCAATCTACTTGTAGAAAACCTTGGCCCACACGTACCAATACCAAATACCCCATACTCTATGCTAGCATTTTCGTGCAACGTAAATAATTGCCACCAACGGCATGTTTTTCTGTTCTCTACTTACCCTTGTAATAGTAACCCTATGAGCACACTAAATACCGACTGCTCTGTATGTATCATACATATGATGTTTATATGTATTATGTTTACATATGTATACATTTACCACATGTATGCTGTGCAAATTTCCCTCTTGTACTAGCGCTGCTTAAGGTTACTACCTGATTAACTAGCAAGTCATCATGCTACATGTATGATTTCTTTGGCCATGTTGCTGATTGTTTCCCCTGCCCTTCAGTCCCTCCCCTTCAGCCACGTCAGCCCCCCCCCCCCTTATTTTTCTCGATCTCTACCAGGCCAGCCTCAAGCAGATGGGCCTCCCCTATGCCACGGTTCTGCTTAAGGTTTATTCCTGATAGACACAGCTTTTTCTGCCCGTCAACATTGTGCTTGCTCCACGGGGGTCAGGCGCTGGGCTCTGTAAAGTGTGTGTGTGTTCTACAGGGGTCCAGGCACTGGGCAGTTGGCTTGGGTTTTACATATTGATTACAAGAAAAGAATAATGAATAAACATTGTACAATGTGATTTTCTATAAATAATGTTGAAGCAGAGAGGCGTATCATTACATCCATGTGATAATGTAAATGAGTGGAAATGAGCCCTAGTGACTATGTTATGGCAGAGATAGTGACACACACACACTCTGAATTCGATCTCTGCATTTTACCCATCCAGGGTAGTGATACACACAGTGACACACTAACCCGGAGCAGTGAGCTGCTTTTGAGCGCCTGGGGAGCAGTGATGGGGGTTAGGTGCCTTGCTCAAGGGCACCTCAGCCCTGGATGTGGGCATGGGACTGCTGTGCTCAACCACTTCCCCCGCCCACATTTTTCCTACTGGTCGGGGATCGAACCGGCCACAGGCTGCCCCCGTAGGCCACGGCTGCCCCCCTTTTTTCTTTTTTTTTTTTAATAAGAATACAAATTTATGTTCCAAAGAGCATCTAGGGCTCTGTCATGAGCGAAAAGTTCCGGGCTAGCCAGAAGTTCCGGGTGACGCAACAGAGACCGATCAGCTGTTTCTCCGGCTAGCGAGAAGTTCCGGATGACGCAACAGACGTGATAAAGAATTTTAATATGACACCGAACATGACTAGGGAATTACGGCGATAAATACGATCAAATAACTTAATATCACCGATTCTGTTCATTTAAAGCTCGCTTTGGACGTCTCAAACTTAATTTGGATCGCGGACTTCACTGTTAAAGACTAGTTTGGCAGTGAACACAAAGCTATCGCAGTTGTTCTTAAACTTTATGTATTAGGTAATTGGTTAGCTTAGACTACAGTATCTTGACCACCAGCGGTAAATACACGAAAACGTAAATAACTTGAATGACTGATAAAGGATATTACACAAACACACGTAATCGATGTTTTTTTGTTTGAGAATAACGTAATTGGTTAGCTTATTTTACGCGAGCTAATTGACCTAGCTGGCTATACAGTGTTTGGTTAGCTCAGGCTAGCTATATGGTGTTTTGGTTAGCTCAAGCTAGCAATCTCACAGACGCACAATTGATGTTTTGGGGAAAATAAGGTAATTGGTTATCTTAAATGAATGCATGCTGTTCACTTGGTCATTGTCATTAACACATTTTATTAACCCGTTGTGTTGCTCAGACGACTAATTAGACATGGTCAATTATGTTAGCTAGGAGTATGGTGTTACTAGTTAATGAACTCCGATGAAGAGGGATGCAGTGCAGGAGTTTGTGTCTCACGGTCCTCATACCATGTGTCAGAGGAAGGAGCCCACCACTTTATTTTCATGAATCCTGGACTTTGGAAAACTCATGTCGAAGTGTCAACTTTAACAGCAACCCACACGACCTCCGGTCAAGGTAAGTTGATTTACTTGCTTTGCAATTACAGATACAATTTGCATTTAACACGGTTCATTGACGTAAACGGTGGATTTAATTGTGTGCTAACTTCTGTCCACATTTTTACCAATCCATCAGGTAGGCTTACTTATGGAACAGATGCACATTTTGCAAAGTGACAAAGACGGGGTCATGGTCAACATCGGAATTTGCCAAGCCACATTCCGAGATTTAAACGGTCAACTGAGTTCATCTGGATGACCGATGATGTAAGTAAAACTTCTTCAACAACCGAATGAAGTCTTTAGAAATGTAATAATGTAACACAGTATCATCGTAACTGCCAATTGAGCGTACAAATTGGTCTTGCACCACGAGGATGCATTTTTCAACTGGCAATTCAACTTTGCATTATTTTGATTCAAACGTAAAGGTCAATACTTGTTTTGACAGTGGTTCTGAGCAACCTAAAACTTGAAACTAGAATTGCTATAATTATGAGGCTGTTTGATCACCACTGACAAGTACAAAAATGCTTTGTCCAAACTCTCCAAAACAAATGGCAATTGTAGTAATGTTTACATTCTTTAATTAATTTGATATGTTTTTAAGTTAGGGAATAGTGTTAAGAAGAAATGTAACAATTTATTTGAGTAGTTCAAGGGGTTTTAGTCACACACACTGCAACGGTTTAAGATGAGTGAGAAGGGGAGGGTCGTTAGACTTAGGGTATAAGCCTTCTGATTGGTTGGAGTTAGAGTACAGGAGGTCAGTTTATTGGGTGAGGAGTTCGACCACTCCTGAGGAAGATGGGAGTGTCTGTTTATGTTTTTAAATATGAGCCCGCGAACGCAGCTCTGCAGAATTGCTGCCGGTGGTTTTTCTCTAATTGTGGCTTAAAGATCTGCAATTAAATCGCACTGAAACCAGCATTTGTAATCCATCTTCTTATTGTGAATTAGTTTATAATACTCAGAATCCTCCACAACACAATATCCTCAACAGGACAAGCATCTGCCCAGATGACTGTTTTAGGTTACCAACACTTGAAGTTAATGTACCAACAGAAATTGGGTATGGCCGATATCTTACCTCTAGAGGGGAATAAGGGAAACCAGAAATAGCAGAATTCACTGAGTCAAGACCTGTCTGCCTAGACTGAACAAGATGATTCACACGCATTTGATTTTTCAATGCCCTCCAAAATTGCATGCATAATGTTTATATTCATAATATTTTCACACTGTCTGACATGTTTCACCAATGTCCTTTTAGTATATGCATCCTCATTGAAGTGTGACTGCATTTCCTCCATAGCACAATACATTGTTTTTTCTCGGTTAATAGTTTGCATTTTACCACCACTGTACAATGCATCCACGTCTCCCTTTATTCTATTCAATATTACATCTACGACAGATTTATGGAGGTCTGCTGATCTAGCCATGGCAAGTAGCCGAATAACAACCAGTTTAGACCTGTATTTTGGATTTAGGGTGTAGTATAATGTTAACAATTTGTTTTCTGATGCAAAGGATCCTAGTGTTTTACAGATCTCTCTTTCATCCGTGTACAAAACAATCTGCCACTTAGCATTGCTGTGTCTAACCCTAGTCAAGACTTTACATTGCCCACCCCCCTCCTCACACTTTGCTTTACCTCCAATTCATTGTCTATGTTGTACGAGCTCCCTTTATGATGTTATCTAAGTACTAGCTTTGAGTCTTTGCTACAGTGCAATATTAAATATGTTTGTGGATAATACAATGGAAAACTTTACCCCATTGCTTAAGAGAGGTGGCCGTTCAACTGTATGGACATCTTGGGGGATGATTAGACACAAACGTTATTTAAGCCCAGCCCCACTAATTGGCATGGGTTGGTCAAAATAATAGAAACACTCGTCAGTACAAGGCAATATTTGTCTTTCATAGGTATATCTTATGTTTAGTACTTATTGTTAAGTTATGTTATAATATGTGTCGTACTTGTATGTTATGTTATGTCTTGTTATGATAGTGTGATACGGTGTCCTGTCCTAAGAATTTCAGTGCCCAGACCGACTCTGTTGTTCTGTGCATCTGACAATAAAAGACTTGACAATACAATTCAATTCAATAGCACTACACACTGCAGCCTCTTAAAAAGTTAAATGGTCTTTAGAGTATCATGTGAACCATCTTTTCCATTAAGTAGTAGTTTGGGGTGGCCATTATGTGTGCTAACTTCTGTACGCATGCTTCCAAATCCATCAGGTACTGCCGCAACAGATCCACAATGCTGAACCAACAAAGACGTGGTCATGTTCAGTATTGGAAGTTGTCCTACCATGTTTCGCGACTTTCTGGCAGGCCCAGATTTCAACTGGATGACCGATGATGTAAGTAAAACTCAAAAAATACATTTTTATTTTTACTTTTTTCCAATCATGTTGTCATCAGATTTCTTTTTCTTTCTTGTACATTGTAAATATGTGCATTGCAGCAATTGTTTCAGATCACAAACAACGTTTCAGTGTAAGTAGTTTCTATTTTCTCTCTAGTCTGACAACCTACCATTATCTGTTATTGTTTTGAAGAAGTTTGCACTGTTTTTTTTTGTCTTCACAGGACAAAGCAGTGTTCCATGCCCTTACCACAGACGCATACACGTTGTGGTGTCGTGACTGGACAGCACATAGTTGTGTCACTAACGTGCTGTATCAATGGCGTGGTGCTACTGCCCTGTCTAGTTGGTCTTGGCTCTCCTGACCGTGGCAACTTTGCTTTTTCATTAACGTTGTCTTGTCTTCTCTCACTAACACCCCACCCATAACATGTACCTTTCAACTAAACAGGTCTTGCTTTGAATAGTGTAAGTTAGCAGGTTTTTCAAAGCTTTGCAGTTTGTCTTGTATATTTCCACAGGTCTACAGAATTAAACACATTAAGTCTCAATTCATTTTGACTGACCACAGCATACAAGACCCTCAACCTGAAGACTGGCACCTATCTTCCTTTAATCACCAGATACTAAATGCCTGACATTGAAATGAAAAATAAATCCTGTACACTGGCATAGTTCTGCAACATTGTCTATTGAACTTTAGTTAAAATTCGTTCAGATATTGCTTATCATGCTTATTGCTTATCATGTGTTTACATGAACATCTGCATCCTATTATAATTACTGCACTTGGTTTGGGACTGTACTGTTAAGGTGCATTCATGGTTGTGCTATATGAACATTGCCTTTAAAAGCAAGCAACCAACCTGTAAATCAATGTGAAACTCAACCCAAGATGAACCGAAATTGTGAGTAAGAATGCTCTTTTTTTCGCAACAATTTGTGAAATAAAGAAACGTCAACATGCTTCAGTGTTCTGCTTCTTGTATAACAAACAAACACAATTTTCATCTTCAGGAACTCATTTCAATAACATGATGCATACGAGGATAGTGTTACGGACAGTTAGGTTTAACCCGATGTGAAATAAACAGGCAAGCCAAGACGGCAATACGTTTATGTAGGCTAGCTTGTCACCATTAAAAGCTTATTTGACACGGTGTAAAAGTTTGATTAGCACGCTGGCTGTGTGTTGGTCGTATAGATTCGTAAAAGTTCGGTTAACAACACGTCTCTTGTGTGTTTAGTTCTATGACTTCGTAAAAGTCTGGGCAATACGTATTGTCTGCCGAAATAGGCAATTAGGATAATGAAGATTATAATATAATAAAGAAATGTAATTGAAATTGAATGCAGTCGCTGTCGCGGTCTCTAGCTGTCCGCTTGTGTGTGCCTGCGTATGTCAACCGCGAGGTCATAGCAACCGTCATAGCAACGACCCAAAGACGATTTGATAAAGAGTTGATCGGAACGTCTGTAGCGTCATCCGGAACTTCACACTAACCCTAGTAATGTTCGGTGTGACATGAAGATTCTATATCATTCACGTGAAAAACAAAACAGCTGATAGGAACGTCTCTGTTGCGTCACCCGGAACTTCTGGCTAGGCCGGAACTTTCGCTCATGACAGCTCCCTTATGATAAACTTTTTCCATACTCATATTTCTAGAAATGTAAGATATGAAACACCTTAGTTGTGGCACCTTACGTT
Source organism: Sprattus sprattus (assembly GCF_963457725.1). Taxonomy (NCBI): domain Eukaryota; kingdom Metazoa; phylum Chordata; class Actinopteri; order Clupeiformes; family Clupeidae; genus Sprattus; species Sprattus sprattus. The sequence continues at coordinate 30,428,412 of NC_137914.1, forward strand.
GATTACAAACTCTGACAACGTTTAGACCTTCAAACTTCACCACGCCTGCCACAAAACATCCAAAGAATTCTTTGGGTAGAGAATATTGAATATCATGGGTGGATGCTCTCTCAAGAAAATTCTAAAACATTTGGCATCACAAAAAAAAAACTAGGGATACCACTTCCACCTTGGGACAGACTAACGGTAAAGTTAAGATGGTTAGCAATATACAGACAACCACTTACCTTTTTTATGCAATTTAAAAGACAATTGTAATACACCATAAGTTGGCAAACACTAAACACATAATTTAAGATAAGGTTAAATGTATAAATGAATAAATGGTCTGAACTCACCATTATAGTCAAAGCCTGTTTAGGTAGGGGAGCGACTGGATTCACCTGCCCCTCAGGTAGCGGGATATCTGACTTCTTGATCTCCCTTAGTAGATATCCTGCAATGATGGTAGAATAGCGAGTCTGAATGTGAAGAATTTGTTTCCTTTCCAAAATATACCCCAAATAAAGCTAAAAAAAATTGATCTATGACCAACCAAATTTTTCTGAGCATATGGTTTCCATCTCGAGGTCTTGACGATTCAGCTTCTATACATTCATGGCCAAAATTTTGAGAATGACACAAATATACATTTTCACAAAGTTTGCTGCTTCAGTGTCTTTTTGTAAGATGTTCCTATGGAAGACTGAAATATAATTAAAAACATTTAATAAGTGTCAAATGCTTGTATTGACAGTTGCATGAATTTAATGCAAAGAGTCAATATTTGCAGTGTTGACCATTCTTTTTCCAAGACCTCTGCAATCCACCCTTGCATGCTTTCAATTAACTTCTGGGCCACTGATCACTGACTGATGGCAGCTCATTCTTGCATAATCAATGCTTGGAGTTTGTCAGAATTTGGGGGTCTTTGTTTGTCCACCCGCCTCTTGAGGATTGACCACAAGTTCTCAATGGGATTAAGGTCTGGGGAGTTTCCTGGCCAATGGACCCAAAATATCAATGTTTCGTTCCCCGAGCCACTTAGTTATCACTTTTGCCTTATGGCAAGGTGCTCCATCAGACTGGAAAAGGCATTGTTTATCACCAAACTGTTCCTGGATAGTTGGGAGAAGTTGCTCTCAGAGGATGTGTTGATACCATTCTTTATTCACGGCTGTGTTCTTAGGAAAAATTGTGATTGAGCCCACCCTAAGTGGCTAGGGGAACAAAACATTGATATTTTGGGTCTATTGGCCAGGAAACTCCCAAGACCTTAATCCCATTGAGAACTTGTGGTCAATCCTCAAGGCCAGAAGTTAATTGTGGCCCAGAAGTTAATTGAGAGCATGCCACTGCGGATTGCAGAGGTCTTGAAAAAGAAGGGTAAACAGGGCAAATATTGACTCTTTGCATTAACTTCATGTAATTGTCAATAAAAGTCTTTGACACTTAAAAAATGTTTGTAATTATACTTCAGTCTTCCATAGTAACATCTGACAAAAATATCTAAAGACTGAAGCAGCAAACGTTGTGAAAATGTATATTTGTGTCATTCGCAAAACTTTTGGCCACAACTGTACTGTTCGGAAGATCTGACCCTCTCACACAATATGCTACACAACTCCTTGTGTAGTGCTAGGTCATTTCTAGAATAGTATACTATTGCAACACTATTCTAGCAAGCATGCTTATTTGTGTGGTGAAACCGTTGCATATGATTCAGAATGCAGCAGCACGTTTTGTCTTTGATCTGACAAAAAGGACACATGTATATCTCCTCTGGTTATAACACTGTAATTGCTCCCTGTAGCTGCTAGAATTACATCTTCCTTGTTAGTGATCGAGAGTTCAATCATCCAATCCTCAAAACAGTTTAAAACAACAGTCAATACTAACAGGAGAATACACTGTTTAGCATTGGTAGAGAATTTTGGCGCTACCCACATAATCAGCTGTGCTGCTCATCCCACATATGCATGAAGCTGGACATCAAACAAATAGATGTGACTTTGGAACCACTGTTTACATTTGGGGGACTCCTGGGGGTTAAGCAGAACGGATCCACTTCAAACAGGAAGGAATGTTCCTCTGGGAAATAAGTGGCTTCTTGTGACTATCAATTTTATATCAGATTACCGTTCTCTCGCTTACCTAGAATCCGTTCCATCTCTTCACACCTTTTTATCTCGGTTACAAATTTACGATGAAAGGAGTTGACACTTGGATTAAGCTGGAAAGAGAGTAAACTTTTATTTAGACAGATACAAACATGAACTACAAATGGATTAAATTGTATCCGTGTATGCGTATATCCTCAATGAAATATACAAACGTTTAGGCTAGCCTTCACCAATTGACTCAATTTTAAGCAACCAAGGTACCTTAACAGACAGATCACTTATATTAATCTAAATCATTATTTTACGATATTTTTTCTAATTGTGAATACGTCTGTTAGCACTTACATCTCTGAATTCTGCAAGCCCCAATTCACCTAGTTCACTGATGCAGTCATATGCAGATCCCGATTGCAAAAACAACTGTGCCAAGCACATCTCCTCGCTCCGAAACAAGCCCATGTTGAGTTCTTACTTGTTAGATGTCAACTAAGCTGTGGCCGTTATCACGATTTAAAATGCTCATTAGCCGAGCTTTATTCACAAGCTACTGTTTTTCTAAACATGCACGTTAACTGCACTTAAGGGACGAGTGAAAATAACAGCGTGCCAACTTGATAGATTCCGGATGTTTCTCAAAATCAATGGCCACGCGTATCGCGTGACCCGTACTATGACTCTACCCAGTTCACTGGCTATACTTCCCGGTGAAAACTTCCCTTTTTTCTTACCTCGCTAGCTATGGCTAATGGTACTTTTCAATGGTGTCGGGAATACTCTTAGCGACTGGTTGTCAACCAATATAAGGGAACCTATTCAGAAAATACAAAAAACATTGATTTAAAAAAAAATTGGTGGTACGGTAACTTTTATCACCCGTTTTGGTACATTGACGTTGTCTGCTCAACTAGCAATCACTGTTAACTTAGGAGTTTAGCGTGAGTTGTGTGATGACGTGTAAAATACCCTGTTAAAGAATTAATGAAAGTTACACGTTTTTTTTTTTACCAACAAGCGATCAATGAAACACTTAACAAAACTATTGTTTCACGTTTAATGTCGATAGCTACTAGTCTATAACGTCACGTTGTATAGCTTGTTAGCGTTACGTTAACTTTACAAACAGCAACGAAATAAGTTACAGCACCGTCAACTAACGTTAGCTAAACTGTCAAAATTCACTCCATTAGTATACATCTGCTCCGTGGTGAAAAGCCAACCGCGTAGGCATATTTCCATAAATTGGCTGTTCTAAACCGCAAACATTACGCCAAATAACTCAACCAGAAATGTTCCGTGTAGCTGCGTTCAACCAGCGTTAAACTACTGAAGCCGTGAGAAATTAGCCAAAATACAGGAGGTCGCTTCCGGTATGCGCAGTGGTTACCATAGACATATAAAGATCTAAATATGTCTATGGTTACACAAGCCTTAGCAGACATCCGGTGTTTGGCAATGGCGGGTTAGATCATAGACATGTATAGGTAGACACCGCCTCCACTGCTTCTCGGTGAAACGCGTCGCCGCCATTTTGGGAAAGGAGCTCTCTGCCGTCAGAGGTCTGTCAGACGTGTCAAACTAGCGCAAGTTGCCAGGAGCTGCGGTTTATCTGGATAAAAATCACGATAACCTTTCACATTTCGCAACCAATTTCATGGAGTATTCAAGGGTTTATGCTCTACGTGAAGTGTGTGAAAAAGATTTGCCTCTACGTTACTTTGAATCTCGCTAGTTTAATCGCCAGTCATATGTGCATGGGTCTATAATAAACGCTCGTGCATTTTGAAAATACTGAGAAGATCTATAAACTATCGAAATAGTGCTTCTTTAGTTACTACGTATTGACCATCATTAAGAGAAAGAGCATACATCAAATAGTGAGAAACTGGCAGTCAGTGTGTTTTTCATAGTTTAGTAGTTCCTTTTCAAGTATGTGCATTAAGAAACCTTGAACAGTGCAATTGGCAATACACAGTTATTTCACAAATCAACATTAGGCTACAAAAAAAATCTATATATTTCTATAGCAGTAAAAATATACACATCTCAATATATACATAGCCTACACATCTCAATAGTTGAACTGTAATATAAATAACATAGCATATATATAATACAATATAATATAATGACTCAGTATAATGTGCAATGGAATAACATATGATATATATAATATGTGATACAATATATATTTTAAGTATAAGTATATATTCATATTATGTACATTTGTACAATTTGACATAATATACAATCATGCTCTTAACATTTTCAGATCTATGCAGTGCAATTGACACAATATATAATTGTGAAATAACTGTGTATTGCCAATTGCACTGTTCAAGGTTTCTTAATGCACATACTTGAAAAGGAATTAAACTATGAAAAACACACTGACTGCCAGTTTCTCACTATTTGATGTATGCTCTTTCTCTTAATGATGGTCAATACTAGTAACTAAAGAAGCACTATTTCGATAGTTTATAGATCTTCTCAGTATTTTCAAAATGCACGAGTTTTGAAAGAAAAGTGAGCGTTTATCATAGACCCATGCACATGTATGACTGGCGATTTGACTAGCGAGATTCAAAGTAACGTAGAGGCAAATCTTTTTCACACACTTCACGTAGAGCATAAACCTTTGAATACTCCATGAAATTGGTTGCGAAATGTAAAAGGTTATCGTGATTTTTATTCAGAAAAACCGCAGCTCCTGGCAACTTGCGCTTGTTTGACACGTCTGACAGACCTCTGACGGCAGAGAGCTCCTTTCCCAAAATGGCGGCGACGCGTTTCGCCGAGGCAACGGGCTGAAGCAGTGGAGGCGGTGTCTATCTATACATGTCTATGGGTTAGATTGTTAACCGCTGTGGATCCGTATAAATCGCGGGACTTTTATTTTGATATTTTGGCTAACTTTTAGCCGTTTTGGCTAACAGTTTTCATATCCGGTTTGAACGTTCTATTGCCGCTAGGTTAACGCTGCTAGTTGAACGTCCGCACTTGGCGGCCATCTTGCCACAGTCAGCTCGCTCACGTAACATTGTGTTGGTAGTGGTACATGTACTTTTTAAATAACGATAACTTGCTCAATTTTCAACCGATTTTTAAGCAGTTTGGTTTGTTATAAACGTCAGAAATGTAGTTATGACACTGCTAACTTATGAACAATTATAACCATCGTATGAAAATAACATTAAACAGAACAGATAGGTGCAATGAATACACACATGCACAATTATTTATGTAATTTATGTTAAATCATTATACTCAGCATACAGAATGGCAACATGAGATATATGTATACTTTTAAAATAGGAATATTTCTAATATAATACAATAATTTGAATTATTACATGTTTAGTTTAAACAAGTAATAATTCTGTAGTAGTAACTGCTACTAGATACAAATGCTGATGTTAAGTGTTTGCACAACAAATGCAATGGCACTTTAGTTCATATGGCAGTTCATTTAAAATAACAGTGTCAAGTTCTAGGAATTGACAAACTGCACTGAAAGTGTTTCTGGTTTCTCACTCTTACAGGGACATTTGGTACTGAATAAAGACTGGTTATGCTGCTCCCTGATGAAAGTAAAATGTTTCTGCTGTTACCTCAGAAATTGCCTGTTTTAATTATGATTGTGGCTCAGGATTTTGTGGCCAGTTTTTTCCTTTTTCATAATGAACAGGATAACATTAATGTGCACTGTTCACTACTTTTGAATTCATTGTCGGATTTTGCGTATACAAATGCGATTGATCTAATTAATCAGGGAAATCATGCGATTAATCGTGATTAAAAATTGTAATCGTTGCCCAGCCCTACTTATAATATAATAAACTGTATACTAACCTAGAAATATGCTAGATATACTGACTGAATTAAAACACTACAGAGGGATAAGACAAGACAGGTCAAGTTCAAGTTCAAGTATTTATTTGTCATATACACAGAAAAACAGAGTCAGACTGGGCATTGAAATTCTTGGGACAAGACACCGTACAACAACCTACCATAGCATAACATAAAATAACATAACATAACATATAAGTACTCTGAACATAAATTCCACATTTAATAAATATACAAAATAAATATAAATATACAATACCATCTGCTAAACATATAATACACATATAGTAACCTAAACTAACCTATACCTATACTAACCTAAAGACAAATCAAATGTGTATCAAACTCTATCACTGTCCATTTAAAAGCCTGATGGCCCTGGGAAAGAAACTGCTCTCCAATCTACGGGTGCGAGATCGAATACTTCGGTAACGCCTACCAGATGGCAAAGGGGAAAAAAGTTTATAGGATGGATGGTAGCAGTCTTTAAGGATCCTGCCAGCTTTCCTGATGCATCGTGTATGGAAGATGTCCTGCAGGGCTGGGAGCTCCCTGCCTATGATAAACTCTGCAGACCTGACCACACTGCGTAGGGCCTTACGGTCCTTGGCTGTGCAGCTCCCGTACCACACTGTGATGCAACCAGTCAGGATGCTCTCTATAGTACACCTATAAAAGTTAGTGAGGATGACTGATTCCATACCAAACTTCTTCAGTCTCCTGAGAAAGAAAAGGCGTTTCCGGGCCACTTTCACCACCTTGTTCGCGTGAACAGACCAGGTGAGATCATCGCTGATGTTCACCCCAAGGAACCTGAAGCAACTGACCTTTTCCACTACAGATCTATTGATGTATAGGGGCGCATGCTCTTCCTCCTGCCGTCTCCTATAATCCACAATCATCTCTTTTGTTTTATTGATGTTAAGAGAGAGGTTATTAACCTGACACCATGTTGTCAGGGTATCAACCTCCTCTCTGTAGGCTGCCTCATCATTGTCAGTGATGAGGCCCACAATGGTTGTGTCGTCAGCAAACTTCACGATGAGATTTGAACTGTGCGTAGCCGCACAGTCATGCGTGAACAAGGAGAACAGGAGGGGGCTGAGCACACAGCCCTGGGGGGTGCCTGTGTTGGTGATTACTGTGGATGAGGTGCGGTCACCGATTCTCACCACCTGTGGCCTCCCCGTCAGAAAGTCAAAGATCCACCTGCATAGGGAGGTGCTTAGTCCCAGGTCTATGAGCTTGGCAATGAGTCTGGATGGGATGATGGTGTTGAATGCGGAACTATAGTCAATGAAAAGCATTCTTACGTATGTATTCCCTTTGTCCAGGTGGGCGAGGGCGGTGTGCATAGTCAGGGCGATGGCATCGTCAGTAGACCTATTGGACTGGTATGCAAACTGCATATGGTCCAGGGAGGGAGACAGTGAGGAGCAGATGAAGGATTTAACTAGCCGCTCGAAGCACTTCATTATGACAGAGGTCAGTGCTACAGGGCGATAGTCATTCATGCAGATGGCCTTGGTGTTCTTGGGCACAGGGATGATGGTGGTCCTTTTGAAGCAGGTGGGAAGTACAGACATGCTGAGGGAGAGGTTAAAGATGTCGCTGAAGACCCCTGCTAGCTGGTCAGCGCAACCCCTGAGGGCCCTACCTGATATGCCATCTGGGCCAGGTGCCTTGCGAGGGTGGATTTTTTTGAACCAATGCCTCACCTCGGCCTCAGTTAATGTAGGCACACCATGCTAGGCCATCAGGTAACTCCATTGCAGGGGGTCGTTCAGCTCGTCTGGTAATAGGACAGCGGACTGGGTCTCTCTGTAACCCCTCCCTTTGTAGTCTGTAGTCTGCGCCTGGACTCCACCTTGGTTCTGTAAGCCTCTTTTGCTGCTTTAATGGCCTTCAAGGTCATATCTGTTCCCTTATGCTGGTCAGGATCCCCGGAGTTATGGGCTCCAGACCGGCCTCTCAGGTTGGCCCGGACCACACATCAGCCCAAGGCTTCTGATTGAGGAAAGTAAAGACAGCCTTCTTGGGAACGACGTTGTCGATGCAGTGTTGAATGTAGCTGGAAACAGTGTCTGTGAATTCGTTTATGTCACCATCTCCTCCTCCTGAAATATACACCAATCAGTGGTGTCCAAACAGTCCTTGAGAGTAGCCACACTCTCGTCACTTCATTGATAGACTTTCCTCACGACCAGTCTGACCTGTTTCAGCTTTTGCCTATATGTGGGGAGGAGAAGTATGCCTTTCCAAAAGCAGGGAGGGGGAGGGGTTTGTAACTGCCCCGGAAGGCTGTAAAACAATGACTGTCTGGTCTCCAAGTCATGGGTTGTGTCAGTGCCCTTGGCAAAGGTAACTTACACTTCTGTGATGGCACCATTAATGCCCAAAAGTACATAGAAATTATGGAGCCACGTTGCTGCCTCCAAGACTTCCAGACGCCCATGCATATTTCAACAAGACAATGCAAACCACTTTCGGCACACATTTGAAAGGCATGGCTGAGGAAGAATAGGGTGCGGCTGCTGGACTGGCCTGCCAGCATTCCTGATTGTCCCCAAAAGAGAATGTATGGCGCATTTTGAAACGCAAAATGCGACAATGAAGACCTGTACTGTTGCACACCTTGAGATTGTTGGCAGGTAGAATGGGACAAAGTTATGTCAGCCATATGGCCGCCTCCTAACATTTGCGAATGCCCAGGACACACAAAGTACCACAAAATAGATAAATATAAAAAGACTTTATTTGGTATTAAAAACGTTGCAGATAATTTATGTTTTTAAAAGCAGTCTTTCAATAAGTTAAAGGTTCACTAGGAACGTCCAGCCACGAGTGGTCAGACAGCTGGGGTCCATGGTCAATTCGGCCGTGATCTGTTCAGTGCAAGCTTGATATAAAGTCGCGCCCGACGCCCCCTCACGTCGTTGGGATTCCCCGGGGATCCCCAGTGACGTCAGTCGCGGCTTTCCTAATCTGGCAAAAGAGTACACCACAGCAAAAGTAATTAATTAAGACTCAGTCGGTACCAATACATCACACACCTCAACACAGGGCACCGTATCAGGACGGCAGAGCTACTTCCCTTTATGTTGGGTATTGAGAACTATGAGTTGTCTACAACGTTGGTTTCTTGTGGTTCCTCGTCAGTTTTTTCGGTTCCGGTAACAGCAAACAGCAGACCTCGGATAACCAGGGCAAGGGATCATCAGCACTCCGCAAGCCACGTACACAGTAACAATACAATCTACAAACAGGAAGAAAAACGTATGTCCCTTTGTTCTCCGGTACGCTGGCGTGTTCTCGTCTGCTTCTTTCCGTGGCAGCCCGGTTCGTCCGTTCATTTCCTTTCGTTTCGTCTATTCTGTTCCGTTCGTTCGGTCGGTTCGTCATCTTCTCGTGGTACCCGCCGGGCACCCAGTGCGGTTGCAGCACCCTCTTTTTATATTCCTCCTCCTTGCCCCTCGCTCCTCGCAGATAGGTCGGTGGATAATTGTCCAGGTAATTAGTCCAGGTGTAATGAGTGGTGTGTAGTGTGTGTGTGTGTGTGTGTGTGTGTGTGTGTGTGTGTGTGTACACATCGTACATGTAGAACCAGTATCGGCTAATGGAGTAGAGGACAAGAAGCAGCAGGATGACGTCCAGGGAGGGGTCATCAAAGGTGATGGCCTCCGGGGGATCGGACATGTCTCCAAGGGGTTGGTGATGCTGGGACACACACCATCTACACACACGAACACACACACACACACACAGTCAAAGTCAGCTGTTTTTTGGCAGCCATATTCAGAGCTGCCCACGTTTGCCGAGGTAAAATAGGCCCAATGAATAAAGCAGGACTATCCTAGACACATAAATGCTTTGTCAGGACTGCGAGGTATCCAACAGACTTAACACGGGTGCAATACCAGTTCCATACACCAGAGGTCACAGCAACACATTCTTCATGAAATTCAAGTCTAGTCTCATTGCATCACAACAAGGAGCCTGTGAAACTGAACCTAACTTAAGGAATAGTGCTTCAGAAGTGAATATGTGTGCGACAGAAACCTGTGTGTGTGTTGATGGGCCTCATTTATAAAACGTACTTACGCACAGAATTGATCTTAGACTGTGCGTGCGATCAAATCCACGTCTAAGTACAGATTTATAAAAACTGTCTTAGACGTAGAAAAGGACGTATCTCTACGTCTGGTTTTAGTTCGTGTAAGTACATTTCCTTGTGGCAATACTGGAGTACTGCAGGAATTTAGAACTCAAAGCGCCGACACGCAGTTTCATTATCATCATCGTGCACCACCGTCACCATTAGGGCGAATGTTTCGCTCAATAAAATCAATTAAACTATTAGAACAATTCACACATGAATGAGATTCACGTCGAATAGGTATTCCGTTTTTATTTCACAAGTGTAAAACATTTCGCTCAATCTATAGCCTATAGAAACTTTAGAAAGTCTAATAGTGGCTTAGTTTTCATTAGGAGATATAGCTGCATTGGCGTTGTTAGAGGATATTGCCAACTGCGCAATAAGGAGAGAAAGGGTTTTTTCGTGATCGCGCACACTTTTTGACACAGGATGATGCATGGCTGATAAGCAGGTAGGCCTACAGCTTGTCGAGAGCGTTGTGCCCAAATAGCCTCTCGTCTACAGAGGCGCACCAGATGCAACCAGGCCATACATGTTCAGGTTTTGTCTGTTCTTGGATTCCTGGCTACAGGAACGTTCCGATGAGAAATTGGAATTCATTTAGCAGAATTTTGCCCGATGTTCTTCGCAGTATTATCACTTTATATGCCCGTAATGTATTAGATTTCCATACAGTGCCCAGGAAAAGCAATATGTGTAAGAGGATTTCCTGCGTAAAACAGGGTTCCCAATGTATTTTCATCCAGATTGCGCACACTCAAACAGCCTAGGAAGACCAGTGCGCGGTTGGTAGTGGAGCACAGCAAAGGCATGCCTAAGGGAAGGTGGCGATGGCCAGCGAGACTCCGATGCTGGAGCAGCAGTGCGACAGTTGCGGCCGCTGGTGCTTCGGAGACGTGCCTTCTACATGTCAAATACTTTGCTTTTGCCATTACGCCACCAGACAAGCTTTTCTAACGATGTTTTGGCCCGCATCTGCTGTTCCATCAGCAGAACGTCGATGTCAGCCTCACTTTAATTCTTCTGTTTACATGTTTCTTTCTTGTTTGCCACTGTCACAGAGAGTTTGTGCATTGAGGATGCGCTCTGTTTGTGCATTGATAATATGCTGATTAGATTAAATAGGGGCGTTTTGAGGGCGGAGATTCAGTTGCGCACAATTTCACGACCATTTGTGATTTATAACCGAAGGATTGGCGTACACGTGTTTTTTGTGTGTACGTCTGTTTACTGTGGATCTCACTTACGCTCATTTCAGGAAATGTCTTAGACAAAATGTAGGATGGTTTCTACGCAACGTTTTATAAATGAGGCCCGATGTGTTTTGTGCATGATCGTACCAGACCTGCCAACCTTGAATTTTTTTTATGAGTACTACCCCCCGCGCGCCCCACCCAGACTCCCGAACCCCGAGCCGATCCCCACTGTCCCACTGAGATTACAATAGGCTACTATATGAGTATTTTAAATTACATTACACATCGTATAGACACACGTCAACATGCTCGCCACATTCTAAAACAAAATCTAGATATCTAAAAAATCATCTTTATTTAATATATTTTAATACATTCTGACTGAAGAAAATGTTCAGGGGGGTGGGAGAAAGCTGTGGGTCAATGAGAGGAGAGTGCTCTAGTCTATTACTGATCTTTACTGCTCACCCACTCTAATAAGTTTATATTTGACAATAATTGTAATAATTTGACAATTGACAATTGAATGATGCTCATGCGTGCTTTTTCAAACTTAATTTGTATTTCTCTTTCAGCATATAACTTGAACTTTGTCTGCTTCTGCTCTAACGCGGGCTATGGCTGCCACAGACCTGGGGGACAGCACTGCTCATAGCTTTGCTGATCCTGATGCATACGATCTGGACATCTACGATGCAGGGGACTGTTTTTCTGACATGGTGCATGGAGCGATCTCACCTGCCTGACAGTCTGACCTGTCTGGCTGAAGAAAAGTTCAAGTAGCAAGTCTGGTTGCAGTGCAGCGCTACAATAACAGATTATCTTGTGAACTCATGAAAATAATTATAGACATTGCAGTTGTCATGCTCTGATCCACGGATTTATTTATTTCTTTTATTTTACTTGTTTCATCTAATTCCAGCCAGTTAAATCACATATCAGAGACGGCCAGGTCCTGCTTTGAGCTCTCGGTTCTGTGGGAAGCACGGTCTACAGTAATTGACGTGTGCTAGCCGGTGCAATAACCACCTAATAGATTTGTTGTAAATAAAGAAATCAAGAAAGTCATCATTGAATACTCAAACTCCGTATAGTGACTGAGATGGCTTAAATTGGAATAGATTCTTTGCCCCAAATATGCTCATTTGCAAAGTTAACAACAACCAATTCAATGCCAGCTATTACGCGTCAATGGAGTTTCTGTTTAAGTGTTAGCGACAAGCTAACAGTACTGGTCGAGAGCTTATTCTGTTTGCCCTGACAGCATTCGTGTATTATATAAACAACAAACCGAATGGATTAGACGTATAAAAAAGTCGTGTAGATAACGTTTATTCACATTCAATGTTTCCGTTACACACTTCCGAGAGTAGGCTACTCCATCTTGCTTCAATTTTTTTTGAGTATTCCCGATCCTCTGCTCAGTCTGAACAGGTCACACACACACTGAACAAGCAGCTCAAAGCCCGACGAGGAGGGGCGGGTGATTGAGTACAAATAAAGCGTTCTGATTGGCCGAAAGCACACCACTCACATACTGAACTGTGTGGCTCATTGAACCAGATATTCAGTGACAAGGTTAGTGACAACTTGACTGAAAATTGGCGAAATGCGAGATCAGATGATAATGCGTACTTTAGAACATGGAGCCGTACAAGCGTACTAGGAGGTCAAAATGTGTGCCAAGTAGGCCTACGCAAAATGCGTACATGTTGGCAGGTCGGTCGTAGCCTACACAGCTCGTCCTGCTTCTTGGCATTGCGGGGGGAGGTCTTGGTGGGAGCTGTCGGTGCTATTCCTCTCTTGCCTCCCACTGCGTCCTTGGTGCCGTCCTCATCCTCCCTCACTTGCTTATACCTGCCAGACACACACAAATTACTTTTTTACATGAATGCTGTATTGGTGCATGGATTCACTACTACATGCACAAGCACTCAAAACAATGAACAAGACCATGTATGGTTAAAGCACTTCTGTGTGTGTTGTGTGTGTGTGTGTGTGTGTGTGTGTGTGTGTGTGTGTGTGTGTGTGTGTGTGTGTGTGTGTACCAGATGCTGTGTGTTTTGGTCCAGATGCCGGCACGGCCCAGCGGGTTGGCCTCGTCGTCCGTAGACTCGTGCTCCTCCTCGGCCTGCAGGCTGTATGCACGGCCTGGTAGACGGTCATGTTGTAGGGCAGCAAGTTGATGAGACTGGACAGACTGGAGCTGCTGAGAAAGAATGCAACCGTGAGAGAAAAGGAGAGAGGGAAAGAGAGAGAGACAGAAAGAATGAGACATTGAGAGACAGAGAGAGAGAGAGAGAAAAAAAAGTGAGACACAGACAGAGAGAAAAAGAGTGAGACACACAGACAGACAGAGAGAGAGACACAGGGCCTCATTTATAAAACGTACTTACGCACAGAACTGATCTTAGACTGTGCGTGCGATCAAATCCACGTCTAAGTACAGATTTATAAAAACCGTCTTAGACGTAGAAAAGGACGTACCTCTACGTCTGGTTTCAGTTCGTGTAAGTACATTTCCTTGCGGCAATACTGGAGACTCTCCGAGCGCCGACAGCCGACACGCAGTTTCATCTTCATCATCCTCAGCACCACCGTCACCATTTGGGCTAATGGTGAAAGGCCAAATTAATGTTTCGCTCAATAAAATCAAATAAACTATTAGAATAATTAACACATGAATGAGATTCACATCTTATAGGTATTCCGTTTTAATTTCACAAGTGTAAAACATTTCGCTCAAACTTATAGCCTATAAAAAGACTAATAGTGGCTTACTTTTCAGTAGGAGATATGGCTGCATTGGCGATGTTAGAGGATATTGCCAACTGCGCAATAAGCAGAGAGAGGGTTTTTTTTGTGATCGCGCAGACTTTTTGACACAGGATGATGTACGTCTGATAAGCAGGTACCGCTTGCCGAGAGCGTTGTGCCCAAATGGCCTCTCGTCTAGAGAGGCGCACCAGAGGCAACCAGGCCATACACGTTCAGGTATTGTCCGTTCTTGGATTCCTGGCTACAGGAACGTTCCGATGACAAATTGGAGACCAGTCGAGCAATCCCCGTCATCATTAAGCAGAATTTTGCCCGATGTTTTTCGCAGTATAGGCTACTATCCCATATGCCCGCAATTTATTAGATTTCCATACAGTGCCCAGCAAAATGTGAAAGAGGATTACCTGCGTAAAACAGGGTTCCCAATGTATTCTCATCCAGATTTCGCACACTCAGAAAGCCTAGGAAGCCCACTTCAATACAGCACAGGTCGGTAGTGGAGCGCACCAAAGCCTTGGTGCTGCAGCCGCAGATGCGGCTTCTGGTGCTGCTCGTGCCGCGGGGGCTGGTGCTTCGGAGACGTGTCTACCACATGTCAAATACTTTGCTTTTGCCATTACGCCACCAGACAGGCTTTCTAACGATGTTTTGGCCCGCATCTGCTGTTCCATCAGCAGAACGTCGATGTCAGCTTCACTTTTATTCTGTTTACATGTTTCTTTCTTGCTTGCCACTGTCACAGAGGGTTTGTGCATTGAGGATGCGCTCTGTTTGTGCATTGATAGATGCTGGTTAGATTAAATAGGGGCGTTTTGAGGGCGGAGATTCAGTTGCGCACAATTTCACGACCATTTGTGATTTATAACCGAAGGATTGGTGTACACGTTTTTTTTGTGTGTACGTCTGTTTTCTGTGGATCTCACTTACGCTAATTTCAGGAAATGTCAGACAAAATGTAGGATGGTTTCTACGCAAGGTTTTATAAATGAGGCCCTGTGTCTGTGTCTGTATGTGCGTGTGCGTGTGCGTGTGCGTGTTTCTGTGCGTGTTTCTGTGCGTGTGCGTGTGCGTGTGCGTGTTTTTTGTGTGTTTGCGTGTGTGTATGTGTGTGTTTGTGTATGTGTGTGAACACACACAAACACACACACACACATACACACACACACACACACACACACACACTAGCACACACACAAACACACACACACACACAAACACAAATACAAACACAAACACAAACACAAACACAAACACAAACACAAAAACACACAAACACACACACAAACACACACACACACAAAAACAAACACACACACACAAAAACAAACACACACACACAAACACACATACACACAAACACACGCACACAAACACACACACACACAAAGACACACAACCAAGTGTGTTATGTTCAGCTTGGCTTACTACAATAATAGTGTGTGTGTGAGTGTGTGTGTGTGTTTGTGTGTGTGTGTTTGTGTGTGTCTGTGTGTGTGTGTGTGTGTGTGTTTGTGTATGTCTGTGTGTGCGTGTTTCTGTGTCTTTGTGTTTGTCTGTTTGTGTGTGTGTGTGCGTGTTTGTGTGTGTGTGTGTGTGTTTCTGTGTGTGTGTGTGTTTCTGTGTCTGTGTCTGTGTCTGTGTCTGTGTCTGTGTGTGTGTGTGTGTGTGTGTGTGTGTGTGTGTGTGTGTGTGTGTGTGTGTGTGTCTGTGTCTGTGTGTGCGTGTGCGTGTGCGTGTGCGTGTGCGTGTGCGTGTGCGTGTGCGTGTGTCTCTGTTTTCATAACATGTGTACCTATGCATGTATACCTAATACCACACTGAACACAACAGAGATGGTTTTAAGTCTCTACGATCTACGGTTCCTGAGATACACAATGTATCAGACCCGATCAGACCCGAAACTCAGTGCATTGCCTACATGTATCATAACATTTGTTATTTGTTATCATAATGTCTGTTATTTGTTATCACCACACTATTTTTAACATGCATCATAACATTTGTTATTTGTTGTTATAACATTGTGACACCGTCACATTAATGAATCATCTTACAACAAAAGAAATATAAAAGATCCCAAAGGTTAAAATTGCATATGATGAATATGTAAAGTACTGTATGTATGTACTAAATGGCCTTTGTCAAATACCTGTATATGTATGATAGGGGGGGGGGTCTGTCCGTTTAAAATGCTCCTTTTATTTCTGTTTGTATTGCACCTATCGGTGCGCACCTGACTTGATATATGAGGTGTGCGTCTGACTAGGGGCAGGCCCCTTCTTCCAAAGTTTGGAGTAGGAAGTGTGTGCGTGAAAGTGGCACCAGCTTTTGAATGTTGAAGCCATTGAAATGTAAAAACATTCCAGACGGCAGAAAAAATATATGATCGCGTCTGAGTTTGGAGATCATTACACAGCACTGAACGGCATTTGCGGGAGTCAGGAAGAAGAAGCGTTCATCTGGGGGGATTCTTTTACCTGTGATGTGGTGAGACCGAACTTTTTCGTTCCTTTTTTGTGGTGGATATACCCGGCGGATGTAATTGCTCATCTTGTTGCCTTTTTGGACGGTGTGCTGGATTATTTGTTTTTTTTTGGCTCACGTTGTACCATACCGTGGGAATTACGAGGTATAGGATCTGCGCCTGAGTTGTGCATGGACGTTGCCCTGTTGAGCTAGACTTTTTGAGTTTATTTTGTGGACTAAGGGCTGGGGAAATGTATGGGGTTTGTGTGTAATTGTGATTGTGATAATTTGTGTTGACTAATACAGGGCCGTAGGCGCGTGCAATGATCTAAGTTTGGTGTTCCCTTTGTTATTTAGCGTGACTCCGGATAAGGCGGAGCTTTTTTATTTATTTTCGGCAATTCATCCATTTCTTAAAGAACCTCTTGTGCGGTTTTTTGGTAACGTGTGTCTTACATTAGAATAGCCAAATTGTTACAACATGTTTGTTATTTGTTATTACCACACTATTTTTAACATTGTTATAAAATGTATCTTAACATTTGTTATTTGTTTTCATAACATGTATCATAACATTTGTTATTTGTTATCATTATATGTTTGTTATTTGTTATCACCACACTATTTTTAACATTGTTATAACATGTATCATAACATTTGTTATTTGTTTTCATAACATGTATCATAACATTTGTTATTTGTAATCATTATATGTTTGTTATTTGTTATCACCACACTATTTTTAACATTGTAATAACATGTATCATAACATTTGTTATTTGTTTTCATAACATGTATCATAACATTTGTTATTTGTTATCATTATATGTTTGTTATTTGTTATCACCACACTATTTTAAACATTGTTATAAAATGTATCATACATTTTTTTTATTTGTTTTCATAACATGCATCATAACATTTGTTATTCTGGATCCGGACCTTTGTTTTCAAACCTAAAGTGACATTCGCCCCGAGAGATAGATCAACGTCAAGCCTTGCTGGAGGTCAGAAATCTCGGATTGCTCTTGTTATATGTTTGTTATTTGTTATCACCACACTATTTTTAACATTGTTATAACATGCATCATAACATTTGTTATTTGTTATCATAACATTTCCTATGCATGTATACCTAATACTACACTGAACACAACCAGAGGTGGTTTTAGGTCTCCGCGACCTATGTTTCCTGACACAGGTAAAGGCATTTTTATGCTACTCCGTACGACACGTTTTTGAGCACATAGGAACGCCTTCAGGTAAGTGAAACGCCTTCTCCGGTAGCTGAAACGCCCTCTCCGTGCTCTCCAGAGACGTCGGACAGCTCTCCGTGTCCCCGCAAAAATTTCTGTCGGTCCGCTCATGGCGACGGATACTCCTTGGCCGTGATTGGCACACTACAACCTCATTTCCATACGACATCAACTCCGGAAACTAACATTTCTGGACCTAGCGTTTCCTGTTTCATTACCTTTATATCCATATATATATATGCATAACAGACACTGTCAAAGGCGCAGATCCTTTCCTTGAAAACTATTCCCTGTATATCACAATACATGAGCCGGCCCAAGTAGCCTACTGCCAGAGAACCAGCATGAGCGACGGCAATTAAAGATGTGTTTCAACAACGGTAGAAAACTGTGTTTGCTCCGTATTTTACTGAACTCATAATTATATGACAGTGGTATTAGTTACAGTTGAGACACCCGAAATAACGTGCATGCGCAGAAATCCTGAGACGTGATTTTTAGTCTGCACATGAATACATGAATTTCTTTGATCCCAGGAAATTTGAGCACACAACCCATCTCCCTTACGGAGATATTGGCGAAAGTTGTTTTACCTACTTCATTTCAAACGTTGCAAACGTGTCTAGTTTTTGTGCAGTAGTGAATAGAGTCTCAGTTTACTACACCGCATATCATGTTTGTAGAAAATGGTTAAGGTGCAACAAATGGCAATGATTAAGGTGCAACAAATGGCACATTGCAAGTAAAATGGTGCGGCTGGAGCAGATACAGGGAGGGACAACGGTGACGCAGTTTGGATGTAGCGAAACGTTTATGTGCTGTAACAAACAGTGTTAACCAGTATGTGAGTAACGTGGGTTTTATTAAAACATAGTGTGTAATGTGTAGCTATTTCATTCTGTTTATTAACCTTTCCGGCTGTCTGTAGGCTATGTATTAACTAGCCAGCAGTAGACGAAAGGGAATTAACCCCGAAGTTAAAAACATGTAGCCTAATCTACTTCGGGAGCATTTTACTCCCCCGCATTCTCTCTACAAACTTCCATATAGACGCGGGATCAGCAGAGGAAAATCTTCTTTCCTTTTGGGAGAAACAAGGCCAGTCGTTCCCACGACTACAGCACCTTGCAAAACGATTTATATGCGTTCCAGCAACAGGTGCTGCGCTCCTTCAGTGCAGCAGGGCGCGTTATAGAAGCCAGGCGCTCTCGCTTGAATCCTGACACTGTAGATGCTATTGTATTCCTGCATAGTGCAAAGACAAATTCTAAATAGAACGAAGGTTAGGCATATCAGCAGAGGTATATTTTGGTTACATTAGGATGGATACGTTTATAGCTTGCGTTTTGGGCGCACCACAATGCCAAGAACAAGAAGTTTGTCGCGACTGTAATGGCATATTTCATTGTGGGGGTGATTGATAGCTTAAGGCTTAGAGACACGGTGTTTTCCGATGTTTTACTGAGTTCTCGCTGTCTCTATCACACACATACACACACACACACACACACACACACACACACACACACACACTAACGGAAGCAAAAAAGGTTTAAATTAAGTGACGATCCCTCAAATGTCGCGTCTCTTTAAAGCGCCGCAAACCTGGATAAAGTTTTCTATAAAAAACAAGTGAAGTCTTTCATTCTCACTTTCCACCCTAAAACTATGAACTGAACAATGAATTAAAATGATCGTGAACTATTCATGTTTACTCGTGAACTGTTCATGTTTACTTGTATGAACTTTTAACTATTTCATGAAAGGTGTGGACTTGTACAACACTGTCAGTCGTTCAGATGTTGTGCCTATATCGTATCGTCTCGTCACATGATCAAATAGAGATTACAAAAAGTACCCAGAAATCATTGCAAATCTAATAGGACGAAAATACCAAAGAAAATAAGAACGTATTGATTTAATTTTATTGTTTTTTAATCGTTTCTATAGTGTAAGTTAAGCATATCATTTTGTTGTAGATTGCTACTTTTTCTTCCTCAAAAAAAAAACCTACCATGATAAAGATAAGTTTGCCCTATCAAGTGTATATATAGCATTAGACACAGTGACAATATTGTGCATCTGCTGACACCTGTTGCATTTGAGTAGTGGCAGCTGGTGGGAGAGTAGTAATTGACTGTTGTGGAGGAGAGGTAAAGTCAACTAACAATTTCCATCGCCCAAAAACGTCATGGGGTAGCTTGTCTTTCGGGACTTAAACCGTTACTCCCCCTACTGTTGTGGAAGAGAATTGTTTTCAGCACCCACAGCCGTTGGAGTACTATAAAGGGACACAAATGCTAACTGGTACGTACTATCCGGCCGCCCGCCCACTGTCCAACCATCCGACACGACCGTTTTGTGTACTATATAAGGCCCTTAAGGCCAAAGCCGAGATCAGGCACAATTCGCGTGGGCGAGAGTCGACACTTCGCTTCACGCGAATCAGTCACAATTCGAGTGGGCGAGAGTCGCCACTTCGCTTCACGCGAATCAGGCACACGGTCAAGCAATGTAATTTATAACGTTCTACGAATCAAACTTACATTACCACTGCACACTCATAACCTTACACATAATGTATTGTACTAGCATTTGTATTCAAAGTTTACACTTTAATCTACCAAAGTATTAACCGTTTTACAATACAACATCCAACACTGGCGCTCACATGTGACATCACACAGGGGGTTGGCCAAGTACTGAGACAACGGAATCTAACCAAAAGAACCATAGCAGAAGAGTGCAGAGTATTCTGCATATGTATAGTATAAAAATAAATAGATGGGATATATACAGTATGATATGACAGTACACGATATATGGGGTATGAGCAGTAGTAACATTGGCAGTTGGTCATTAGTGCAGATATGATACAGGTACAGGTGAAGGTAGCAATAGAAGTTATGAATGAGGTAAGAGACATGATAAGATATAAGCACAATGAATATGAGGTAAGAGTTATGATATGATATAAGTACAATGCAACGGAATCTAACCAAAAGAACCATAGCAGAAGAGTGCAGAGTATTCTGCATATAGTGGTAATATAAAAATAAATAGATGGGATATATACAGTATGATATGACAGTACAAGATATATGGGGTATGAGCAGTAGTAACATTGGCAGCAATAGTTGGTCATTAGTCAAGGTAGTAATATAAGTTATGAATGAGGTAAGAGACATGATAATATATAATGAATAAGAGGTAAAAGGCATGATATATATATATACAATGAATATGAGGTAGGAGGCATGATATGATATAAATACAATGAATAGGGACAACAATTTTAAATAAGTAGATATAGATATGAATACACTATAAAATGTTAAGTGGCTGAACAAAAAAATAAAAAAATTCAACCCCCACAAGGTAGTTTACATCAAGGCAGCTCCTGGCCTTTTGTCTAGGTTGATGGGCCATCAGTTTTTGTGGCTTGGAACCAGAGCCAGACTCTGATTGTTGGTTTTTGAAGTAAAATACATTAAATTACATTGCTTGACCGTGTAGCTATTTGTCTCTGTTTTGTTACCGGCTTTCAACCACGAGAATGAGTAAGAGCTTTAATAAGGGTCTCAATAACGTTTATAGGCTACGTGTAGCTATTTGTTTTGTCTTTGTGAGAATGAGAAAGATCTTTTTTTTTTTTTTTTTTAAGATTTGTTTTTGGCTTTTTTATGCCTTTAGGTAAGTGAAGAGTGGGACAGGAAATGAGAGGGAGAAGAGGTGGGGAGTGGACTGAAGAAATGACATTGGGCCGGATTCGATCCCGTGTCCTCCATGGGCATCAAGCCGTTATGTGGTCGAGGCTACTGTGTGAGCTACAGTGCCCCCCATGAGTAAGATCTTTAATAAGAGTCTCAACAACATATATGTCTCATATGCGACCGTCTCTGTGCAATTCAGATTGCGTCCTAAATGAAGCGCGCTTCATTCACAAAGTGGTATATAGTAGGCCAAGATCTTAAAGAGTCTCAACAACTTATATGGGCCATTCTACCGAATTCGTGTAATATGCAGTCCCTCAACAATAAAAACTATTTACAAAACAATTAGGTATTTAGGCATAGATATTTACTAAGAAAATGTTATGGTCTATATAAACCCAATGCATTAAATGAGATAGTGATAAGCTAAATATTTACAAAATCATCATTTATAGGGTACTTTCTATTGGAAAGCAGCTATCCCCAACCCTGACATCTAAATTTTAATGCCTGTAAATAACACTTTTCAATTTTTTTTTATTTTTATCAATGATTTAAATTGAAGATCGTGTTTATTATGCTATCTCCACACTATTTTTAACATTGTTATAACATTTATCATAACATTTGTTACATGTTTTCATAAAATGTATCATAACTTTTGTTATTTGTTTTCATAACATGTTTGTTATTTGTTATCACCACACTATTTTTAACATTGTTATAACATGTATCATAACATTTGTTATTTGTTTTCATAACATGTATCATAATGTGCGCATGTTTGTATGTGTGTGTGTGTGTGCGTGTGTTTGTGTGTGTATTTGGGTCCGTGTGTTTTTGTGTGTTTGTGTTTGTGTTTGTGTTTGTGTTTGTGTTTGTGTGTGTGTGTTTGTGTGTGTGTGTGTGTGTGTGTGTGTGTGTGTGTGTGTGTGTTTGTGTTTGTCTGTGTGTGTGTTTGTTTGTGTGTGTGTCTGTGTTTGTGTGTGTGTATGGGTGTGTGTGTGTGTGTTTGTGCGCACACACAGACACACAAACACACCACACTATTTTTAACATTTGTTATTTGTTTTCATAACATGTATCATAACTTTTGTTATGTGTTTTCATAACATGTATCATAACATTTGTTATTTGTTATCATTATGTTTGTTATTTGTTATCACCAAACTATTTTTAACATTGTTATAACATGTGACATTACATTTGTTATTTGTTTTCATAACAAGTATCATAACATTTGTTATTTGTTATCATAATGTTTGTTATTTGTTATCACCAAACTATTCTTAACATTGTTATTTGTTTGCACACACAGAACACGAACAAACACACCACACTATTTTTAACATTGTTATAACATGTATCATAACATTTGTTATTTGTTTTAATAACATGTAACATAACATTTGTTATTTGTTTTCATATGTATCATACCATTTGTTATTTGTTTTCATAACATGTATTATAACATTTGTTATTTGTTATCATAATAATGCGTATGTTATTTGTTATCACCACACTATTTTTAACATTGTTATAACATGTATCATAACATTTGTTATTTGTTTTCAAAACATGTATCATAACATTTGTTATTTGTTTTCAAAACATGTATCATTATATTTGTTATTTGTTATCATAATGCGTTTGTTATTTGTTATTACCTCACTATTTTTAACATTGTTATAACATGTATAATAACATTTGTTAATTGTTTTCATAACATGTGTACGGTACAGACTTGGGCTAATGTTATTGCATCAGCGAATTTACTGATTGGTTCATTATAGCTGGCCGTCATCATTCTACATTCGGAAATATACCGTTATCTGCAATAACGTTAGCGTTCACATTCAGTCCGTCAGTTGGTC
>NC_137914.1:30461804-30509304 GCF_963457725.1 Sprattus sprattus
TTACCATTAGGGCTAATGTTTCGCTCAATAAAATGAAATTCACGTCTAATAGGTATTCCGTTTTAATTTCACAAGTGTAAAACATTTCGCTCAATCTATAGCCTATAGAAAGTCTAATAGTGGCTTAGTTTTCATTAGGAGGTATGGCTGCATTGGCGTTGTTAGAGGATATTGCCAACAGCGCAAAGAGGAGAGAAAGGGTTTCTTCGTGATCGCGCAGACTTTTTGACACAAGATGATGTATGGCTGATAAGCAGGTACCGCTTGCCGAGAGCGTTGTGCCCAAATGGCCTCATGTCTACACAGGCGCACCAGATGAAACCAGGCCATACAGGTTCAGGTTTTGGCTGTTGGATTCCTGGCTACAGCAACGTTCCGAGGAGAAATTGGAGACCAGTCGAGCAATCCCCGTCATCATTAAGCAGAATTTTGCTCGACGTCTTTGCAGTATTATCCCTCTATATGCCCGCATCAATTAGAATTTCATACAGTGCCCAGGAACAGCAAATTGTGAAAGAGGATTTCCTGCGTAAAACAGGGTTGCCAATGTATTCTCATCCAGATTGTGCACACTCAAACAGCCTAGGAGGCCCACTTTCAATACAGCACATGCCCGTGCGCGGTCGGTAGTGGAGCGCACCAAAGCCATGGTGCTGCTGCCGTAGATGCGGCTACTGGTGCTTCGGAGACGTGTCTACATTTCACATACTTTGCTTTTGCCATTAGGCCATCAGACAGGCTTTCTAACGATGTTTTGGCCCGCATCTGCTGTTCCATCAGCAGAACGTCGATGTCAGCCTCACTTTAATTCTTCTGTTTACATGTTTCTTTATTGCTTGCGCTCTGTTTGTGCATTGATAATATGCTGATTAGATTAAATAGGGGCGGAGATTCAGTTGCACTCAATTTCACGACCAAAGGATTGGCGTACACGTTTTTTTTGTGCGTACGTCCGTTTACTGTGGATCTCACTTACGTTCATTTCAGGAAATGTCTTAGACAAAATGTAGGATGGTTTTTACGCAACGTTTTATAAATAAGGCCCTATCAAACATTCATACCTTGACCTCTTGTGCAGACATCCCTCCAACAGAGGGAACTGGCATCGTATAGTTTGAGACTACATCCGTCACACCCTGGTGGCAACAAGAGTTTTCGACACGGCAGACTGCACACCAATAGTACGTCTTGAGGCTGCCGCTTGTAATAAATGGCCATGGAGAGGTCCACTCATTGGAGAGGTCCACTCATTCTGAAATGCTGCTCCAGCCAGAGCACGCCTGTTCTGGCCCTGCTGTTGGATAAGGGGAATCTCTTCTGTCTGTCCCTCTGTGTCTTCTGTCTGTTGCTCTTCTTCATGTGCTCCTATTGGTCCTGTCTGTTGCCCTGTTGTTTCCATAATTTGGTCTGACTTCTGGCTGTTCTGACTGTCTTTTCTGACTTGGCTGGTCCTTTAAATAATATGAAAGATTACAAATAATTCTATTGCACAAAGTTTTTATGTTAAATTCTTTTGAATACATCTTACCTGTTCAAAGTGCTGTTTGGAAAATTGTGTGAGTCCTTTTCTTTGGCCTGTAAATAAAAAGATACATGCTATCTGAGCAGCCTTAATAAACAATGCTATTATATTTTGAGCATGCAGTACAAGGTTAACCAGGCTGTGCCTGACAGCTGACCGACAGATAGCCACTGCTTAACACACACATTGTAGCAAATTGTAGATCATAGGGTACATATCGTAGCGTTCCCACCCCCACGATTAAAAGTGACAAACCAAACATTCATAGATCGAAAAATCTTTAATTAATCATCAACCTTACATACTTCAGTAGTGGTGGGTGTATAGATTACGACTGGTATCATGTTTTGATTTTCATCTGAAGCGTGTGTGGCCTCTAGTATAATAGTTTAGTCTTGACTACGCCACTCTCAATTTTAGGTGTGAGAGAACCCAGCTACCATACCTCAGTCAATTCCCCAGCAGGTTAACTAAGAGGAGTGAATTAATAAGGCTACAGCTGTCAGATCATCAAAACGTATTTCAAGATGTCTTTATAAAACAAACATCAAGGAGACAGGATGAGTTTGGCAGTGTGCAAATGGGAAATAGTAACAAGTACTGTGCAAATAGCAATAACTTATTAAATAGTGATCTGATAGCATGGATTATCAACAGGAATAAATAAATAAGTCACTGGCAATACACAATGAATAAATAGATAGATAGATAGATAGATAAATACTTTATTAATCCAGTGGGGAAATTCTGGTATCTTGCAGCTCTCACATATTAACAATAATTACAAACAATACAATTGCTATGTACATGGTGTAAAGTGCATAATAATTAAAGTTTCATGGCAGCTGCGACGAATGATCTTATCGTATTGAGCCGCCCGCTACGGAGGCTCAATACGGACTGTCCTGCCAGGACATGGTGGATGGGGTGATTAACATTGCCCATGATGGCCAAGAGCTTGCCCCGCATCCGTCTCTCTACCAAAGTCCCCAGTGAGTCCAGGTTCTGCCCTACCACTGAGCTCGCCTTTCTGACAAGTTTGTCCATCAGCCCAGTGTCCCTCTTAGATGTGTTGCCTACCCAGCAGACTGCAGCAAAAAAGAGCACGCTCGCCATAACAGATTGGTAAAACATGCACAGCATCTCTTTACATCAAAGGACCTGAGTTTCCTCAGGAAGAACAATCTGCTCTGTCCCTTTTTATATGTAGCACCTGCGTTAGCTGACCAGTTCAGCTTGTCGTCGAGATGCACCCCCAGGAACGTGTAGGTCTGCACCACCGCGATGTCCTTGCCCTGAATGTTAATAGGCTGCAAATGTGACTTAGACCTACGAAAGTCAATGACCAACTCCTTGGTCTTGCTGGTGTTTAGGAGTAGGCCATTCCTGTCACTCCAGTCGCCGAAGGCTTTCGCCAGTTCCCCTCCTGCTCCTCCCTCACACACGCCACTATAGCCGTGTCGTCAGAGTATTTTTAGACGTAAGAATCAGACTTGTAGATGAAGTCAGAATTGTAGATGAAGTCAGATGTGTAGAGGGTGAACAGGAACGAAGCCAGCACAGTCCCCTGCGGAGCCCCAGTGCTACTCACAACTATGGGCCTCATTTATAAAACGTTGCGTAGAAACCATCCTACATTTTGTCTAAGACATTTCCTGAAATGAACGTAAGTGAGATCCACAGAAAACAGACGTACCCACAAAAAACACGTGTACGCCAATCCTTCGGTTATAAATCACAAATGGTCGTGAAATTGTGCGCAACTGAATCTCTGCCCTCGAAACGCCCCTATTTAATCTAATCAGCATATTTTCAATGCACAAACAGAGCACATCCTCAATGCACAAACTCTCTGTGACAGTTGCGAAAGTAGCAGGTTGGGCAACGCTTCCACCGTTATTTCCCCCATGCAACCTGCTTTCCAGGTGTGATTAGTTCAACCTCAACCGGGTGGGCTCATATTTTGATACATAAGCGGTGTGTATGACATCGGGAGGGACTTTGCTTCTACTCGGTTTGTTGTGCTTCCGGGGTGCCCCATCAGTTGGCATGGTGGCATGGGATTGTAATTGTCATGGTTCGACTACTACTGCTTGATCTGCTTGATCTGTTCACTGTTAATGGCAAGTCCAGTGTAACGTTGTGTGCTCTGTGGGAATCCGCTGGAGCCGGAGCCTAGCTGCGTCCGTGGCCTGTTCCCGAGCCAGCAGTCATTGCTGCTCCGTCGGTGACAAAGAGGCTCAACAGGTGCCCCCCACTCCCTATCAAGACTGCTGTTCAAAGCTGCTGTTTTGTTGCGTCTTAGTTGTGTATTTCTAAGACAAATTGGTACGCTGGCGATTAGCTGTGCTTCCTCTGGGTCTCCGCATACACGGGGCTCGGTTTACTGTCGCATGAGCTTGTCTCGTTCAGTTCGATGCTTTAACGCATGATTTGTGTTTGTTTTGTTTATTACTTTGCTTTAATGCATGAGCTTGTCTCGTTTATTTCGTTGCTCCCGCGCATGATTGTGTTTTGTTTTGTTTATTTCTTGGCTTTAACGCATGAGCTTGGGGTTATTTCTTGGCTTTAGCGCATGCTCTTGTTTTTGTTTATTGCTTGATTCAACGCATGATTCTGTTTGGTTTCTTTTCTTGCCTTAGCGTGATCTTGTTATTGTTTGTGTTCTTACTTAATGCATGGAGCTAGGCAGTGGTGTGCTGCTCTTCCTCTCCGCTTGGCCTGCATGTTTGTTTGGTTTGTGTTGTGATTTGTGGTGGTAGGAATAGGGAGTGTGACCGTCGTAACCTAACCAGGTGTCTTCAGCAGTGTGCGTGCAGACGGCTGCTGTAACCTAGGTCACGATGACTAGGATCGCGACTCACTGCCGACCCTCCATGGGGTTCGGGACGACTGCTGGAAATCCCCTCCGTCCTTTGTCCCGTGATTAAAGCTAAGTGGCATAGCTTAATATATCTACATCATCACCTTTCCCCTTCTTACTGTTAGGTGCAGTGCATTACTAACCCCAGTGCCTCTCTCCTTTCTCTCTCTCTGGACAGGTGCAGTGGTCTGACTCAGGTGGCAGGCTCGAGCTCTGCCCTTCACCTTTCATTGCTGTGTGCAGAACGGTTGCCTTTATTTTGCAGTGCGTATTCGGTTTGAGCACGTGTGGTGTGTGTTTTCTGGCTTTCTTTTCTCCCCCTCCCGGGAAGTCCTACCCGCCACGGTAAGCCCTGCCCTGCTCCACCGAGCTTCAGCTAGTGGCCACTGGTCCATTATTAAGACTTCGGCCATCCCACCGGCTCCATCCCGGGGTCTAGCCATATGTATATTATGTGGTTACTGTGTGCGCTTATTGTATGCCTGTGTACTGGAAGCCATCCTGTACAACCAGTTGTGTGAGAGACAACAGCCTGTGCTGGAATTTTTCTGTACTCTTTTATGTGTTATGAGCATGTTTTGGACAGTGCCCTCCGCAGGGAGCTGAAGCAGCTCATTCGCCGGCAACCACTGGCTACTCTGCTGGACGTGCGTAGGGAAGCCATTAGATGGGAACGAGAGGGGTTTCCCGGTGGGACTAGAGAGCGCAGTTCCTCTCTTCCAGCGGCCTATGGCATACAGTATTGTGTGCAGGGCCGCTCTCGGCCGGCCTCCCCAATATCCCCACGGGGTGGCGAGTAGGAAGAGATGAAAGAGCTGTTAAAGCGACAGCAGGAGCAGCTTAATCAGCTCTTCCAGACTGGGTCCGGGGCCCAAGGGCGGTGCGCATAGCCGGGGGCACACTGCAGTTTGTTGCCAGTACCTGTCCGGTGCAGCTGTCAGGTGAGACTGCGCTCTTTGAGCCTTCCGATTCAGGGTTGCCGGCAGGGCTACTTGCCTCACCTTGCTTGGTTCAAGTCAAGAGAGGTACGGCCTACGTTCCGATCATCAACGTAGGGATAACCGAGGTCCTTCTCTACCCTCGTGTTAGCATGGGTTCCTTAAGCAGTGCCGAGGTCATCAGCCTTCCACCTGGCATTTCAGAAGTGCGGCCCATCACCGCTACTCTGTCCTCACAGGAAG
Organism: Sprattus sprattus; assembly: GCF_963457725.1. Taxonomy (NCBI): domain Eukaryota; kingdom Metazoa; phylum Chordata; class Actinopteri; order Clupeiformes; family Clupeidae; genus Sprattus; species Sprattus sprattus. Next base: position 30,467,371 of record NC_137914.1, read on the forward strand.
TCATCAGCTCTGGGTATAGGATTGCAGAGGTTGATTTGTCGGCCTTATCCGACCAAGAACAGACTGAGGCAAGGTCCCTGTTACACCGGTATAGTTCGGTCTTCGCAGCTCACGACGGCGATTTGGGTTGTACAAACCTACTCTCTCATGACATCCCACAACTTAACATCCCTGTTCGTCAAAGGCACCGGTGTATCCCACCCTCGGATTACGAGGTGGTCAAAGCTCACATTAATCAGCTGTTAGAGTCACAGGTAGTGAGGGAGAGTAGTAGCCCTTATGCGTCACCTATTGTTATTGCCAAAAAGAAGGACGGGAATATACGCATGTACGTAGACTACCGCCTGCTGAATAATAGGACCCGTAAGGACTCTTTTCCCCTACCCCGTATCGAGGAGAGTTTGGATGCACTGGCAGGGGCCCAGTGGTTTTCCACCCTGGACCTGGCCAGCGGGTACCATCAAGTCCCTGTCTCCGAACAGTATAGGCCCAAAACTGCCTTCTGCACGCCATTTGGTCTGTTCGAATGGAACCGCATGCCCTTTGGGCTATGCAACGCTCCAAGCACGTTCCAACGCTTGATGCAGCGAATGTTCGGAGACCAGCAGTGCCAGTCCCTGCTCTTGTATCTAGACGACATCGTTGTCTTCTCCTCCTCAGTCACTCAGCAATTACAACGGCTGGAGGTGGTTCTCAGTTGTCTCCATAAGGAAGGACTGAAGGCCAAATTGGAAAAGTGTGCCTTTTTCCGCCAACAGGTTACCTTGGACATGTTATTTCCAACAAGGGGGTGTCAGCAGGATCCAGCCAAGATCGAGGCAGTGGCGAAGTGGCAGCGGCCCCGCCACGTTTCCGAGCTGCGCTCATTCCTGGGGTTTGCCAGCTATTACAGGCGTTTTGTGGAAGGCTCCGCAAAAATGGCCAGCCCACTGCACAAACTAGTAGCAGCCCTCTCAGGGACTAAGTTGAAACGGGGTTCCCGTCAGAGTATTGAGACGGCGTGGACAGCCCAGTGTGGAGACAGCTTTGAGGCCTTGAAGGCAAGGTTGATCTCTGCACCAGTTCTGGCTTACGCCGATTTCTCCCTGCCGTTCATCTTGGAGGTGGATGCTAGCCATTGCGGTCTCGGGGCTGTCCTCTCCCAGAAACAGGATGGGGTCGCCCGTCCCGTGGCTTATGCTAGCCGAGGTCTTCGGCCCACTGAGCGCAACATGGATAACTACAGCTCCATGAAATTGGAATTTCTTGCGCTCAAGTGGGCCATGACCGAAAAATTTAGAGAATACCTGCTGGGGAACAAATGTGTTGTCTTTACGGACAACAATCCCTTAAGCTACCTCCAGTCTGCGAAGTTGGGGGCTACGGAGCATCAATGGGCCGCCCAGCTCGCCGCTTTTGATTTTGATATCAAGTATCGCCCTGGTCGCAGCAACCAGAACGCAGATGCCCTCTCAAAGCAGTATATGTCTGCCGCGAGTCTGAGTGAGTACACCCTCCCGGGGACCACGGTCCCGGGATGCCTGCAGCAGGGCCCGACCCTGACCTCAGTGGCCACCCAGTCGGCGATAGCCGTTTTTCCCGGCCATTCCACCGCTGACATCCGCTCTCTGCAGGATGAAGATCCCATCTTAAAAGAGGTCTTGCTGTTCTGGAGGAGACGGGCTCCACCTACCGCTGATGAGCGACGGCGGGGTTCTAAATCAGCTCTGGGGTTTTTACGCCATTGGGATAGGTTGGTGGAAAAATAGGGGATATTACACCACCAGGTTTTCCGTCCAGATGGGGGGGAAGAAGGGTCACAGCTTCTCCTGCCCGCAGCCCTCCAAAGAGAAACTTTGAGGCAGCTACACCAAGACCACGGCCACCAGGGTGCCGAGCGCACAACTGAGCTAGTGCGCCAGCGATGTTATTGGCCAGGTCTATTTGCAGATGTTAAGCAGTGGTGTCGGGAATGCAATCGGTGCCAAGTCGCCAAGGATTCTGGCACCATCCCCCACAGCTTCATGGGCCACCTGTTGGCATCTAGGCCCAATGAAATAGTGGCTACTGACTTTACCCAGTTAGAGCCGTCACAAAATGGGGTCGAGAACGTTCTGGTTATGACCGACGTTTTTAGTAAATACACCCAGGCGATTCCTACAAGGGATCAACGTGCTCAGACAGTCGCCCAGGTACTTGTACTTGTAAAGGAATGGTTTTACAGGTTTGGAGTGCCGAGCCGTATTCACTCGGACCAAGGTAGGTGCTTTGAAGCCCACCTCATACAGCAGCTCTGTTCACTGTATGGCGTGGTCAAGTCCCGCACCACTCCTTACCACCCTGCAGGCAATGGCCAGTGTGAGCGGTTCAATAGGACGCTCCACAATCTCTTGCGCACTCTGCCGGTAACCCGGAAAAGAGACTGGACTTGCTGCCTCCCATAGGTGGTGTATTGCTACAACACCACGCCTCACCAGGTTTCTTTTTAATGTTTGGACGGGAACCCATTCTTCCCATCGACTTTCTGCTTGGACGGGTGCAGGAGCCAATAGCAGGGACTGTGCAGGACTGGGTGGCTGAGCACAAGTTACGGCTTAGGGTAGCTTTTGAGGTTGCACAGGAGCGACTGCGAGCAGCCGCAGGCCGTAGAAAAGAAGGTGGCCCAGTTGGTCTATCTTCGTGACCACAGTGCTAGAGGTAGGCACAAAATCCAGGACCTATGGAGTTCTGTGACCTACCAAGTACTGAAGGCACCCCCAGGAGGGGGGCGGTTTACACCATCGCCCCAGTGGATAACTTGCATAGGGTAAAAGACAGTCCACCGGGATCTGTTAAAAGCTCAAATCACCTCTGCCTCTACTGCTCAGCCGCCCATGGCCCCCAACAGCCCCTGTCATACTTTCTGACAACTCTAGGGATGAGGACCTATGGCTCGGGGTTCGGGACCCACCTCCCGAGCCCTCAGAGGACCAGTGACGTGCGGTGAAGTCAGTACGAGGGTAGGCACTGAGTTATGAAAGCCAGATTACTTTATTGTTTAGGCTAATAGGCTACGTCACAACAGTAGGTACAAGTGCGGCACGCAGGCACAGTCGATCGATATATTTAAAAAAAAAATCCAATCACGATAACATATCGTGTGGCCTAGGCTACTAACTCTCAGTCTCGCACACGCACGCACACACCAGTTAATGTCCATCATCAGAATGCAACCATCTTTATCCTTAATTGCACAGCGGCCAATTATGTATGTCAGTCAGCAGCAATGAGAACACACACTGCTCAATTGAATATGAAAGCAAATGGCTTGCAGTCGGCATTAATTCAACCCCACACTTGTCATTTCAAAATTAAGCTCAAAATTGTTTCTAACTCACCTGACTAGCACAGCCACAATGCCAATCTTTTTTGTCATAGCAGTCCGTTTGAAACAACAATTTTTGGTCCCTTTTTCTGCAGAAGTTCATTTAGTGTTGGACTAGGCCTCCCTCTTGCCAGTTACTGCTTTTTTCTATTAAAGTCGAGTTTAGAGAAATGTCTAAGTTCCACAATATCGGTAGATACCGCTGTTGTCATTTTTACTTTGATTTTCGCGGGGATTACGTTTAGCTGGTGTAATGACGTCAGCTGCGCAAATGTCCAGTAATATCTCGATTTTAATTGGTCCATGTTTGATACGTAACGTAGATGATTACTGGCATAACATATTTACGTGCAAAGGCACAGGACAGTTGTGCCTTTCGACGTACATATTAAAGAATACAGAATCGAAGTGCGCATGCGCGATATGACTTTTTTGTTGCCGTTCAAAATGAATGGGCAGTAAAGGCACTGCTTATTCTACCGGTTTTTTGTATTTGTTTATGCGTAACTGATACAATTGTCATCGTAACGTCTAAACAATTGGAATAACGTATGTATTGCATATATAAATCACAAGAATACTCGGTACAAATACAAATACAAGTTTATTAAATGAAATGATTTAATAAACATTTTTACGTTTGAATTTTGTCAGGGTAGGCAGTGCCTACCTTGCCTACCCTGACTGCACGTCACTGCAGAGGACCCAATACCATCGGGGCCCTATGGGGCGGGTGGGACGACACCTTTAGAGGATGTGCCAGTTCCCGAGGACCCTTTCATAGCAGACGGGAGCCTACCAGCCCCGGAAGCTCCTAGCCTTGCCCAGCCGGCCCTACGCCGGACTGCACGTTCCACGGCCGGTCAGCACTCGAACCCGCATCATCTCCCTACCAGCCAGTCGGTAGTGTGATGCAGGCTACATTTAAAGTGCATTGGTCGTCGTCGGGGCGTCGACTCAAAAAGGGGGGGGTAGAATGTAGCATGTTGGGCAACGCCTCCACCGTTCTTTCCCCCATGCAACCTGCTTTCCAGGTTTGATTAGTTCAACCTTAATGACACTGATTACTGGGTGGGCTCATATTTTGATATATAAGCGGTGTGTATGACATCGGGAGGGACTTTGCTTCTACTCGGTTTGTTGTGCTTCCGGGGTGCCCAATCAGTTGGCATGGTGGCATGGGATTGTAATTGGCATGGTTCGACTAGTACTGCTAACTAAGCGTGATCTGTTCACTGTTACTGGCAAGTCCAGTGTAACGTTGTGTGCTCTGTGGGAATCCGCTGGAGCCGAAGCCTAGCTGCGTCCGTGGCCTGTTCCCGAGCCGGCAGTCATTGCTGCTCCGTCGCATGAGCTTGGGGTTATTAACGCATTAACGCATTATTAACGCATAACGCATGAGCTTGGGGTTATTTCTTGGCTTTAGCGCATGCTCTTGTTTTTGTTTATTGCTTGATTCAACGCATGATTCTGTTTGGTTTCTTTTCTTGCCTTAGCGTGTTATCTTGTTATTGTTTGTGTCCTTACTTAATGCATGGGGCTAGGCAGTGGTGTGCTGCTCTTCCTCTCCGCTTGGCCTGCATGTTTGTTTGGTTTGTGTTGTGACTTGTGGTGGTAGGAATAGGGAGTGTGACCGTCGTAACCTAACCAGGGCCCTGTTCGGCGTACAACTGAAGCTAAGATAATTAATTTAGCTCGCAACTGGAGATAAACTAGCTCGCTAAATGAGAACAGGCCAAGCCCGTCTGGCGACGGGCGCTAATTTATTTTAACCTCTCGTTAATTTATCCCAGGCTAAAATCATCAGCTAAATTGCGCGTGCACGTCCTGCTTTAAAAGGCATGAAAGTCGATAACCAAAACCAGGATTTTTTGAACGGCATTATAGTCTAAACTCAAAGAAAAAGACTCATTGTTTTCTCCGCTAAGGCGGGATATGACCATGAACGCGTTATGAAGAATTAAAGACCATAATCATGTCAAAATTCATCACTGTCGCGACTGAAACAGCATTAAAGAAACTGTCCGTAGGCTGTATAACTAGTGATATCTTTTTTTGGCCCGAACATGGAGCAGGTCCGCTCAGGTCTCGTAGGCCAATCCTCGCCTTTCAATTCCTTTTCCAGTCATCCAATCCAGACGCAACCAAAAAATGGTTATTAGCCAATCTCGCGGCGCTTCTCAGCAAACTTGGCTTGAACTTGACGTGACGTTACGTTACCAAGTTACGCAGACGCAATCTCCTCCTGCACGCTCTTCATCACACTCACTCCAAAACTACACTCTGCCGAAGATAGCTGGAGCTGAGAAAAGTGAACCGAACTCGACAAAGTAAGTAACCACGAATTGTTTCTATTTTTATTTTAGATAGTCACACATGTTTTATTTCCATTCGTCACATCATGTCGTTTGATGTGGTTGTCGAGCCTCACATTACGTTGTATTACATATAGACTGTAGGGATGCAACGGTACAGTGTGGCCACGGTTCGGTTTGTATCACGGTTTTTGGGCCACGGTAACGGTTCGGTTTCGATATATCAATATTATCCTGCCGCTAACACGCATTAGGTTATATTTGTCTTTTCTATTTCAAGTCAACAAGGTGCTTCTACTCACACTTGCAGAGACAATGCAAGATGCAATTCAATGTAAAAAGGGCACATATTAAGTCAAATCACAAAATGTATTTTAAACAAGGAACACTATTCTGGCCTTCTGTCAAAAACAGGCAATATTAAAAATAGTAAAGTGCAGTATACTGTAAAGTAATGTGAAATGTAAACATTGACATTATTCAATAAACTCAAACAACAAACATTGTCATTCACACACTTAAACCCTAGAAAATACTTAACTGTTATAAATACACCCTTAAAGAACAACAGAACAAACCTCCTCTCTCCTAGTCACTTCGTACAGTTCTGGAATTATTTTGCTGCTGAAATGCATGCGGGAGGGGATATTAAAACGAGGATCAATGGTCTTTATCCTGTGACGGAATCCCGTGCCTAAAACTACTGAATAGGGCTGCATGTCTTTCCCTATGAAGACGCCCATTGAGTTGGTTATTGCCTTGTGTTTTTCGGAATTATTTGCATATTGTTGCTGAAATGCTGCAGCAATGGATGGTTGTGTTTTCGGCGACAAACCGTGCTGCTCCGCTTATAGTTACAGCCGGGTGATGACGGGGCAAGTGGCTCAACATGTTGGATGTATTACCTGTGGAGTAGGCGATCGTAGTAAAGCAATGCTTGCACACCGTGCTTTGCTTGCTGACGACCTTTTTCCCTTTATCATCATACTCCACACTGAACCCAAAATGTTCCCATACAGCTGATTTGTAAGATGACGGTGCCTCTTTCTTTTCTCCGTGTCTTGTTGACTTGCCATGAATCATGATCGTGCTGCAACAGGGTAAGTTTCGTTTTCCCCACATGGAGCTAAAGCGTCTGCATTCAGAGCGCTGATTGGCTCTTGGGAAAGTCAGTACAATTCTGATTGGTTGTTGCATGGTTGTGGAGCGCAGAACTCATCCCCTGAGTCCCAAACAGTCATGGCTATCGCCCAATACATGCGTGCATTCATTATAACCACATATTAAATTAAAAGTTTAATGTCACCCATACCGTAATATCGCGGTTCACCTGGGTCAACCGAACCGAACAAGGCGAACCGAACGGTTCGCTAAAATACCGAAAACCGTTGCATCCCTAGTACCCAGGTGTCTTCAGCAGTGTGAGTGTGCGTGCAGACGGCTGCTGTAACCTAGGTCACGGTGACTAGGATCGCGATTCACTGCCGACCCTCCCTGGAGTTCGGGACGACTGCTGGAAATCCCCTCCGTCCGTGGACAGGTGCAGTGGTCTGACCCCAGGTGGTGGAGCTCTGGCCCTTCACCTTTTATTGCTGTGTGCACAACGGTTGCCTTTATTTTGCAGTGCGTATTCGGTTTGAGCACGTGTGGTGTGTGTTTTCTGGCTTTCTTCTCTCCCCCGCCCGGGAAGTCCTGCCCGCCACGGTAAGCCCTGCCCTGCTCCACCGAGCTTCAGCTAGTGGCCACTGGTCCATTATTAAGGCTTCGTCCATCCCACCGGCTCCATCCTGGGGTCTAGCCCCCTGACGGCCATCGTCACTGTACACTACTACTGTGTGTTACTATATGTATGTTGGTTACTGTTACTGTGTGCGCTTATTGTATGCCTGTGTACTGGAAGCCATCCTGTACAACCAGTTGTGTGAGAGACAACAGCCTGTGCTGGAATTGTTCTGTACTCTTTTATGTGTTTTTCTATCTGTTAATAAATGGTATTTATGGAACCCACCTCTCTGGCCTATGAGTTACGAACCTGTGTTGTGCCTTGTTAGATTTATTTAGGTACAGTTAAGTCTAGTTATTCCTAGGGTGACTCCCTAGGTGGCGTAGTCGTCATTCTTCAATCTCCTGGCCACCGTCACACAATCAAGAAAGAAACATGTAAACAGAAGAATTAAAGTGAGGCTGACATCGATTTTCAAACATCGTTAGAAAGCCTGTCTGGTGGCGTAATGGCAAAAGCAAAGTATTTGACATGTAGTAGACACGTCTCCGAAGCACCAGCCCCCGCGGCACAGGCAGCACCAGAAGCCGCATCTGCGGCAGCAGCACCAAGGCTTTGGTGCGCTCCACTACCGACCTGTGCTGTATTGAAGTGGGCTTCCTAGGCTTTCTGAGTGTGCGAAATCTGGATGAGAATACATTGGGAACCCTGTTTTACGCAGGAAATCCTCTTTCACATTTTGCTGGGCACTGTATGGAAATCTAATAAATTGCGGGCAAAGAACATCGGGCAAAATTCTGCTTAATGATGACGGGGATTGCTCGACTGGTCTCCAATTTCTCATCGGAACGTTCCTGTAGTCAGGAATCCAAGAACGGACAATACCTGAACGTGTATGGCCTGGTTGCCTCTGGTGCGCCTCTCTAGAAAAGAGGCCATTTGGGTACCTGCTTATCAGACATACATCATCCTGTGTCAAAAAGTCTGCGTGATCACAAAAAAAACCTCTCTCTCCTTATTGCTCAGTTGGCAATATCCTCTAACAACGCCAATGCAGCCATATCTCCTACTGAAAACCTAGCCACTATTAGTCTTTTTATAGGCTATAAGTTTGAGCGAAATGTTTTACACTTGTGAAATTAAAACGGAATACCTATAAGATGTGAATCTCATTCATGTGTAAATTATTCTAATAGTTTATTTGATTTTATTGAGCAAAACATTAATTTGGCCTTTCACCATTAGCCCAAATGGTGACGGTGAAGCTGACGTTGATTAAACTGCGTGTCGGCTGTCGGCGCTCGGAGAGTCCTGAATTCCTGCAGTACTCCAGTATTTCCGCAAGGAAATGTACTTACACGAACTGAAACCAGACGTAGAGATACGTCCTTTTCTACATCTAAGACGGTTTTTATAAATCTGTACTTAGACATGGATTTGATTGCACGCACAGTCTTAGATCAGTTCTGTGCGTAAGTACGTTTTATAAATGAGGCCCTATGTCAGATGCACAGCTCCCCAGTCGGACAAACTGCGGCCGTCCTGTTAAATAGTCCGTGATCCAGGACTATTGGATCCAGGAGCTTTTCTCCAAGTAGGAGAGGCTGGATGGTGTTGAAAGCGCTCGAAAAGTCAAAGAACAAAATCCTCACTTGACTTTCCGGCTCGTCCAGGTAGGAGTAGGCCCGGTGAAGCAAGTAGAGGACAGCATCATCCACTCCTACTCTCTCCCTGTACCCGAACTGCAGGGGGTCAAGTGCATGTTCAGTCAGAGGTCTCAGGTGACGAAGAACCAGCCGCTCAAATGTCTTCATGACGTGAGATGTGAGGGCCACCGGTCTGTAGTCGTTGAGCACGGCCGGGCGTCCAGTCTTGGGTACCGGCACGAGACATGACGTTTTCCACAGAACCAGGACCCTCCCTGACTGTAGGCTCAGGTTGAAGAGCTCTTGAAGGGGCTCGGCCAGTTGATCAGCACAGACCTTTAGCAGCCTCGGGCACACTTCATCCGGGCCAGCCGCCTTTCCTGCGTTCAATTTCTTCAGTTCCACCTTAACCTCGTCAGCTGTGAGGCACAGGGGGAGGATTGGAGGGGGAGGGGGCTCATCTGTGATGTTAGGGCTGTACCTGTGAGGAGGAGCTGGTGAAGGGAGAGGGCAGGCTGCTGCTGGAGGAGAAGTGGGGGGGGAGGACGGGAGAGCTGATGATGATGAGGCCGCTGAGTCAAACCTGTTGTAGAAGTGATTGAACTCATTGGCCTTGGGCACATCAGGGGCTGTAGCCAGACTGCCCTTCTGCTTAAGCCCGTGATGGTCTTCATTCCCCTCCACACCTCTCTGGTGTTGTTGTGCTGCAGCTTCCTTTCCACCTTCATTTTATAATCCCTCTTGGCCTGCTTCAGGCTCCTCTTCAGCTCTCGTTGTACGAGCCTGCGCTTCTCCCTCTCTGTATGCTGCCTTTTTCTGATTCAGGAGCTTCTTGATGTCACAAGTGATCCAGGGTTTATTGTTTGGAAAACAGCGCACAGTCCTCGCTGGTACAATCATGTCCCTGCAGAATGTCATGTAGCCAGTGTAGCAATCAACCCTTCTATCAACTTCCATGACTCCCCTATTTCCCTCTGTGTCTTGCAGTACATCCCAGTCCGTGCATTCATAGCAGGCCCGCAGAGCTTCTTTGGCCTCTGGTGTCCACTTCCTGAATGTACGGGAGGAAGCCTACATCCACAGAAGATCGGTGGTTAGTTCTCTAAGATGTTTGGAACAATTTACCAGCCGTGTTCCTTCAAAAACTGCGCAAGTGTATCTGGAAGAATTGATGCTATTTTGAAGGCAAAGGGTGGTCACACCAAATATTGATTTAATTTAGAATTTTCTTCTGTTCCTTCACTGCATTTTGTTAATTTATGAAGAATTGATGAAAATAAACTGTTAACACTTCCATTTTTGAAAGCATTCTTAGTTTACAGCATTTTTTCACACCTGCCTAAAACTTTTGCACAGTACTGTATATAAAATAAAAATCGGGGGGGGCGCTCGGAGGGGGCCTCGCCCGGGGCGTATTAGCCTCTAGAACCGCCACTGCACACCACACAAACTGCAAGTCACAATGGCTATCCACTACACCACAAACGTCACACTACGGCCCCTAGTAGCGGGCGTTGCACAGCACACAAAAGTTGTAAGAGTAAGAGAGGATAAAAACTTCCCTCTATGATAGCCCCCAGCTACGGCTGACCAAAAGAATAAAAGGAAAGAAAGTAAAACTCGCCAAGACACAAACAAGCAAATGGAAGGTGGTTTTACAAGGACAGCAACACTATGGCTACCTCAATACTGTAACAGGATTATATTACCGGAGGAGGAGTTAAGCAAACACAAACACAGAATACACGTTTTACTATTTATTACAATTATAGTCGTCAATACATACAACCCAACCACCCGTATTCACACTACGTCACACACACACACTGAACCTCTCTATGGCCGACTTAAACTAGGGGAAAGGACTGACCGGCCGGGGGCTAACTCACACACACGATCGTACAATAGTCCACAGAAGGTAATGGCTTCTCCTCTCAGTGTTGCCCAGCGTTCTCCCTCGCACCCAGATTCAGACAGTCTGTTATAATCCTCTCCAGGAACAATCATACCTCCTTAACAGGCAACAGGTGTCTCACCCACCTGCAGCCGGTCATAATTATTCCATTGGCGGGGCGTTGCCACTGCGGCCAGTAAACAGAGTTCATTACACTACCCCCTCCTTTGAAGAGGATGGCGCCCTCGCGTCCAATGTTATTTACATCCACATTAAAATCTTTGAACCACCCAGGTTGTCTCCGTTGTCTCTGGGGCCGGGACGGTTCCAAACCCAGCGGGGCAGGATCCTGTGCAGGCGACCCAGACTCCCCAGTCTCTGCCGCTGACTCAGCCCCCTGTTGTCTCTGTGGTGAAGGGGAACCCACAGCCATCGAAGTATCCGGTGCATGAGGCTCAAGCCCTCCACCCTCAGACACTGGTGGGGCCTGCTGTTGACCTCCGGAAACAGCATCATGCAGGGGTCTCGGTTGGTTCTGCTCTCCCTCCTGCTCAGCTGCTGGTGTAAAGGGATGATCCCCCTCGGTCAAGCTGGCCCGTTCAGCAGACTGGCCTCCCCCCATGACAGGGGCCCCCGATGTGTCTGCAGCAGTGGCGGTGCGTCAATACAAGGCGCTGGGGCGCCGCCCACCCTACAATTTTGAGATGTATGTGTTTGAGAAAAAAAAAAAATGAAATGTCAAAAAACATTATATATCAAATAATTTAATAAGAAATGTACCGTTTTAAAGCGTTAAATGTGTGCCGGAGACCGTAAGCCCCTGTCAAAAAGCACTTTAATATGACCAAATATAATATATTGCCATTCGTTATCATTGAGAGAGAAGCCACTCCTCCCTGTGGGCGCCGGCCAAGTGGAAGTCTATGGGAGCCAAAAAAAGGGGCAGGAACATTTGAGCAAGGACAGCTTCTCATTGGCGGATGACAGGTCGAGCCCGGGGCGCACATCAAGTGCGCCCACAGCCAATGACAGGGCTTCTTATATATCATCCTGACAGGACTGTCCAATCAGAGACCTTTTGTTATTCCCTCACATCTCATTTAAATATCACATATCTACCGGAGCAGTTCAGCGTTCAGATCTATTGGGTGCTATTGGGTCTGGAACACGTGGCTCTGGTGGCTCTGGCCCCCTCATCCCCTCCCGAGCCAGTCATTATCAGCCTGTAGCTGTTGAATGCGTTCAGTTAAGAGTCTAAGTCGTTCTTCAGGGCTTACCTCTTCGTCGTTCATGACTGGGTGTAAGAAGAAACAGTCACCACCTCAATAAAGAAAAAATAATCAAAACCCACAAAATAATCACTGATTTTCCCAAGTACACAACAAACAAACAACCAAACAAATGTAACCTATACTAGACTGAAGCTTGGCTAAGACTCAGAAGTAGCTAGGACAAGAGGGTCTTGGACCCAGTATTCCCCACTATGGGTTATTCAATTAAATGAATGAGGAAAGAGGCAGCGTATGAAAATAATGCACTTTATTTCTGATGATTATTTGAAGGCAGAGATTAAAAATGGATGCTTATCAATAAATACTTTAGTTCAGTGTGGCAATAAATAGTTTGTATGTAAATAGTGATACAATATTGCACAATTCCCATAAAGTGCTTACACAAGCCACTAATACCAAGCAGCACCAAAGCTGTGGTTAGGCTACTATGCCTGCTACAAACCCAAACAAAAGAAAGAAAGGACACGAATATGTCTATAATGACAGAGCTATCAAATCATAATTAATCACACCAAAAGAGAGCACTCTCACTGCAAATAATGAAAGAAAGCAATAGGCCACGCCAAACAAAACAAATAAATAACCAAACACAACTTGGAGGTGGTTTCACACACACGTTCAAAGGCACACCTTGTAGCAGAACATAACCCCCAAAGCAAGCCTTAAGCTGCTGGCTAAATACTAGTTGCACTTGAACAGCAAATGTGGTTTAAATGTTCCCCCACTAATTTCGTATTAAATATAAAACTAACGTAGGGAAAAACAGTGGCTACAAATTACTCCTGTACGGCTGTGCTGAGGTCATAGAATTTAGACCGGAACAAAGTATTTTAAGCGCGGTGCACCGCTTCACGTTAGATCACCACCGACAGAATCCCATTCCAACAGTAATCTCACCACTGCGATTTCGCGCTCCTAATTCAAACAATAGAATGACCTCGCGGTGTGCTATTTTACCTGTGTTTCTTCCGGTCAAGTGAAACAGAAACAGGTGACTCACTTATCCCACCCGTCACATATTCCCCTCACTTTGAAAGGTCACCGTCCCGGTGCTGGTGATCAAACTCTTTCTAATGCCATGGCCTAAAATAAAAGCTAGGGGTTAGGCTGAATGACTGAATGGCGTTTTGTTGGCCCTCCAGGTGTTGGGTGGCTGACTGTGGCAACCGGAAGGGGTTGGAGTGTTGGCCTGCTCGTGCACGTGTTGGGTGTGTCACTGGGTCTTCTCCCAATGGCATAATTTCTTGGGGTGGGTCTGACTCCACCTCTGGAGAGGAGCAACCTGTGCCACCTAGTGTTGTCATTGGGATTTCCTGGTCACCTTGTGACGGGCAGTAGTTGGGCCTTTGTTGTCCAGCCACCGTCCCATCTTGTCCAGCTTCACAGCATGGCCTTGCATCTGGCTGATTAGGTAGAATTTGGAACCATACCTCATCCTCATCCTCTTCATTGGCCTTTGGTCGGTCATCATTTTCTGCTAGGCCCCGTGGAACGTCCACAAGAGCATCCACTGGTGGTTTATCCTGGCATGGCAGAGCTTTTAACTCAGAGCGGTGGACATTCATGTCTGGACCCAACCCATCTTCAGGTGTAATATGGTACACTAGCCCCTTGTCGTCCCGGCATTTCACCACTCGGTATGCTCTTGGGTCCCAAAGATCTTGGATTTCGTGCCGGCCCAGTGGATGGCTTCTGCGATACACCCTGGCATTCACTAGGAACTAGGGTGGAGGCTGACCGTAACGTTCTCTGGTGGCGGCTGCTGCCTCCAGACGGCTTTTGGCGTCAGCGTAAATTTCGGCCAGATGTTCTTTGTGGGTAGTTACCCAATCGGTTGGAGGCGTGTTATCTGGATCTTCTGCTCCCAGCCCCAGCAGGAAATCCACTGGAAGTTGGGGCTTCTGCCCAAACATGAGCTCATATGGGGAGTGACCTGTAGACTGATGGACAGATGTGTTGTATGCAAACAGCAAGTGTGGAAGCGCTTGTGGCCACCTTTTCTTCTTCTCAGGGGGCAGGCTATGCAAAAGGTCGTGGAGTGTACGATTAAAACGTTCACATTGCCCGTTACCTTGCGGGTTGATAGGGGCCGGTTCTGCTTTTGTTAATCCCATATAACTTGCACAGACGCCTCAGCAATTCTCCCTCAAAGGACCGGCCTTGGTCTAAATGGATTATTTTTGACACCCCAAAGGAGTAGAACCACTTTTCCGTAAGAACCTTGGCCACAGTCTCTGCCTGCTGGTTAGCAGTTGGATAGGCCTGTGTGAACTTAGAAAACACATCGGTAACAATGAGGACATTTTCATAGCCATTACTGGCTTTTTCCAGGGTTGAGAAGTCAATGGCGATGACTTTCAGGGGTTTGGTGGCCAATAGGTGGCCTGCATAGGTACGGGCAGTAGGAATGACTCCCTTGGCTAGAGTGCAACGCTCGCATTCTTTGCACCACTGCTCAATGTCCCGACGCATCTTAGGCCAGTAACACCTCTGACGGACTAGTTCAGTGGTCCTTTCCACTCCTTGGAGGCCATGATTGTCATGCAGGCTAACTAACACCTCCTTGTGCAGCACTTTGGGTAGTAGTAGTTGTAGTTTGGTGTCTCGCACTGGGGGTTGTTGAATCTCACGATACAGTATGCCATCTTGCTCTCGGATTCTGCGCCACTGACGAGGTAGCTCCCGTACCATGTCGGCTTCCTGTGTTCTCTCCTGTCTATTTGGCGGCCGGGCCCTCCTCCAGTACACCAAAAAGGCACCAATCACTGAGTCTTTTGTCTGGAGTGCTCGTAGGTCTGCTGGCAAGCGGATGGGAGCTGCATCTATGGTGGCGATCACTGCTTGTTGTTCGAGGTGTTCTGGTTGTACCTCAGGCTCCCTTAACTCCGATGGAACCGTAATGCCAGAGACCATGGCTGTAACAAGCTGTGTGGGCAGATTACGACTCTGACGTGACAGGGCGTAGGCATTCCGGTTTGCTGTACCAGGGCGATATTTCAGCTGGAAGTCGAAAACTGCCAACTGGGAGGCCCACCTCTGTTCAACAGCAGCTAGCTTGGCAGTCTGTAGGTGGCTTAAGGGATTGTTGTCTGTATAGAGAACAAATTTGGCCCCAAGCAGATATTCCCTGAACCGCACGGTCACCGCCCATTTCAACGCCAGAAACTCTAGCTTCATCGAACTGTAATTCGAGATATTCCTTTCAGATGGCCGCAAGGTTCTACTGGCGAAGGCAATGGGTCGTCTCTTCCCGTCCACCTCCTGAGACCGAACAGCTCCCAGGCCCTGGTGACTAGCATCTATTTCAAGAACAAATGGCTTTGTAAAGTCTGCACACTTAAGAACTGGGGCACTTACAAGTTCCTGTTTCAGTGTCTCAAACGCTTGTTCACAGTGGTCATTCCAGAGATTTCCCAGCATGGCATTAGCTCCACCCCTCTTCTTCCCCTTTCCTTGTACTTCTGCTACAAGCTTATGTAAAGGCCCTGCATGCTTGGCAAAGCCTGCCACAAACCTGCTGTAGTAAGAGGCGAACCCCAAGAATGAACGCAGGTCGGTCAGGGTGGTAGGGCGCTTCCACTGCAGGACAGTCTGGATCTTATCTGGGTCGGTAGCCACTCCACAAGCAGATATAACGTGCCCTAAATATTGCACTTCCTCTTGGAAAAAATGGCATTTGCTCAATTTAAGTTTTAAATTGTGTTCTTTGAGCCTACCTAAGACCACTTCTAGCCGTTGTAAATGCTGTTGAAACGAGGATGAAAAGATGACTATATCATCCAAGTACAACAGCAAGGAGTGGAAACTTTGGTCGCCAAAGATTCGTTCCATCAGGCGCTGGAACGTACTAGGGGCGTTACATAGGCCAAAGGGCATGCGATTAAATTCAAATTAGCCAAAAGGTGTACAGAAGGCAGTTTTATCTTTATCCCTCTCAGCCATGGGGACTTGATGGTATCCAGAGGCCAGGTCTAGAGTGGAGAACATTGTGGCACCTGTCAGTGCATCCAAGGATTCCTCTATTCTTGGACGAGGGTATGCATCCTTCCTTGTTTTGGCATTGAGTTATCTATAGTCCACACAAAGATTGTACCATCTTTCTTTTGGACCACTACGATAGGTGAAGCATATGGACTACAACTAGGTTGGGCGATCCCCTTCCCTACCAGTTCTTGTACATGAGCTTTGACTTTTGAAAACTGAGATGGAGGCAGCCGCCGGTACCGGAGCTGTATCCAGTAAGTGTATCTCATGTTGGACTAATGCTGTACATCCCAAGTCCCCGTCGTGTTCACTGAATACCCCTTGGTACTGCTCTAGGAGGGCCCTAGCTTCCTGCTGTTGTGAAAGTGAAAGGTTTGGCCAATTTACTCCCCTGAACGCTGTGGTGCTATCCCCTGCTGCTTGAACAAAAGCTACCTGCTCATCACCTGTACCATCACCGGAGGTGGGATCCACTATGTGAAGGGTTCCCAGTGTAGTGCGGGGCTGGAGCCATTGATCTTCTGTCCATACATTAACCACTGGTACATTGACTTTGCCCTGAGTAATGGGCAATAAGACAGACGAGATAAGGAGGTGCACAGGCAATCGACCTTCTCCATAGGGTAGGGGCTCGAGAAAACATGACCTAATAGGGCCTGGGACAAAAGAGCAAGTGGCCTGCACAAACTTAAGGCACCCAGCAGGTATACGAAGGGTGGGACCTGGTTGTATTACTGCCTTCCCAATGCATCCAGAGCCAGAGATGCGCTCCAAGCTTTGGCATTCTGATAAAGCTCGTTTCCATCCATTCTCCGCGGTCTGTACTGGCGGACAATGGAAGAGATCCTGCCCATGTTCCTTTAATAGCTCTTGGTAGCAGGGGCTAATAGTGATCATTCCCAGCAGGCCTGGCACAGACATCTTCTGCTGGCGGGTGGTAGGGTCCAGTGCATCTCTACCCTGTAAGCAAAATGACGTCCCCTCGACGTCCTGTAATGGTCTCTCTGAACGTTCTAAAAACGTAAATGTGTATGGTTCCCTTGACAACTTTAGGACGTTTTGCACGACGTTCCAAGACCGTCCCGAGGACGTTGCGGTGACAATTGGGAAACGTTTTCTATAGGTCCTGGGGACGTTCTGCAGGACGTTGCAAGAACGTCCCTAGGACATTGCGGTGACGTCTGGAAAACGTGTTTCTATAGGTCCTGGGGACGTTCTGCAGGAAGTTGCAAGAACATCCTGAGGGCATTGTGGTGACTTCTGGAAACCTTGTTTTAGACGTCCTGGGGACGTTATTTAAGGACGCACCGCGGACGTAGCAGGCACGATGTTTTTGCTGAGCTAAATGAAAAAAATAAAACAATAATAGATCGCGGAGCCGTCATTTCGCTTACATGGCTCACACACACACAAGTTCAAGTTTATTTATATAGCACATTTCATATGATATACATAGACACACACAGAGACACAAACGCGCTTTCAAACTTGATTGCGAGGCATGGGAATTGAACCGTAAACCTTCCTATTACTAAACCACTTCGCTACCACTTCACTACCATTGTCTGATTCTTATTTTGTCACTTTAACACCTTTATCACAGTGTGAGACAGCCAACAAACGTAGTCATTTTTTCCGAGGGTTTGAGAAAAAGCATATTGTAGCGATCTCAGTCACTACGCATTGAGGGTTTTCCGTAATTATTCCTTTTTTAATTAACATCCATGGCACGGACGTGCGGGCAGGGAGGCAGAATAACTAGCCAAACTAAGAATGATGAAATAAAATAAATATGAATGCTTCTCTACTGATCTGTGCTATAAATGTAATGTCTGCATGATTCCAATACAATGCATAGTCTACATAGGAAGGTCTATCAAGTCTAGCGTTAACATTTCCACAGGCCTTCAAAGATGCTGCAACAGAAAGCTCACCGGTCAAATTGTCTGGTTGGAATTTCTTAAACATCCCGTCTCGCAAACACAATCTGGATTTGACAACAATCCAAATATTTAGGCCTATAAAGCAAACGTGCACTGCCCTTATTATGTTTTAAAGGAACAGGCTAATCTGCCGTTAGAAAGTTATTTAACAACACGCATATGTTGCATTATACTGTCTATGCCCGTACGTGAGCGCGCCGGAGCCGCCAGAGCTCGCACTCGCAGCATATTGAAAATTGGAGCTGTGAACTTAGTTAAAATTTTTGAATTATGAACAATGAACTGAACTAGTTCATGTAGAAATTGAACTTTCCAAAAACTGAATACCTGAAGCCCTAGATGTTCAAACAGCTTCACCAGAGAAAAGTCCGAAATGTCGGGCGTTTATGTCGTTATGGAGTTACATGTTACATGGAGTTACATGTTCTACATGTGCGAGGATGTTGATAGTCACAGTAAAATGTTCTGTTAGCACTGTGAAAAGGCTACGCAAAGGATTCACAAGAGGGTCGAATAATTTTAGAATCTCTGCTCTCATTGAACAGAGCAATGACCATGTTGCGGCGCTCATTTTAACGCCACAGCAGGTTGCGATTAAAGGCCACTTATTGACGCGCATCAGACATTAATGTTTTTGTTTCCCATTGTAAACTTAGGAAAATAAACATGTTGCATTCTAAACTACCTGATTATGTTATTATTTAAGCTATGCAGGCCGTCAGTTTTCTTCAATAGGCTAATTTAGAAGCAGAAATAGATATTTGGCCGGCTTATCATTAAAATGTCTCGCAAATGAAAAACATTTTTCTCTAGCGGAACCTCTGGTTCAGAGAGGACCATCAGAGGACGTCAAGGGGACGTTTTGGAAGGACCGAATGCGAACGTCCCGCAGAGGACCACAGGTTAAGGTTATGGGGACGTTTTTAAAGGATGTCCTGGGGACGTATGCTGAGAGATCAAATAAGAACGTTCCCTAATAGTCCGTTTTAAGGCTCATGCGAACGTCACGCAGAGGACCTGCAGGTAAAGGTAACAGGGACGTTTTTAAAGGACGTCCTGGGGACGTGTGCTGACCAAATAAGAACGTTCCCTAATAGTCCGTTTTAAGGCTCATGCAAACGTCACGCAGAGGACCTGCAGGTAAAGGTAACGGGGACGTTTTTAAAGGACGTCCTGGGGACGTGTGCTGACCAAATTATAAGGTTCCCTAATAGTCCGTTTTAAGGCTCATGCGAACGTCACGCAGAGGACCTGCAGGTAAAGGTAACGGGGACGTTTTTAATGGATGTCCTTGGGACGTATGCTGAGAGACCAAATAAGAACGTTCCCTAATAGTCCGTTTTGAGGCTCATGCGAACGTCACGCAGAGGACCTGCAGGATAAGGTAACAGGGACGTTTTTAAAGGATGTCCTGGGGACGTATGCTGAGAGACCAAATAAGAACGTTCCCTAATAGTACGTTTTAAGGCTCATGCGAACGTCACACAGAGGACCTGCAGGATAAGGTAACAGGGACGTTTTTGAAGGACGTCCTGGGGACGTGTGCTGAGAGACCAAATTATAGTGTTTCCTAAAAGTCCGATTTAAGACTCATGCGAACGTCACAGAAGGACCAAACGTAGACTTGCTACAAACGCCAAAAACGTTCTGGTAACGTCCTTTAGCGAACGTTGTGCCGGGGACCAATTGGGGACGATTGGGGACCTTGCGAATGTCCTGTTAACATCCTGGGGACGTTCCCTGTTTGCGGGGTAACCACTAACACCCCTATCTTTGGGAGGACTTTGCCCAGCACCTCCAAGTCAAGCTCAAGGTAACCCAAGTAGGGAATGGCGAGCCCATTAGCTGCTTTAAGCTGTAGCCAATCACAGGGCCGCATCGTTTCGGTGGTCTGATGTTGTACATGCTGCCGGAAAAAACTCTCAGTCACGGTTGTAACCATGGATCCGGTATCGAGGAGGCAGCGTGTGAGTACACCCCCAGGACGAATGTCAATGACTGGACAATTCCCGATAAGATTAACAAATGAAGTCTGCTTCTGTTTTGAGCCCAACAAACCCCCTCCTGGTGCCAAGCTCCCAACACCAGAGGGAGCTAGTTTTCCTGTTGCGTCAGACTGTTGGCGGTAACCACAGTCTGCCATCCACCGGGGTAGTCACTCCGTGTTGCAACCCCCTGACCCCCTGGAATGAAAACCCTGCACATTCTAGCTATATGGCCAGCTTGGTTACAACGTATGCATATGGGCTTCCCATCTGGCTGAAATTTGTAGGGCCTAGGCTGAGCTGCAGCCGGTCTGTGAGTGGAACTGCTAGACTGTCCTAGTTGAGTTAAAATTGCAAACAGGCTGGGCTTCTCAGTTGGCACTGTTCGACTTTGACCTCAAGTATCGACCAGGGGCCATGAACAGAAATGCGATGCCCTATCCCGCTTGCCAGGTCCCCCTACCCCAGCATCCATGTCAGAGGTTGCTCCAGGGCCGACCATTTCGCAGGCCATCCAGAAGGCCGGTTCCAGTCTTGTCAACCCCCCCAGAAAGCATCCTGTGGGGTCATTGATACCTTTCCCGTCAGAGAAAAACAGGAGCTCCAGGTCCTGCAAGCCACTGATCCAGTTTTGGGGCCCTTTTTGAAGTACTGGATTAGGAAGGAACCCCCGTCTGCAGCTAAACGTGCGCAGGAGCCTGCTGACGTCAAGGAGCTGGTACGTCAGTGGAAGAGGATGAGGTATCGGGATGGGGTTCTGTACAGGCTGGTGCAACCTCCGGATAATGCCACTGCAGTCCTTCAGCTGTTGCTACCCCAGGCTCTACAAAGTGAGGTACTGTCCGGTCTCCACGACGATCATGGGCACCAGGGCACCAGGGTTGTGAGAGGACCACCCAGTTGCTGAGGGAGCGCTGCTACTGGCCGGGGCTCAGGAAAGATGTGGAAAGATGGTGCCAGCAGTGTGAGCGGTGTGTTGCTAAGGCGGTTCAACCAAGGGTACGAACTTTCCCTGGGCATCTGCTGGCCTCCAGGCCCCTAGAGGTAATCGCACCGGACTTTACCACCTTAGAGCGAGCCAGTGATGGACGGGAAAATGAGCTGGTCGTCACTGATATGATCTGACTGCTGTATCCTTATTAATCCACTCCTCTTAGTGAACCTGCTGGGGAATTGACTGAGGTATATGGTAGCTGGGTTCTCTCACCCCTATAATTGAGAGTGGCGTAGTCAAGACTAACCTATTATACTAGAGGCCACATTTGGCATAGTCGGGCAGGATTGATTAGTTGCAGCTGTCATTTATTAACAGAGCAGGTTGGCATGTATGCAGGTTGAGGATAAGTGAGTCACCTGTTTCTTTTTCACGTGACCGGAAGAAACGCAGGTAAAATAGCACACCGCGAGGTCATTCGATTGTTTGAATTAGGAGCGCAAAATCGCAGTGGTGAGAGCACTGTTGGAATGGGATTCTGTCGGTGGTGATCTAACGTGAAGCTGTGCACCGTGCTTAAAATACTTTGTTCCGGTCTAAATTCTATGACCTCAGCACAGCCGTACAGGAGTAATTTGTAGCCACTGTTTTTCCCTACCTTAGGGCCTCATTTATAAAACGTACTTACGCACAGAACTGATCTTAGACTGTGCGTGCGATCAAATCCACGTCTAAGTACAGATTTATAAAAACCGTCCTAGACGTAGAAAAGGACGTATCTCTACGTCTGGTTTCAGTTCGTGTAAGTAGCCTTGAAGTTGCTGCCGCAGATGCGACTTCTGGTGCTGCTCAGGTGCTGGTGGTGCTTCGGAGACGTGTCTACTACATGTCAAATACTTTGCTTTTGCCATTACGCCTCCAGACAGGCTTTCTAACGATGTTTTGGCCCGCATTTGCTGTTCCATCAGCAGAACGTCGATGTAAGCCTCACTTTAATTCTTCTGTTTACGTGTTTCTTTCTTGCTTGCCACTGTCACAGAGAGTTTGTGCATTGAGAATGCGCTCTGTTTGTGCATTGATAATATGCTGATTAGATTAAATAGGGGCGTTTTGAGGGCAGAGATTCAGTTGCGCACAATTTCACGACCATTTGTGATTTATAACGAAGGATTGGCGTACACGTGTTTTTTGTGTGTACGTCTGTTTACTGTGGATCTCACTTACGCTCATTTCAGGAAATGTCTTAGACAAGATGTAGGATGGTTTCTACGCAACGTTTTATAAATGAGGCCCTTAGTTTTATATTCAATACGAAATTAGTGGGGGAACATTTAAACCACATTTGCTGTTCAAGTTCAACTAGTATTAAGCCAGCAGCTTAAGGCTTGCTTTGGGGGTTATGTTCTGCTACAAGGTGTGCCTTTGAACGTGTGTGAAACCACCTCCAAGTTGTGTTTGGTTATTTATTTGTTTTTTATGTATGAATGACTGCCATTTAGTTGTCTGATGCACTGCTTAATCACAAATGTCCTTGTTGGCCATGTCTAATGTCATTGTGAATGGATTCTGTGAATTAATAAATTAAGCAATGGATGAATTACTGAATAAATATGTAGATAGATAGATACATAAATAAATAAATACAAGACATACAGTAGGCTACATACTACAAACACACCTACATACAAACAAATAAATGGAATTTTTCTGTCATTGCAGGTATTGGCAAGGATCGTGTGTCTCGAGTGGCAAGGTATGTACTCAATGCCACAGCCAGACCAGAACTCAGAGGTGGTGCTCGCAAGGTGGCAGAAAGTGATGCCAAGAAGCAGCTCGTGATGGAACACATCAAAACATTTACATGTAGGGCCAGCCATTATGGAAGACGGGGATCACCAGGCCGTAAATACCTTCCGAGTGACCTCAGCGTGCAAAGAATGCACAAGCTATTCGAACAACAAGATCACGATGTCATCAGCTACTCCCTGTACTACACTCTTTTCAGACAGCACTTTAACCTTGGGGTTGGGCATCCTGCAACCGAAGCCTGTTCGTCATGTGCCAGGTTTCAGACGAGAGTTAAGGACCCCAGCTTGACTGAAGAAGAGAAGCGCAGTGAGTCTGCATCCATCCTTCATCCTTCAGGAGACGAGCACGGGTGTTCTATGATTTACTGGGGAAGGTAGATCATGATGCAGTGACTGTGTGCTTCGACATGATGCAGAATTTGCTACTCCCTAGAACCCCCATAGGTCAGGCATACTACTCAAGACAGCTTCACATGTATGTCTTTGGTGTTGTTACTCACCATGGGAAGGGAAGTAGGCAAGTAGTGGAGGATGTCAATCTGTACACATGGATGGAGCATGAGAACAGGAAAGGTAGCAACATGACTGCTTCAGCTCTGGACCACTGTTTACATCAACAGTTGAGTGGTGCTCTTGGCCGCGCTCAGAGGCTGCGCTTGTTCAGCGATTCTTGCTTTGGTCAGAACAAGAACATCAACCTGCTGTCCATGCTGTTTTCCTTTATGAAGGAGGCCTTACCAAGAATCAGTGCCGAGTATGTGTTTCCTATAAGGGGGCATAGTTTTCTGCCCGTGGATCGTGTGTTTGGGAGGATTGAGCAACAGATTCGAAAGAAGGATACCATTCTTTTGCCTGAGGAGTATTATGAGATTTTACGTAATCATGAAAATGTACACATCTATGGGCAACACTGGAATGCTTTTGATTTCAAGTCAGAAACACAGGATTTTGTAAAGGCACAGAGGTCATTTAAGCTTAGTGAAGCGAGAATGCTGGAACTGAAAAATGAACAAGTGGGCTTCAAGGCTGTCTATAACAGTGAATACTGCTACCACTCAGTGCTGAAGAGAGGAAAGAAGTGGGCAAACTTCAAGCCAAGTCAGCTTCCCAATGAAAGCACAGTGAAGGAAGCAAAAAAGAAGGATGTCCTGAACTTGATCTCTGAAATCGGTGTGAGTGACAATGTGCGTGCCTTCTATAACGATGCACTCTCTGTCACAGATAAGTGATGTTGACTGTGACAGTAATGAGGAGTAGCTGCCCATTGTGCCAGCCTTTTGAGCGTGACCGTTCATTTGATTCATTTACGTATATAAAAATATATTGTTTATAAAACTGTTTAATAATATATTACTATTGTTTAATTATATTGTTTAGAATAAATAATTGTTGTAGTGTTTAAAAGTGAATATAAACTATTGTTCAATGTTTTTACACATACAAATTGTATTGTAAATGTTTTTTGGGGAAAAAATGAAATATTAAATTAAATATTGGTTATAATACTGTTTAATAGTATATTCATATTGTTTAATAATATTTTGTATAATATATACTTGTTGTATTGTTTAAAATTAAATATAAAATATTGTTGAATGTTTTTACACAGAAATATTGAATTGTAAATATTTTGAAAAAAACACTGTGGTGGATTTATAGCATTTTGGGAAAAAAATTATAATTTTTTAAAATAAATCTTTGAAAATTAAAATCTGGATTTGAATTGTTTATGTTATTATAACCTCAAGATGCTATGTGACTGTTTGAAACAGAAAATAGTGGTTTTCATCTTTGTACTTTCTTGGTAAAGAAAACTCATTTTTACTCAAATTGATCAAAACGGATTTATAGCGTTTTGGAACCAAACTCTTCGTTTATTGTTTGTATGTACGTACGTCTCCTGAAAGTAGCTCTGCTTGGTTGTTGTGTGAGAGGCAACAGCCTGTGCTAGAATTACCCTGTACCTGTTTACTCCTGATTGTTTGTCTATTAATAAACTATATTTATGGAACCCATGTCCCCGGCCTAAGAGTGGTACGAACTTGTGTTTGCCTAGTTAGAACAAGCAATCTTAGTTTATTTGTCCTAGGGTGACTACCTAGGTTGCGTAGTCGACATTCCAAATCAGTCTAACAGTTTACCTCGCCACTGTCACACATGGATCCAGAGGTAGCCCCAGTGCAAGATATGAAGCAGAGGAAGCCAGCTACAGTGGGTGAGGTGCGGAAAGTGCTGGGATTCATATATCCCAAATTTCTCTCGCATAGCTAAGCTTCTCTATTCACTGCTGTGCGCTGAGAAGCCAGGCAGTGAGACCCCAAAAGACCCGAAGAAGCAGAAGGCTGGGATAAGAAAGGAAAATCAAAGCCAGGTACCCTCACACCAGCGTGTCATGTGGACAGAAGAACAAAGTACAGTTCTCAGTCAGCTGATAGATCACCTCTCCAGTCCTCCTGTCCTGGGCTACTCAGACTTTGAAGAACCGTTCATTGTGATGCTCAAGAGCAGCTCAAGACGAGGATCCACTGCTGAAGCAGGTGAAACAGCAGGTCGCACAACATCAGTGGCCGAGGGCAGGGGCGGACCTAGCACATTTGGCGCTCTAGGCGAGCTTCACTCCTGGCGCCCCCCCCCCCACGAAAACGGAATTGCAACTTCCAAACGCTATTTTGCCTTGTAAGACTGCAATTATTTCACATAAACACAACAACGATCGCAGCAAATAGACTGTGTTACCGTCACACACCTGTATAAACTCAGTCCCATCACAGAACAACGACATGCAACTAGAATGCGTTTCGTGAACGAACTGCGAGAGTGTGCTTGCTCTGCAGTGCAGTGGCCGAGTGCGCATATGTTGTTGAGGGGCCTCACAGACTGATATCTGAGAACAAAATCTGTATAGTACTGTGTTTTCTGTGGTCATAGTCATAATAGTTCAAGAGTTTCGTTATACTGACTTACTGAGCTAAGTGAATTATTGAAATTGTTATCTTGGTAAAAGGAAACATCTCTGCAACAATATTGGAATGAATGCGGTTACATAGTCAGCTTTACTTAAAGTGTATTGTAAGATATAGCTTGTTAGACTTAATGCACTAAGAGTTAGACTGTAGGTCTAGTATCTAACGTAAGCAACACTTTTACTGTATAGATAGAGAGCACGTGTATCACATTGGTTTATAGTCTGTCAAATTAGTTGTAGTTATTGGTTGGCATAAAAAGTTAGTCTTCTCTTATAAGCCTATAGTACATCTGATTAGAGCTAGCAACCATGAAAAACCTCTTCTGAAACTAAGAAGGATAACTATGACTAAATGTGACTAAAACTAATATGCATTTTTGTCTTAAGACTGAATCTAAAATAGCTGCCAAAATTAATACATCTCAGTGTTCATTTTGGCAGCTATTTTAGATTCAGCAGCTATTTTAGATTCAGTGCATATTAGTTTTAGTCACATTTAGTCATAGTTATCCTTCTTAGTTTCAGTCTAGTTTTCGAAAACTGAGCACACTACAACAGCTACGATGTGTCCAGGTACATCTTCAAACGTTTTTCAGTTAACCTAATGATTCAAGGTCTCTCATGAATCATTACTCCCAGGACACGGGTTAATGTTAACTCACGCTATCGGCCACAAGTTAACCATTCTTTCAGTATGCAACTTTTGCATAGCCCCGCACAGCTAGGAAAGCTCACGTTACCGTAGTAGGAATACAAGCATTAGCTCACTATATCCACACAACTAAATTCATGAATTACTTCACAGGTTTACTTAACAACTTGAATTAAGGAAAATGATCCCCCGTTACGGCTAGCTGAAACTGCCAGTGGATACTCCCGTTACGTAGTGTTAGGTAGCCTTTAGCCCCGTACTCAGATGTTACAGCTGCTTAACACAGCTAGGATAGCTAACGTTACCGTAGTGGGAATACAAGCTTTAGCTCACTATATCCACACAACTAAATTCATGAATTACTTCAAAGGTTTACTTCACAACTTGAATTAAGGAAAATGGCGTCTCCAACGTTAACGTAACGTTAATTTATATGTTAGCTGCTACCATTAAAATTTCAGTCAGTACACTGAAAATGCTGCCATTCAACTCACCTTAACGAAGTGGAAATACGGTAGCTAGGTTAGAAACTGTAGTTACTCTTATTCTTTCTCAAAGTTGAATTGAGAGGGACAGAGAAATACGGTTCCTCTTATTCTTTTTCAAAGTTGAATTGAGAGGGACAGAGAAAATGCGGTTCCTTGGATTTGGCGAGCGGAGGTGTCAGTGAGAAGCACAGCTGCAAGCCAGTTTAATGACCCTATTATGACGCCATGATGGCAGAGCGCTCTGCCATGCAAGTCTATGGAGAAAAAAGGGGATGAAAAAGAGGTATAAAAAAGGAGTGGCATGGGGTACCGCCACGAAAAGTCATAGCAGCTTGCACCGGATCGGGCCGGACGTTTTGGTGTTTGAATGGCGTCTCTAGCTCAATCGGGCGAGGAGGAGTTAGCTGCAAGAAAAACGTACGGAATAAAGGAATTGCAACTTCCAAACGCTATTTTGCCTTGTAAGACTGCAATTATTTCACATAAACACAACAACGATCGCAGCAAATAGACTGTGTTACCGTCACACACCTGTATAAACTCAGTCCCATCACAGAACAACGACATGCAACTAGAATGCGTTTCGTGAACGAACTGCGAGTAGTGATGTGTCGTTCGTGAACGATTCGTTCATTTTGAACGAATCCTTACAACGACTCGAGAGTAACGAGTCCTCTCAAAAAAAGATTCGTTCTTTTTCTCGTTCATGACCGCGCATCGGGACAACTGGGACTGTTGCATTGGCTAAGCCAAGGAAACAGAAATGATTTGTTGAATGCAGGTCACGTAAAAATGATCCAAAGACCCGTATCCAAGAGACCCAGTCGGAAAAAGAACGAATCATTTCTGTTTCCTCTAGCTGACTGTACTGAGCCTATGCAGGTCACGTGGAAAAGGATCCAACGATCCATATCCGGCAGATGAACGAATCATAGATCCAAAGACACGGTTGTCAAAAGAACGAATCATTGAACGAAACAGACACGTTTGGCAAAAGAACGAAACATTGAACGATCCGGCAAAAGAACGAATCATTGAACGATCCGGCAAAAGAACGAATCATTGAACGAAATACCCATATCCGGCAGATGAACGAATCATAGATCCAAAGACGCGGTTGGCGAAAGAACGAATCATTGAACGAAAGACTGATATCCGGCAAAAGAACGAATCATTGAACGATATCCGGCAGATGAACGAAACGTTGATCCAAAGACGGTCGGGAGGTGAACGATTAGGTCATCTGCCGGATACAAGTATTTGGATCATTTTTCACGTGATCTGCATAGGCTCAGCATGGGAAGCTAGAGAAAACCGAAATGTTTCGTTCATTTTGACTGGGCTCTGGATATTTTTTCACGTAACCTGCATAGGCTCAGAAGAGGAAACAGAAAGGACTTATTAACCTAGTTCACTTCCGAGTGTCTATGGTTAGTAAGACGTGAATGATATTCGTTCACAAGAAATAATTACAGGTTTAGTTATTTTAACTTTTTAAAACTTTACTTACAGTTCAGTGCAGCGTAATTGTTTGCCGTGATCATTAAATGCTTATGTGATAATAAATGACCATTTCATCCAAACTTTCATATAATATTATTTGAATGCAGGAATTAGTATCTGCTGGTTTACATGTAGTAACCTACATGAAAATATGATACGTATTTGTAGTGGACGCCAGTGAATTGGCTATAAAATTTAAAAAAATATAAAAATGTTGAGTAGCACCCCCCCCCCCCCCCCCCCGTTAAAATGAACGAGTGACTCGAAAAAAGATTCGTTCATTTTACTGAACGAGATTCAAAGATTCGAGTCGGTAAAATGATCCGAACTTCCCATCACTAACTGCGAGAGTGTGCTTGCTCTGCAGTGCAGTGGCCGAGTGCGCATATGTTGTTGATCTGAGAACTGAGAACAAAATCTGTATAGTACTGTGTTTTCTGTGGTCATAGTCATAATAGTTCAAGAGTTTCGTTATACTGACTTACTGAGCTAAGTGAATTATTGAAATTGTTATCTTGGTAAAAGGAAACATCTCTGCAACAATATTGGAATGAATGCGGTTACATAGTCAGCTTTACTTAAAGTGTATTGTAAGATATAGCTTGTTAGACTTAATGCACTAAGAGTTAGACTGTAGGTCTAGTATCTAACGTAAGCAACACTTTTACTGTATAGATAGAGAGCACGTGTATCACATTGGTTTATAGTCTGTCAAATTAGTTGTAGTTATTGGTTGGCATAAAAAGTTAGTCTTCTCTTATAAGCCTATAGTACATCTGATTAGAGCTAGCAACCA
Organism: Sprattus sprattus; assembly: GCF_963457725.1. Taxonomy (NCBI): domain Eukaryota; kingdom Metazoa; phylum Chordata; class Actinopteri; order Clupeiformes; family Clupeidae; genus Sprattus; species Sprattus sprattus. Next base: position 30,496,642 of record NC_137914.1, read on the forward strand.
TGAAAAACCTCCTCTGAAACTAAGAAGGATAACTATGACTAAATGTGACTAAAACTAATATGCATTTTTGTCTTAAGACTGAATCTAAAATAGCTGCCAAAATTAATACATCTCAGTGTTCATTTTGGCAGCTATTTTAGATTCAGCAGCTATTTTAGATTCAGTGCATATTAGTTTTAGTCACATTTAGTCATAGTTATCCTTCTTAGTTTCAGTCTAGTTTTCGAAAACTGAGCACACTACAACAGCTACGATGTGTCCAGGTACATCTTCAAACGTTTTTCAGTTAACCTAATGATTCAAGGTCTCTCATGAATCATTACTCCCAGGACACGGGTTAATGTTAACTCACGCTATCGGCCACAAGTTAACCATTCTTTCAGTATGCAACTTTTGCATAGCCCCGCACAGCTAGGAAAGCTCACGTTACCGTAGTAGGAATACAAGCATTAGCTCACTATATCCACACAACTAAATTCATGAATTACTTCACAGGTTTACTTAACAACTTGAATTAAGGAAAATGATCCCCCGTTACGGCTAGCTGAAACTGCCAGTGGATACTCCCGTTACGTAGTGTTAGTTAGCCTTTAGCCCCGTACTCAGATGTTACAGCTGCTTAACACAGCTAGGATAGCTAACGTTACCGTAGTGGGAATACAAGCTTTAGCTCACTATATCCACACAACTAAATTCATGAATTACTTCAAAGGTTTACTTCACAACTTGAATTAAGGAAAATGGCGTCTCCAACGTTAACGTAACGTTAATTTATATGTTAGCTGCTACCATTAAAATTTCAGTCAGTACACTGAAAATGCTGCCATTCAACTCACCTTAACGAAGTGGAAATACGGTAGCTAGGTTAGAAACTGTAGTTACTCTTATTCTTTCTCAAAGTTGAATTGAGAGGGACAGAGAAATACGGTTCCTCTTATTCTTTTTCAAAGTTGAATTGAGAGGGACAGAGAAAATGCGGTTCCTTGGATTTGGCGAGCGGAGGTGTCAGTGAGAAGCACAGCTGCAAGCCAGTTTAATGACCCTATTATGACGCCATGATGGCAGAGCGCTCTGCCATGCAAGTCTATGGAGAAAAAAGGGGATGAAAAAGAGGTATAAAAAAGGAGTGGCATGGGGTACCGCCACGAAAAGTCATAGCAGCTTGCACCGGATCGGGCCGGACGTTTTGGTGTTTGAATGGCGTCTCTAGCTCAATCGGGCGAGGAGGAGTTAGCTGCAAGAAAAACGTACGGAATAAAGAAAACTTGACGATAACAATACTGTGCTTCCCTTCGGGCAAGCACACTAATAAGAACAGTAAGGAACAGGAACATCGTTAGTGGATCACACATAGGGCCTCATTTATAAAACGTACTTACGCACAGAACTGATCTTAGACTGTGCGTGCGATCAAATCCACGTCTAAGTACAGATTTATAAAAACCGTCTTAGACGTAGAAAATGACGTATCTCTACGTCTGGTTTCAGTTCGTGTAAGTACATTTCCTTGCGGCAATACTGGGGTACTGCAGGAATTCAGGACTCTCCGAGCGCCGACAGGCAGCCGACACGCAGTTTCATCATCATGCACCACCGTCACCATTTGGGCTAATGGTGAAAGGCCAAATTAATGTTTCGCTCAATAAAATCAAATAAACTATTAGAATAATTTACACATGAATGAGATTCACATCTTATAGGTATTCCGTTTTAATTTCACAAGTGTAAAACATTTCGCTCAAACTTATAAAAAGACTAATAGTGGCTTAGTTTTCAGTAGGAGATATGGCTGCATTGCTGTTGTTAGAGGATATTGCCAACTGCGCAATAAGGAGAGAGAGGTTTTTTTTGTGATCGTGCAGACTTTTTGACACAGGATGATGTATGTCTGATAAGCAGGTACCGCTTGCCGAGAGCGTTGTGCCCAAATGGCCTCTCGTCTAGAGAGGCGCACCAGAGGCAACCAGGCCATACACGTTCAGGTATTGTCCGTTCTTGGATTCCTGGCTACAGGAACGTTCCGATGAGAAATTGGAGACCAGTCGAGCAATCCCCGTCATCATTAAGCAGAATTTTGCCCGATGTTCTTCGTACTATCCCATATGCCCGCAATTTATTAGATTTCCATACAGTGCCCAGCTAAATGTGAAAGAGGATTTCCTGCGTAAAACAGGGTTCCCAATGTATTCTCATCCAGATTTCGCACACTCAGAAAGCCCAGGAAGCCCAATTCAATACAGCACAGGTCGGTAGTGGAGCGCACCAAAGCCTTGGTGCTGCTGCCGCAGATGCGGCTTCTGGTGCTGCTCGTGCTTCGGAGACGTGTCTACTACATGTCAAATACTTTGCTTTTGCCATTACGCCACCAGACAGGCTTTCTAACGATGTTTTGGCCCGCATCTGCTGTGCCATCAGCAGAACGTTGATGTCAACCTCACTTTAATTCTTCTGTTTACATGTTTCTTTCTTTCTTGCCACTGTCACAGAGAGTTTTTGGATTGAGGATGCGCTCTGTTTGTGCATTGAAAATATGCTGATTAGATTAAATAGGGGCGTTATGAGGGCGGAGATTCAGTTGCGCAATTTCACGACCATTTGTGATTTATAACAGAAGGATTGGCGTACACGTGTTTTTTGTGTGTACGTCTGTTTTCTGTGGATCTCACTTACGCTCATTTCAGGAAATGTCTTAGACAAAATGTAGGATGGTTTCTACGCAACGTTTTATAAATGAGGCCCATAGTAAAGTATGCGCCCGCCGCACGGCATTATGGGGCGACTATGCCGGCACGTTACAGTATGTATTATCATTATTTGTTAAATTTAGCTTTGTGGCGAAATGTATTTTTTCCTACATTTTGTCTAAGACATTTCCTGAAATGAGCGTAAGTGAGATCCACAGAAACGAACGTAAACACAAAAAAACACGTGTACGCCAATCCTTCGGTTATAAATCACAAATGGTCGTGAAATTGTGCGCAACTGAATCTCCGCCCTAAACACGCCCCTATTTAATCTAATCAGCACAAACAGAGCGCATCCTCAATGCACAAACTCTCTGTGACAGTGGCAAGCAAGAAAGAAACATGTAAACAGAAGAATTAAAGTGAGGCTGACATCGATGTTCTGCTGATGGAAGAGCAGATGCGGGCCAAAACATCGTTAGAAAGCCTGTCTGGTGGAGTAATGGCAAAAGCAAAGTATGTGACATGTAAAGGCACGTCTCCGAAGCACCAGCGGCCGCAACTGTCGCACGAGCAGCATCACCTGCTGCTCCAGCATCGGAGCCAGCATCGGAGCCTCGCCGGCCATCGCCACCTTTCCTTAGGCATGCCTTTACTGTGCTCCACTACCAACCGCGCACGGGCATGTGCTGTATTAAAGTGGTCTTCCTAGGCTGTTTGAGTGTGCGCAATCTGGATGAAAATACATTGGGAACCCTGTTTTACGCAGGAAATCCTCTTTCACATTTTGCTGTTCCTGGGCACTGTATAGAAATCTAATAAATTACGGGCATATAAAGGGATAATACTGCGAAGAACATCGGGCAAAATTCTGCTAAATGAATTCCAATTTCTCATCGGAACGTTCCTGTAGCCAGGAATCCAAGAACAGACAAAACCTGAACGTGTATGGCCTGGTTGCATCTGGTGCGCCTCTGTAGACGAGAGGCTATTTGGGCACCACGCTCTCGGTAAGATGTACCTACTTATCAGCCATACATCATCCTGTGTCGAAAAAAACCTTTATCTCCTTATTGCGCAGTTGGCAATATCCTCTAACAACGCCAATGCAGCCATATCTCCTACTGAAAATGTAGCCACTATTAGTCTTTCTATAGGCTATACTAGATTGAGCGAAATGTTTTACACTTGTGAAATTAAAACGGAATACCTATTAGACGCGAATCTCATTCATGTGTGAATTGTTCTAATAGTTTAATTGATTTTATTGAGCGAAACATTAACCCTAATGGTGACGGTGGTGCTGACGAGATGATGATGAAACTCAGTTCTGAATTCCTGCAGTACTCCAGTATTGCCACAAGGAAATGTACTTACACGAACTAAAACCAGACGTAGAGATACGTCCTTTTCTACGTCTAAGACGGTTTTTATAAATCTGTACTTAGACGTGGATTTGATCGCACGCACAGTCTAAGATCAATTCTGTGCGTAAGTACGTTTTATAAATGAGGCCCAATGTCGTTAAAAGAATAAGTTATTTTGCGCATAGGCATACGTGATATTGTTGTGTTCATTAGTGTTTTCATGATAACATATTGCAGCAACCCTTAATGTGTATTGTACATCATAAGTCCTGCCTGCACCTCGCTAGGTTTCATCATCATTAGTTTCATCTGATTAACAACGATAAGGAGAGCAAATTGATGAGCTCTCTAATCCGGCCCGTCTAGTCATGCACGCCGCTGGGCTTAAACCTCTTCATAAAACACACACACATTCGAATCAAATGCCTTACTATGATAGCATGTTCTGACGATACAAATGAAGAACATACCCCTCCGTTTCTGCCATTTCACCTTAATGGTAGATTCATTTTTTAATATTGAAATATTAGTTGGAGATATAGAAGCGGCGCCAAGTATGTGCCCGCCCGGGGAAAGACAAAATTGTGTTTTTTTTCGGGCGCATTATTTGGCGCTCCCCCTCTAGATGGCGCTCTAGAACGCCGCCTAAACCGCCTGTAGGAAAGGCCGCCACTGGCCGAGGGTGAAGGACGCTCACAGTGAGTCGGCTGTGTTCGCAAGGGAGAAAGCAAAGTTGGTGATTGATGCTGAGGATGTTCTCCGGCGACAAACAGCAACATGAAAACAACTGGTTGTGTCTCCAAAGTTCCGTCCCCTCATCCTGAGTGAGCTGCATGAAGAACTTGGGCGTTTAACGGATGCTCCATCTGATCCGTGATTGCTTTTTCTGGCCTCACATGCAGAGAGACATTGAGCATCACATCAACAAGGTGTGTAGCTGTGTGAAACGGAAAAGACCACAGAAAACAGTAAGAGCACCACTTACCAGCATTGTGACAACATACCCCTTTGAGCTGGTCTCAATTGATTTCATGCACCCAGAGGATGTTAAGGAGGATATGAGTACATTCTTGTGGTCATGGACCATTTTACACGATTCGCTCAGGCGTATGCGTGTACAAACAACACTGCTCGAACTGCAGCTGAGAAGATATTTGGTGACTTTGTCCTCAAATTTGGCTTCCCTGCTAAATTACACCATGATCAGGGTAGAGAATTTGAGAATAAGTTATTTGCAGATTTCCAAAAATACTGTGGCATCCAAGGTTCTCGCACCACCCCATACCACCCTCAGGGGAACGGTCAAGTGGAGCACTTCAACCGCACCCTGCTGGCCATGCTGCGTAACCTGGATGATCAAGCGTCGGCATCCCTCACATCCCTCACAGTGAAATGGAAACAGAGAATGGAAGAGGCGTACCGGTTAGCCTCCAAGGCTGCAAAGGCAAGCGGAAACAGGGGGGGAAATCTGTATGACCGGAAGGCGCAATGTGCAGAGCTGTATCCTGGCTACAGAGTTCTCAGAGGAACTTGACCCAAAGAAGTGGACCTGGGAAACTCAGGTAATTCTGGGAAGACAGAGTCCATGTAGTAGTCAAGAGAAAACACCCAGAAAGTCCAGTTTACCATCCGGCCAGGATCGCACCAGAGTGCTTCATCGGAATCTGCTGCTCCCCTGTGACATCCTGCCAGTTGAGTCACACAAGCCTGAAATGAAAAGAGGCAAGAGAACATACAAAGACACCCGAGTTTTCATCTGACTCTGAAGAGGATGACTGGCGATGCATGTCCGGATGGCCCCAAGGAGACTCCACAACACAAACCAGGAGCAACCTCAGACCAGAGGCTACAGAGTTCCAGCCACGGGCTGCAACACAAGCACCTGAGGGAGACGACGTGATAGGAGAAAAGACCCTGTGGACATCAGACACGGACAGAGAGCAAGAAGAACAGATTGGGACGGGACTGGAAAATGAAGTGACGGTGACAGCAGGCACAAGTGAGGACAAATAAGATGCTGAGCTGGAGATAGCAAGCAATGAGGGAGAAGTGTCTCCACCATCTTCACCACCTGCAAGACAATATCCTTTCAGAAATAGACACGCTCCGAAAACATTCACATACGATATGTTAGCTTAGGTCAGCCCACCGTTAATTAATTAAGTTTATGAGATATGATTTATGTAAGAGATGGCAGTTCTTGACATCCAGTTTTAGGATGGATGCAATATGTAAGATAGTTATATTATGGATGAAAATGGAAATGTGTTTAAGAAAAGCCACTTTAGTTTATAGGCCCACACAAAGTCAGTTTGTACATTTAGAATCGCACAAGGAATAATTGAAGAAGAAATGGTGGTTGTAAGATAATGTGTTTACCCCGTATGGTTGAAAAGTCTAACTGTGAAAAGAATCTTATAACAAAACGATATGAAGAAAAGTGATGAGTGATGATTGAAGTGTGAGATTCGATGTGATGTGATTACACTACAGGTCTATTCCAGTCAAGACAAGATACCCGTGAACACAGCGGAGTAAATGGATTGTCGTCGTAGTGCAAATTGACTTCCTCTGTTTACATGACATGTTGAGTTAGATGTGATGTGAAATCTGTCATCAGATGTGTGTCTTGAATATTGGACTCTAACCTGTAAGTGATCAAACTGTTTAAGACAGAATGAACTGAGACGGGAAATGTCGGGACGACATTTAGTTAAGCAGGGGAGAGTGTGGCATACCCCCCATTTTGTCATTTCTTTGGTCTCTTTTTATGATTTTTTGGCCTTGTATTTTATTTACTGCTGATGCTGTTTTATGTTTTTGCCATTAGATGGCGGTGTTAGACCACAGTTGAGGCAGTTTGCATGACGATTAAAAAAGAAAAAGCTATCCGGTGGAGAGTTGTCGAGAGAGACAATAGTATGAAGTGAGCTGGAATATGTTTAAATGTGACAATCTTTCGCAGCACACTATTGAGAATTACTTTCTTCAAGTGTGCAACACATACAAGGCTCAATATAATAAATCATAGGTTTAATGACATAGGGCCTCATTTATAAAAAAGTTGCGTAGAAACCATCCTACATTTTGTCTAAGACATTTCCTGAAATGAGCGTAAGTGAGATCCACAGAAAACAGACGTACACACAAAAAACGCGTGTACGCCAATCCTTCGGTTATAAATCACAAATGGTCATGAAATTGTGCGCAACTGAATCTCCGCCCTCAAAACGCCCCTATTTAATCTAATCAGCATATTATAAATGCACAAACAGAGCGCATCCTCAATGCACAAGCTCTCTGTGACAGTGAAGAAAGAAACAGGTTAACAGAAGAATTAAAGTGAGGCTGACATCGACGTTCTGCTGATGGAAGAGCAGATGAGGGCCAAAACATCGTTAGAAAGCCTGTCTGGTGGCGTAATGGTAAAAGCAAAGTATTTGACATGTAGTAGACATGTCTCTGAAGCACCAGCACCTGCGGCACAAACAGCACCAGAAGCCGCATCTACGGCAGCAGCACCAAGATACTTGGTGCGTGAGAATCACCTGTTGCGATAAACCCGTATTTTAAGATATGACTCCTGGTACTGTCTGTTAAAAGAGGCTATCTTTTTTTGAGGTCTTTTCTGACTCCTTAGTTGGCCTTTTCACCTTTGCAAAGATCACTTGAGTATCACTTGAATATGACAAGCGTCTTGACGTGACATGAGGCACAGGCAAATGTGACGTCCGGGAAAATCCGGTCGTTTTTCAAAATAAAACACCTTTCAGACGCTAATAATTAATTCAGCGGAATTAAAATAAATAAATTATTCTTTCTGTGCGGCCGGTAACAAACGCCTCACGGATGGGTACCCGGCCCGGTGGTTGGGGACCACTGGTCTAGTCCAAAATTAGTAGTATGTTATTAAAAACTACCACCACAAATTCACTAGTATAAACATATTCTGAGTGACCTAGTTTGTATTAGCTTCTAAAACATCACATCAGTCGTCCTACCTAGGATGAGGATGTAGGAGTCACATTGGGCCTCATTTATAAAACGTACTTACGCACAGAACTGATCTTAGACTGTGCGTGCGATCAAATCCACGTCTAAGTACAGATTTATAAAAACCGTCTTAGACGTAGAAAAGGACGTATCTCTACGTCTGGTTTCAGTTCGTGTAAGTACATTTCCTTGCGGCAATACTGGAGTACTGCAGGAATTCAGGACTCTCCGAGCGCCAACAGGCAGCCAACACGCAGTTTCATCATCATGCACCACCGTCACCATTTGGGCTAATGGTGAAAGGCCAAATTAATGTTTCGCTCAATAAAATCAAATAAACTATTAAATTTACACATGAATGAGATTCACAGCTTATAGGTATTCCGTTTTAATTTCACAAGGGAAAACATTTCGCTCAAACTTAACCTATAAAAAGACTAATAGTGGCTTAGTTTTCAGTAGGCGATATGGCTGCATTGCTGTTGTTAGAGGATATTGCCAACTGAGCAATAAGGAGAGAGAGGGTTTTTTTTGTGATCGCGCAGACTTTTTGACACAGGATGATGTATGTCTGATAAGCAGGTACCGCTTGCCGAGAGCGTTGTGCCCAAATGGCCTCTCGTCTAGAGAGGCGCACCAGAGGCAACCAGGCCATACACGTTTTTGAGGGTGGAGATTCAGTTGCGCACAATTTTACGACCATTTGTGATTTATAACCGAAGGATTGGCGTACACGTGTTATTTGTGTGTACGTCTGTTTTCTGTGGATCTCGCTTACGCTCATTTCAGGAAATGTCTTGTAGGATGGTTTCTAAACAACGTTTTATAAATGAGGCCCATTGAGTCTGATCAATACATGTAAAAATGTTAGTATGATTACATTTTATTTACTGATGCAGATAAACACATACGCAAAAGTGTGTTCGTAGCATTTCCTCCAAGACTGCCTTGTTTAAAGCAAGACTGACATCGCCAAGTTAAAACCGGGAGCTGTGCCAACTGTGTTTGCATGGAGTTCTGCCAGACCAGAGAGGAGTGTTGTTAGAACTGCAAGGTACTATTTAGATGAATTAAGTTACAAGTTTGTAATGCATGTATTAACTGTGTAGTGAGAGTATTTCTCTGTTGATGATTTCCAATAATGTTTCCACGGATCTCGATGATAGTCATGGTGTCAGTGTGTTGAGGTACGCAAAAGGTGTTATTGGTTACATGAATTGAGCATGAATTGAGTATCCTTGAGTATGAGCATGAGTATCCTTGTAAAAGACCTAATGTCCATCAATACGTTTCTCTAGTGAAGAGACACCCCCTCTGCACCCAGACCATGAATATGCTACACTGCCCTCACTTCGAGGAAGCCCCTCGGTGATCAAGAACTTTTAATTTTAGAGCTTCAACAAAAACAGTTTACTTGTTACCATAGCACCTTATCATGGTCAATGTATCACAGGATGTCAGACCTTATAATCACTTCTCATGCTCTTTACCTGTGAGTGATTTCATTTTTTTTAACGTGTATGTATAAGCTACTGGATGTCTATCTGTCTATAGAATAAAGTACAATTGTATTACACATGGATGATGTCCTTCATAACTTTACAATTTAATATACTGGAACCAGAATAGGTTGGAACATTTGAAAACATTAAAAACATTTGGCACAATGGTCAAGGTTTGTAAAGGTAACTTTGTACATAGAAGTTGGTTCGGGGGAATACAGTAAAATGGCCTGCCTGTATACTGTAAGCATGGACAAGGAACCAGAACATCAGAAAAAGCATTGATTGGCACAATGGTCTAGGTTTGCGTGGTAGGTAGGCACAGATCCCGGCTTTGGAAGGTCTCCAAAGTCGGTAGAGACAAGAACAGCAGGCTGTTTTCTGTTCGCATCCAGCAGCATGAACATCTGACTTGCTTTCTATTCGACTCAAGTTTCGGTATAGGCTCTCAGCAAAAGCATTTGATGTAAGCGGGAGTGGCACAGGTTTGACATCACCCCTTTAGACAAGCGTTGCCTCTTCAGCGGAGGTGCGTTGGTCAGCGGTGGTTTTAAATTTGAGACACTCACATTATGGACATTATTGGCCACTTTTTGTACGCCCAACGTTCACAACCAATCCTGGATTTTAGAAAATGTGTTCATTGGATCATTGCTTGCTATAACAAACGCATTATGATAACAAATAACAAATGTTATGATACATGTTTTGAAAACAAATAACAAATGTTATGATACATGTTATAATAATGTAAAAAATAGTTTGGTGATAACAAATAACAAACATAATGATGACAAATAACAAATAACAAACATAATGATAACTGATAACAAATAACAAATGTTATGATACATGTTATGAAAACAAATAACAAATGTTATGATACATGTTATAACAATAACAGACACACACAAACACACACACACACACACACACACACACACACACACACACACAAACACAAACACAAACACACACAGACACACACACAAACACAAACACACAAACACACACGGACACAAATACACAAACAAACACACGCACGCACACACACACACACACACACACACACACACACACACACATACAAACACGCACATTATAATACATGTTATGAAAACAAATAACAAATGTTATGATACATGTTATAACAAATACACAGACACACAAACACACAAACAAACACACAAACACAAACACACGGACACAAATACACATTATGATACATGTTATGAAAACAAATAACATATGTTATGATACATGTTATGACAACAAATAACAAATGTTATGATACATGTTATAACAATGTTAAAAATGGTGTGGTGTGTTTGTGTGTGTCTGTGTGTGCGCACACACACACACACAAACACACAGACACACAAACACAAAAACACACACACAAACACAAACACACGGACACAAATAAACACAAAAACACACGCACAAACACACACATACAAACACGCGCACGCGCACATTATGATACATGTTATGAAAACAAATAACAAATGTTATGATACATGTTATAACATTGTTAAAAATAGTGTGGTGATAACCAATAACAAACATGTTATGAAAACAAATAACAAATGTTATGATACATGTTATGAAAACAAATAACAAATGTTATGTTACATGTTATGAAAACAAATAACAAATGTTATGAAATATGTTATAACAATGTTAAAAATGGTGTGGTAAAAGACCTAATGTGTCCATCAATACGTTTCTCTAGTGAAGAGACACCCCCTCCGCACCCAGACCATGAATATGCTACACTGCCCTCACTTCGAGGAAGCCCCTCGGTGATCAAGAACTTTTAATTTTAGAGCTTCAACAAAAACAGTTTACTTGTTACCATAGCACCTTATCATGGTCAATGTATCACAGGATGTCAGACCTTATAATCACTTCTCATGCTCTTTACCTGTGAGTGATTTCATTTTTTTTAACGTGTATGTATAAGCTACTGGATGTCTATCTGTCTATAGAATAAAGTACAATTGTATTACACATGGATGATGTCCTTCATAACTTTACAATTTAATATACTGGAACCAGAATAGGTTGGAACATTTGAAAACATTAAAAACATTTGGCACAATGGTCAAGGTTTGTAAAGGTAACTTTGTACATAGAAGTTGGTACGGGGGAATACAGTAAAATGGCCTGCCTGTATACTGTAAGCATGCACAAGGAACCAGAATATCAGTAAACAGGCTGTTCAAAAAACATTGATTGGCACAATGGTCTAGGTTTGTAAAGGTAACTTTGTACATAGAAGTTGGTACGGGGGAATACAGTAAAATGGCCTGCCTGTAAGCATGGACAAGGAACCAGAACATCAGAAAAAGCATTGATTGGCACAATGGTCTAGGTTTGCGTGGTAGGTAGGCACAGATCCCGGCTTTGGAAGGTCTCCAAAGTCGGTAGAGACAAGAACAGCAGGCTGTTTTCTGTTCGCATCCAGCAGCATGAACATCTGACTTGCTTTCTATTCGACTCAAGTTTCGGTATAGGCTCTCAGCAAAAGCATTTGATGTAAGCGGGAGTGGCACAGGACAGTACAGGTTTGACATCACCCCTTTAGACAAGCGTTGCCTCTTCAGCGGAGGTGCGTTGGTCAGCGGTGGTTTTAAATTTGAGACACTCACATTATGGACATTATTGGCCACTTTTTGTACGCCCAACGTTCACAACCAATCCTGGATTTTAGAAAATGTGTTCATTGGATCATTGCTTGCTATAACAAACGCATTATGATAACAAATAACAAATGTTATGATACATGTTTTGAAAACAAATAACAAATGTTATGATACATGTTATAATAATGTAAAAAATAGTTTGGTGATAACAAATAACAAACATAATGATGACAAATAACAAAAAACAAACATAATGATAACTGATAACAAATAACAAATGTTATGATACATGTTATGAAAACAAATAACAAATGTTATGATACATGTTATAACAATAACAGACACACACAAACACACACACACACACACACACACACACACACACACACACACACACAAACACAAACACAAACACACACAGACACACACACAAACACAAACACACAAACACACACGGACACAAATACAC